>NW_005358943.1:3140517-3171239 GCF_000412655.1 Myotis brandtii | reverse complement strand
TTAGCTTCTTTGTTGCAACATAGTACATAGTTGCTTAGAGTTGCAGCTGAGAGGCCGGCAAGTTAGGCGGGGAACGTTGGAGTCCGCAGTCAGAGCAAGCAAATTACCATGTTTCTCTTTTATTAGTGTAGATGTTTCTTTTTCTCCTGCCTTCCTCTCTGAAATCAATTAATATATCTATAATAATGAAAGCATAATATGCTAATTAGACCAGACGTCCTCCGAACATCCTTCCGGATGACCTTCTGGACGACCTTCTGGATGAAGCTGGGCCTGTGAGGGAAGCCCGGGTCCTGGGTGCCTGCCGGCAGCAGGAGGGAAGCCCAGTCCCAGATGCCAGAGGAAAGCCAGTGCCAGCAGCTGGGGGAAGGAAGGCCTACTCTTGCACGGATTTCGTGCATCGGGCCTCTAGTATATATATAAAAGAATAACTTCATATCTTAAAAAAGTACAAAATAGGTTAAGTAACAAGTGTGACCTACATATGAAAGTTGACCCAACTTGAATAACCTCTACTTGGTTGCCTTTCTGTAGTGATCCAAATTAAAAAATTTAAGTAAAGCTCTAAAAATGAGAGAACTCTATCTTTACCCCCGCCCCCCCTTCCCCATTGAGTGAGTGGGCCCACCACTTACTAGACCAGCACTTCTTTTTCTCAGCCCAGTAACATCCAAATAGATGTGAAGCTTTTTCTACTTGTAGAGGCCTGGGCACGCATCCCTGCAGTGCTGTGTCAGGGGGAGTCCTCAGTCATGTTCACGTTTCATAAGCTCCATAGTTGGGATTAAAACTCTCCATTGGGCCTTAGCTGGTTTGGCTCAGTGGATAGAGCGTCAGCCTGGGGACTGAAGGGTCCCGGGTTCGATTCCGGTCCAGGGCACATGCCCAGGTTGTGGGCTCGATCCCCAGTAGGGGGCTTGCAGGAGGCAGCCAATCAATGAGTCCCTCTCATCATTGATGTTTCTATCTCTCTCCCTCTCCCTTTCTCTCTGAAATAAATTTAAAAAATTATTAAAAAAAACACACAACTCTCCACTGGGAACCCAATCCTGTTTTAGTCTCAACAAACATTCATTGAGTCCTTAACTGTGTACCATGTTAACCTATGTTATATGTTAGGGACACCAAAATGAGCAAGTCTCTTCCCAGGAGATCCCTTAGACAACAAGCAAAGAATTTCAATAGAAGTTTTAAATGCTCTATGTTCTAGACCAGAGTCGAGAGCCAGGGATGTTTTGCTGTCTTTCAGCACTTTTCTTTTTGAATTGTGTTGACTCTTTCCTCAGCTAGTAAGCAGAGGTCATCCCAATTTCATTAAGATAGGGACAGGTACAAGGTAAACTGCATTCATTTTCATCACATTTGGTTTCACACAGTGAGGCGCTGTGTGTGTGTCTTGCAAATCAGGTGCATCCTTTCAGGTTGTTGACAGGTTGCCTGGGCTGTAAAGTTTCTACATCATTGATTTAAGGGGAGTTTTAAAATGGGATCAGCCGCCTTCCTGACCGTGATTAGTGCCGCTCCTGAGAAGCAGAGGTTTAATATTTCATAACTGATTTCATTGCAGATTCATGTTTTCCATGTTCTCTGCCTTATAAAAGGTGCAAACTTATGCTAGAACCTGTCTTCAGAAGCATTGCCCAACAGACTTGCTGACACAACTGAATCCTGTAGGAAAATCTACATGCAGCACTGCCTAATGGATAGAAGTGCTCCTGTGATTAACATGTATGCTAATATCAGCTAATAGATTTTTTTTTTTTGCCTCTTCTCAATAAATAACCCATCCCACTTGCCTGCCCCATTCCCCCAACTCCCCTCACTCTTACAGAGTCGCTTGGGTTCCAGAGCAATAGGCAGATGTGGTTAGAATCTCTGCCCAGCTGCTGCTTAGCTGTGCGACGTGTGTGATTGAGGCATGGAAACCAGTTGGGAGACCTTTACTGATATTCCTTGTGAGAAGTGATGAGGGTCAAAACGAAAGCAGCGAGAGTGAGAGTAGATAGGAAAGTGTGCACAGGGGGCATATAGAAGTGAAGAGGGTAGGACTAGGGGGGCCTTGACTGTTGATCGATTGGGTGTGGTAAGGTGAGGAAAACGGTGGAGTCCTGGTGAACTATGAGGTTTCTAGCTTGGGTTCATTTATCATTGCTTCCCTTCTCCAGCATTCTGTTAGCTGTCACCGCTGCTGGTGTGCCTAGGAAACCCACAACTCCGAGTAGTCAAGTGCATGAGAATTAGTCCTCGGGCCAGGGGGTGTTTTCTTGATTGCTCCCGTCTAGTTCTTGAGACAGGTGAATCCAGATAAGCAGGTTTTACTGTGTGTAAAGCACATTTGTCCTTTTCCAGTGGGCTCAGGGACATCATTTGTAAACATCAGTTATTGGCTAAATGGTGCTGTTTTATGGGCACCTTCAAAGACTACTGAAGTGCGAAGAGCCCCTCCACTGTCTTTTTCTGCTGTGCTTCTTGAGTGAGTCTGGCTGCTTTATGTAACTGTCTGCTTACAACTTAGGGGGAAACGTCCCTGCAGTTTAAGCTGATTAAAACAACTGTCAGCGCTCCTTGCTGATTGCTGCCAGTGTGGGTAGTGTGGGCTCTCTGGTTTGCTGTTGTTTTAGATACACATGTGTGTTTTGCACCTCGAGATGAAGGGCTGAGAGGTGTCTATCTAGGCTTACTAGTAGAAATGTAGAATGAGTGGGCTTTTGTGAGATGTTTTCCTATTTATTGACACTTTTTTGCTTACCCCAGGTTCACAGCTATAGTCTAGGTCAGTGGTTGGCAAACTGCGGCTCGAGAGCCACATGCGGCTCTTTGGCCCCTTGAGTGTGGCTCTTCCACAAAATACCACGTGTGGGCGCGCACGTACAGTGCGATTGAAACTTTGTGGCCCGTGCGCAGAAGTTGGTATTTTGTGGAAGAGCCACACTCAAGGGGCCAAAGAGCCGCATGTGGCTCGCGAGCCGCAGTTTGCTGACCACTGGTAGGTGGTTGAAGTTTATGACTTTCCAATAAGTGCAATGTCAGTGAGGGTTATTAACTCTCATTAGTGCCTCCTCAGAAGCACATTCTTCTCATTAGTCTTGGAAAAGTCATTTTGTAGTGTGAATGGGCGTGAGTCAGTCATCTAAGCTCTTTTGCTGGGTTAACTGAAATAGACTAAAAAAAAGAGAGCCAGAGAATTGAGACCTGTATTAATGCAGTAGCCTTTTAAAAAATAACCCAGTGACAATGAACCTTATTGTCTTTCCCACCTTCCCTTGTAGATAGGCTTTAAGCCGGCAGGAGGCATCCGCAGTGCCAAGGATTCCCTTGCCTGGCTCTCCCTCATAAAGGAGGAGCTGGGAGATGAGTGGCTGAAGCCAGAGCTCTTTCGGATCGGTGCCAGCGCTCTGCTTTCCGACATTGAGAGGCAGGTGAGTAGTAACCCATTGTCCTTGGAACAAACTGGTAAGTGTTTTGGAGAGAGAAACGAAAAGTCGCCTATAGGGCTGTGAGAACTAGAGATGAAAACTCATTTGACTTGCCCGGCCGGCATAGCTCGGTGATTGAACATCGACCTATGATCCAGGAGGCACAGTTCGATTCCTGGTCAGGGCGCATGCCCGGGTTGCGAGCTCGATCCCCAGTGTGGGGCGTGCAGGAGGCAGCTGATCAATGATTCTCTCTCATCATTGATGTTTCTATCTCTCTCTCCCTCTCCCTTCCTCTCCGAAATCAATATAAATATATTTAAAAGCAAAACAAAACTCATCTGACGTATGTCATCATATCCAAACTTCTGCCTTCTTCCAAGCAAAACTGCCTCTGAAGTAGGTTGGATGGAGGTTTTGCTGAAGTGCAGAATAATGGGGCTTTATAATGAAGTGTTAATTAACATAATTAATTATTGTATAATAGTATGATTATTAATTAATGTGTAATAATATAATAATTATTAATTAAAAAACTGTTTCCCTCACAGATTTATCACCACGTGACTGGAAGATATGCAGCTTATCATGATCTTCCAATGTGTTAAACCCGAAATGGATTCCAGAAAACGTTTTTCACAACGTTTAAAAATTATTTCTCTACATGATTATGAAAATTACTTAATTAAAAAATGAGAGACTAGGTAACTGCCTTTTTCCCCTTAAAATTTCCGTTGAATTTAATTCAAAGAATGAAAGAAAAATGCCAGCTAATCCACACATGGAACTCATTTCAGGCACATCTGAAATGCCCTTAATGACTAGATCTGCACTGTTAATTGTGTGAAGGTTTTCTCTTTAAAACTCTGAGTATCACGTTAATGACAGCATTGACAACATTAAATTCTAAGGAAAAAATGTTGACGTGCCCAAGAAACGTGCAGAAGAAACTGGCCTGCTGCTTTCCTCCAACGACCCAGGACTCACTGGCTCGGCACTAACTTCCTGCCATGAAAATCCATCTTTAATTTTTGCAACAGATCTGCGCTTTTATTAATTGTTTTGTTAATGAAATGCCTGTCATTGCAATATGAAACTATGGATGTCATTGAATTTTTTAAATTAAAAACAAAATCCCTGTAGTTGTTTATTTTTTTAAAATTTTAAATTGTCACCATACATTGCAAACATGAATTCATGAAACATATAAAGAGGTTATCAATGACTTTCTGAATCCCGACTGTCTCTGGTAGAGTCCAGGGGTACTTATCTCAGCTGAAGCACCCCCAGCCCATTATTAATGAGTACAACTTACGTCTATATTCTGAAACTTAAGATTTACTAGTACAGTGAATAGGGGTAAAACAGCAGACACTAACATAACACTTAAGTGCTACACTCTTTACATATATCAATTTACTTAATTGTTATTTAATCTCTATAACAGTGATGTAACTATATTAAGGTTTTAAATCCTTACAACAATGAATACTGATATTATCATCCTTTATTCAGATGCGGGACTGAGGCACAGAGAGTTTAAATAACTTGCCAAAGGTCACGGAGCTCAAAAATTAAGAATCAAGAATCAAGCCCAGGCAGACAGTCTGGCTCCCGAGCCTGTGCAGGCACTCCCGTGTGGAACTGTCCCTCAGCACACCCAGGCACACAAACAGCTCACGGTCAGCGGTGCGAGATGATAGTCTCTGTTTTACTCAGCTGGTTCCTTTGCCCGCTGAGGTCTCTCCCAACTTCACACCTCCACCTGTGTTGCTTGCTAGCACCTTTGCCACATTATAAAACCTGTTTCTTCTCCTTTTTTTAAGTATTTAAAATAATTTATTTTGATACGATTAATTGATATTAATTTTCAGTCTAAAACTGCATCAGGAAACTGATTACGTTTCCAAATCGACATTGACTTAGTTCATACTATGAATCAGGTACTCAGACACAGTATTGAGACACTTCAGGGCATTTGCTCATTTAAAAAAAAAAATTGTTTTTCCCATCACCATTTATCCCCTCTTGCCCCTATTTTTTTTTTTTTAAATGGTGATTTTTATGGAGTCTTCTCCTTCCTGGATGAATCTCTAGCTACTCATTAACAAGAAACCCCGGACTGGGAGTCAGTTGCAGTTGTGACTCTCACCTGCCGGGTCCTGGCCCAGCCCCTTCCTCTTTCTAGCTCTGTGACCTTGGCCCAGTAGGTTCACATTTCTGGATCTCCGTTCCTTTATCTGTGAAATAAAAGGACTGAGGCAGGTGATATCAAGGAGCTTTCAGCCCAAACATTACAATGCCCTAAGGATAATCCATAACAGATCCAAGAAGATGCTTTATGGCTATAAAGAGAAAAAGTTTATTGTAGCAATCTAAGTTAGAATTTGCCTCTCAGGAGTCAATTAGGCAAGTCCCTCAAAGCACCTCTCTAACTGTAAATGAAATGACGGAAATAAGTACAGAGAAGTAATCCTGCTTTCCCCCAACACCTTAGCGGAAAGCTGGCTTTTGACTTATGTCTTTGGACGTGGTCAGTGACTCTGAACGCCGCTTCCACCTTCATAACAGGCTGGCCCAGCTGTCCCCCAGCACAAAGGTCAGTCACCTTTGGAGAAGAAACTGCAGAAAATAATTACACTCTATCACCTTTGAAGCTATTTCAATTTCACAGGGGTTTCTGTTTTCCTCCCATTAAACCCAGCTGGTCACTTTAGTTGATCAAGTGAACAGGCATCATTATCTTCAATTCTAATTTATATGAGACATCCACAGAAATTGACCTCTGCGGATGATTATAGATTCACACAGGAAATTAAGACTGGTGAGTCCCTCAGACCTATTAGAGGCTGATGAGCGTGGCCTGCTCTAAAGGTAAATAATCTTGTATTTTGGGGGACAATTTATTCCAAGGACTATTGGCCTCTTCATCAGAAATGTCTGCCCCTTACCTGGCTCTTGAAGTCAAATACAACAAGGATGACTTTAATAGAAACTCCCAGTCAGTGTTGATTGCTATGAAAACATAATAGGAAGAGGTCATTTCTGAGGTGATTGTGATTTACTACAAGCAGATTTGTCTGCTTGAGAACACTGGGAGCGATGCTTTATACAACCAGAAAATGAGTTCTGCTGTGTTGTGTTTAAAGCTTCTAGGTTCATAAAAGCAACCTCCCCCCAAATTGTCACAATTGTTGAATAAAGCATATTAGGTTTTAAAGATAACGTAAAACAACCAATCATAAAGTTTAGGGGCTTAAAATGACTTTAGGGACTATCTAATTTTATCCTTTTTTTTTTTATGTGAGAAGAGAAACTCAAAGTGGGAAGTCACTTATGCAAAGTCACAGAGGAAGTAGATCCACATCACGCCATGAAGTATTCTATAGGTCATAGCCAGGGCTTTGGAATTGAACATTTCGTAATTGTTTATAAATCCTGCCATACCTAATATTATGTTTGTCAACATGTGAGCTTTAGACGTTTGAAGGACTCACTTTTGCCTCTAGGAGTCTTCTAAATGGTGTTTGGAGATGATCAGCCATCTAAATCTAGTCCAAGTGCTGGTGTGGTTAATTTCATTTCTTAGACTTTCAGAATTTTTGGTGACCTCAAGAACTGAATATTTTTTTAAAAAAAGGTCAATGTTGCTTTAAAAAAAAACAGGGGGGCTTGTTTGGATTCTAGTTTGTTTAAAAATGGAGAGAAAATGATGTATACTTGCAAAACAATTTCATAATTATAATATTGTTGCCCCATTGTGGATTATTTCAGCACTAATGGGAAATTTGGGCATATTAGTTTGTATGAAATACAGCATCTTAGGAGGCCTATGCAAAGTGGGAACCATTTCAGATATCTTCCTGGAAGTGCATCCTCACAAGAACATGAAACAGTGTCTGTCCTGATGGAGCAGAGCAGTTTGCTGTCCTACATCTGTGTCTCAAGCCCAATCTAGAAAAACCACATCAGTTTCTTTGGAAAAATCAGCTTGCACTTCTAGTACATGGGGAGACCAATATTAATTTTTCTTCTGTCAACTTGATCATTTTTTTTACACAACATAAATAGGGCCAGAGTGCAGAAATAGAAAGAAGAAAGAATTTGATTTGATTGTATTTTCTAAGGAAATGAAACGTTATGCCCATTTGGACACTATGAAAAAAGTATGAGGTGAAATCAATTCCTACAATTGTTTTCCTGATCATGCGCAAGAGTCTTGCCTCCCAAAGGAGCATAGATATTTTATAACCACCACCAAATGATCCTTTCCAGAAATGACCACAGGTAACATCTGGCTGATATATAAAATATGTAGTAAAAATAATCATTTTTAATTAACTAAAACCTGCTCAGGAGAGAGAGTCAGAGGAATAGCCATCTGGTCAATTCTCAGTTAATAGGACAAATGAGGATCGAATGTTTAATGCAATATATGTGAAATAGTTAGTGACCTTATGATGAACTAAAACTCTTTTTAGGAAGAACAGGGGTGAGGAGGAGGAATCAGAGTATCTAGAAAGAACAGACATAAAATTTGATTTTTTATTTTTAGAAGTACATCTTATACTATAAAATGTAGGTAGAACAGACGAAGCCTAGGTTTTGTGGCATTATTTTCTCTGGTCCAGGGACAGGAAATGAGTTGTAATTCATTTGAACAGTGAAATGAGGTTATACTTTATTCTGGAGCTTGATGAGGATGATGAAGAGTTTTAAAAAGTCATTATACACAAAGGTAAAAGGATCTGGGAGAAGATTGAAGGGTACTTGATGTCTCACGGTCCCAGGAAAGGGTCCTTCTACATTAGATCTTAGCAGACAAGAGTCCTGTATTTCCTCTAGAGAAGAGGAAATGAGCTCATGCTACATGTGAAGTTAGGTTAGTTCAAGGGAAGATTCCTTTAATGCTCTGAAGTGTGTTACTAAAAAGGGACATTTGCTATTCCCTTCTCAGAAGTAAATTCTTTGATCGGAGTGGTTAGTTGTGCTGCCAAAGAAAGCAGTTCCCTACTTTCCCAAACTATTTTACATGAGAAATACTGGGAGAGTTTATAAAACACAGAATTCCAGCCCTACCCCCAGAGTTTCCAATTCAGTAATTGGGTATGGGGCCCCAGGATGTGCATTTCCAAGCAGTTCCCACGTGATATTAATGCTATGACCCGGGAACCACACTTTGAAAACCACTCGACTGGAAAGCCAGTACTCAACACCTAGATTTCAAAGTAAATGCCTCTTTCCGTGACAAAACCCACCAGTGGCAGCACTTCTAAATCATGAAACTCCAGGATAGAGGTGTATATTTTGTTGCTTTTCATAGCCAAGAACAGGAGACAGAACAATGGAAATAACATTATCCCTTAATCCTTTCACAGTAGGCAGTGAACTTGATTACACTCTGGGCTTAAAAGCAAGCTGTGGAGCCTAGAATAAACATTTTAGATGAGGTTAGAATCATTATCCACAAAATCTTCCAAGGGATTGCAGCAAGCCGAGATAGATTCAGCTGTATGTGATTTTTACCTATTGGAATGCCTTAACTTTTGGTGATTCCAGTATAATTGCACTTAAACCCAAGACCTATTTTAACAGAGCCCATTCTTTAATTTATATTTGAAATAGATAAAATATTCCAGGGAAGGAACTTTTCTCAGGTGCTTGGCTTCTTAATGTGAAGCTACTGTGTAAGGGGTAAGGAAAACATTAGGTCCTTGTCCTTTTTAACACAAAAGGATGTTTTACATTTATTTTTGTTATATTTTTATTTATTTCAGAGAGGAACTGGGGGGCCGGGAGAGAGAGAGAGAGAGAGAAAGAATCAATGATGAGAGAGAATCATTGATCAGGCACTGGGACTGAGCCCGCAACCCAGGCATGTGCCCTGACCGGGAATCGAACCATGACCTCCTGGTTCATAGGACAATGCTCAACCACTGTACCACTCCAGCTGGGCTTATTTACTTATTTTTTTATTTATTTTTATTTTAAGCATGTGTTCTGCCAGACACAGGGCAAGCATGGTTCTTAATTGCAATAACAGAACTCCCCTCTTCCTAGTTTAAGCAGAAAAGAAATTTATTTTGAAAACATATTGAGTATTTTCCAGAAGAGGAAGGCCAGATTGTTGGGCACAGAGGCAGCCATCTAGGAATAACACCTAAACCATTTTTGGAACTGATCCAGTGAAGACCCAATGCTACCACCTCTGGGCACTTGATACCCCAACTTGTGCCTTTGCCGCCTTTGAAAGCTGGAGCCCTCCTTGACCACAGTGTCCAAAGATGGGTTCCTCCACTGCTGCCCTGGGTAGCACACTCCTGTGGGGTTGTCTGCTTTGTTGGAGCCTCAGCCACATGCCTGTACTCTAACTGTGAAGGAGGCTGGGCAGTGCATTTGGCCTTGGGAGAAGTGGCGCACAGTAATCATGATAGTTGTCAACCACAATATAGCAAGGTGGTACTGGGGACATGGTTCATACTGTTACCGGGAAATCCCCGGGTGGGCTCGGGGTTGGCAGGGTTGAATCATACAAGGTGTTTATTGAGAAGGCCAGCCAACTAAGAAGAAAGGGTGCTTACAAGCGTTCAAATCCTGTCTTATAGCAGGGTGCAGGGGACAGGATTATAAAGGGGAAGGGCTAGGATGAGGCTGGGAATGGAATGCAGCTATGTGCAGTCCTGGAGGTCCACAGATGTCAGCTACTATCGATGATCCTCAGGTGAAGAAATGATGTTGATGAGATGATGTTTTGGCTCCTGGTGGGTCAGTCTGACCATGCCTATTGGTTCTGCTTGCTGGATTCACAGCCGAATCACTTCCTTAATCACTTTGCACAGGCCTTGGGAAGGAAACTTAAGAAAAACTTAACCACCTATTCACATATAAGAAACCTAACCCCCTATTCACATAAGTATATGTGTTCTAAGATTTAAAATAGTATGATTATTTTCAGATTAATTCAGGTGCTCTATCTATCAGATTATAAGTCCCCCTATCAATACTTGGTGGTAGGAAAGGACTCATTGCCTCTGGCTGTATTTTCACTTCCGGTCAGTCTCTAAAGCTGAACTCTGCAGTCACCCCTGGTCTCTTGAGAAGTGCCATGAAGTCCGTACCCTTACTTGCACCAGCAATATATGACAGTGCACCTTCCCTCATATACTTAAATATATCTCTAAACAGATATCTGTTGACTTCCTACCAGGAGTCATGATACAATTAGGTTGTTTTTTCCCCTCACATCCTCCCCCTCATCTTCCTCCCAAACTCAACTTATTCATGATGATGATATAATTTTTCATATCATATTCTTTAGACTTTGAAATGTACTTATAGCTCTATTACATGATTTATCAGCTTCAATAATCTTTCTATCCTCTGCTCTACCAGATGAGAAAATCAGCATATTGATGTTACTACCACCATCTGTCCTCTTCCCCTCCAAACTTTTGCTATATTATTTCTACATCATTAGAGTTTATAACGTGTAATTTTGGTCTGTGACCGTAATCTCCACAATCATTTTAGTTTTAGTCCTACAGTTTAATGAAGTCGACACTTAGGACTACTACTCTATTTATCTCTTTGCTTTTCAAAATGTGGCTTCAGGAAGGGCTTGGGGGATAGTCCCTGAGTTTTTGCAAGCACAAAAAATACTTTCATTACATTTTCTTGACTATTTGGGTACAATTCTTGGATCACACACTTTATTTCCTGTTGCTCCAATGTCTTCTAATGTTGACCATTGCTGTGGGAAGTAACATTCTGACTTAAACTTTTTGTTCCAATGCACAATAGGTGTTTGTTTTTTTTCCTTTCAATTTCAGTAACTTTACTGAAACATGATATAGGGTTGAATGTTTTGTATCAGTTTTTCCTGGAATTCAGTGTGCCCTCTCAGTTTATAGAGTTATGAGTTATATTTCTGAAAAGTTACTTTGAAGTATATCTTTAACTTTTTTCCTATTTTGTTATTTTTTGCCTCTTCTTCAGGATACTGCAAGTTGTTCAGGTTATTGCATATGATAAGGCCTTTTTTTTTTAATGTCAGTCTAGCTATTATTTTTTTTCTAATTATTTTTTTTCTACTTCATTGCATTGCACTCTTTTTCTATTTCTGACATTCTTGTTTCTTTCCATGTTTTTAGCAGAACCTGGTTGCTGCCAGTGAAATGTATGTTTACTGGGCTCTGCAAATCATCTTTCATTTCCTATTGTCTTGCAGTATCTTCCCCAAGCTCTTGTATATTTGATATGAGCTCTTGCTTTATAGATATGGTAGCTTTGTTTAGGTCTTTTTTAAAGTTTATGGCAATATGTATAGCCCAAATTTTTATCTGCTCTATGGAGACATTTTTTTTTTCCTTGAAAGTATTTTTTGTCTTCCATTTTATCTTTTTTCTCCTCTCTTATTTTCTTGTCATAGCTTTGCAGAGATGATATCAGTTTTTTTCTGGATCTGCTACTGGCAGGAGGTTTGTGTGGGAGAGATGCCATGTCCATGCCCTAGGCCAGCAGATTTCTCACTATTCCTAGATAGACACATAGTTCCTTATGACACAGCTTGTGTGTTTGAGTGGATTATTTTGTCCTCCATTATCCCTAGTTACCAGAGATCAATAGCTTTAGGGCTACTCACATTGCGGTTCTGTTCTCTGGCCCTGCCTCAATAGCAGGCTGCTTCCTGCAAATATGGGGTCGCTGTAAGATTTCTCTTCTAGCTATAACGCCTCTGCTTCTCTTTGATGCCAAACTGGGTCCAGAGAAACTCCTGCTGCCAGTCTATGGACCTTCCCTATTTATTCATAGAAATTATGGGTCCACCTTCCCAGGGTGTGACACCTACTTTGATCTGTTGACTTTTTCCGAGGCCAAGGATTTAGAATTTGCATAAAAGTTACATTACAATAGAAAGAATTGTTAATTGTGTTTGGGATGAATATAAATTCTGGCTGGCTTTGAAACCAGTAGTAGAAACAACAGCAAGTTGAGAAATGGGGATTGAAGCTATAGTGCCTGAGGTATCTGGCATGATTTATATCTTACTCTCAGATAAGACATCTTCCCATTAGAATATCGAGGGGGATAATAGGTAAAACTGAACTTGGAAAGTGTCTGGCATGTAGAAGCTGTTCAAAAATTCCAGTTATTCTCTCTACAACCATAATGACACTGCAAAAAAAAAAAAAGGTGGAAAATCAGCCGTATACAAATTTACTATTTTGGTAATACAAATCTAATAGTTTTATGAACATAAATATGCCTCTCCTGCTCTAGTTCCTCCTATTGGGCATCTTGGAAGCCCATTCATCACTAAGCAGAATCAGAAAGGAGGATTCAAAATCAGAAGCTATTTCTCTCATTTATATCACTTAACAGTAACAGCTGGTTCCTATCATTCTTTAAGTGATTCTTATAATTAAATTATTGCCTTGTGTCTTTTTCTGATTCTCTTTTTATGGCAGGTTGTGCCACGCTCAGCATGGCCAGGGGTGAACCTGGGGGGCGGAGTGGGGGGAGCGGTGAAGGATTAAAGAAGACAGACAAGAGAATAAAGCTGGGGCTAGGTGGGATACTGCCATCTGAGGCCAAGTCTTTATTTTATAGCCAGATTCCACGAGGCAAAGAAAGGACGTGGTCAAGATGTTTACAATGTTCTCAAGTGTTTCAAATCTACTTAATTACATGCATCTGAACTCTATCAAGCTTTGTTTTGGCAGCACTTGCTGCATCTCCCACAGCCTATGTCACTTAGCCACCTGGAACCACAGGTTCGGACTATAAGGTCCAACTTACAACTATAGCCTTTGGCTATAATTGTGCTGGGAGGGCTTTGTCCTCCAAGCTGGGACTTGCATGTGGCTTTGCCATGAGAGAGGACCGTGCCCTCTCATTGGTCTGAGGCTCGAACCTGTAGCTGCTCTCCACAAGGGAGGGGGAAGGGGTCTTCACTCTGTAGTGTCAGTCTTATACAGCAGGACTGGCAGACAGATTTCTTACCTGGAGCTTTGCGGGTCTGGGACCTAAGAGTGGAAGGAAATCTGAGTCAGCAAAGAGGCTCTACATGTGGGATGGGTATAGGAAAACAGATTTTAAACTAGGAGATCACAGAAGGAGAAGTTAGGGGCAGGTTGCACACTGGGGTGGTCTAGGACAGAAGTCTAGCTGGCCTGTGTATTCTCCCTTCATCATGATGACACCGTGTCTGGAGCTGGTAAAATGTAGGGATAGAGCATATAATCTTCAATCTACCTGTCTGCACTGCCTGTATGTCCACCCCTAGTGGGAACTCAGATAGGTAAGCTGTTGTAACTTCTTTAAACCCCTTAAATTACAGCGGTTCTCAACTTATGGGTCGCAACCCCTTTGGAGGTCGAACGACCCTTTCACAGGGGTCGCCTAAGACCGTCCTGCATATCAGATATTTACATTACGATTCATAACAGTAGCAACATTACAGTTATGAAGTAGCAACGAAAATAATTTTATGGTTGGGGTCACAACATGAGGAACTGTATTTAAAGGGCCAGAAGGTTGAGAACCACTGCCTTAAAACATCCAGTAAAGTAACTTAAAGAGAGTAGGTGCTCTAGATTAATTTGTTAAACTAATTTAAACAGTACTTATTACTCTAGATAAATACAAGGAAGATATGGTTATAAAATAAGACTGATCCACAAGATAAAGACCAAAATTCAGTGCTGTCCAGGTGGACAAAATATAGCTTTGCTGGTGAATGGAATTCCTAAATAAATGCATAATACATATTTTCAGAGGAGTTTTTCATAAAATAACCACACCTTGAGTTTTAATTCATTTTAATTTGGGGGGACAATGATAAATTTTATCAATGGTTTCTATAATTTCAGACTTAAAACTTGATGGGTGAGTTGCAAATGTATGAAAAATGGTTTGGGAAAACAACTTTTATTCATTAAGTTGTTTGTTTTGGTAGATCAAAAAGCACATATTTTTTAAGGCAATGTTTATTTTATGTTTTGAGTGGCAGCAAAAATAATTGCATGTTTGAAATCTTTGAAATATGTTTTAATGCTTTTTAAATGACTTAAGAGCAAATGTGCCAAACTTACCACTGCTTAAGCCATTCTGTGGTTGGAAGTTAGCTTCACTTGCTAAGCCTTTGGAACTGTTTAATATGCTGTTTGATTATATCTTTTAAACTGAAGTCAGTGTCTGCACCTGGTGGAGTGTTTAGAACATTTAACACACCTACAGCAAGTTTTTGCAAAGAAGAGATATTGTAATTCTGTAAATGCTTGATTTGAACTCTAAAAAATGGATTTTAACATTTTTAATATAATAAAATTATGCAAACATGGCCTTATAAGAGGGTTTTATTGGTAAACTTAACTTATATGCCTGGTATATATGCTGAGAATTCATATAAATGCCCTTGACAGGAATCGAACCTGGGACCCTGGAGTCTGCAGGCTGAAGCTCTAGCCACTGAGCCAAACCAGTTAGGGCATCTATCTTCTTTTCTAACTTAAAAATATTTTCAATTTAATGAGACAATGTATTTAAAAGGATTTAGATAAGTCTATAAAGTTCAGATTCAAGATTACTCTCCAGTGTTTCTTATTAAATGTATATTTTAAGTTACTGGGAATTCATGGAATTATAGAGTTTTTTGTACACACATTTACTGGTACTACCTAGTAATTCACAGTTTCCTGTACACTCAGTATATGGCAGGCACTGTTCTAAGTGCTTTATATGTATGAACTAGTTAACCCACACAGCATACCTATGAGCTAGGCATGATCATTAGTATTTTACAGATGAGTTGATGGAAGCAGAGACCCACAAAGGGATTTAAGGTCACACATACAGCTGAGATTAGAGGCTGGTTAGTTACTCTTGGCCCCAGCATCTGTACTTTTAACCACTGTGACAGACTACTATGTGCCAGGCACTTTGGTAAAATGCAGCCTTTGTGCCATAATTCCAAGAAAAGGAAACACATGGGCTTTTAGGGGGTAAAAACAGGCCCCCAGAGTTCATTTAGCCATCCTGCCCATGGTCATGCTCTCCAGCAGTCTGCAGGCTGCCACGGACATGGGGGGAAATAGCAATGCCATGGAATCTCTATAATGAGCTGTTCAGGGACTGAAACAGTGCCTCCTTATAGGTTAAACAGGGTATATTAGGCTTTTATTATATTTACTGCTGCATCTTAGGATCTGGGATTTGGTCATATTATTTCCAAATCCTTATATAATGAACTGTGTTACTGTAGGATTCTACAATTGTAGCTATAAATATAAAACACAAACGCACAAAGGCATCCACCCATGTATAAAATTACTAGGGAAATGGGACGGATAAAAAAATGAATTGTTAGGTTTAGGGCATAATTACTGGGGGCTCTGGTCTGGTTAGATCTTGAGAGCAGTTTGGAAAGATTTCAGGGGCATCGTGAAAGTCAAGTACAGATTTGTGTGGGTCAAATGATATAGACAGATTTCAGATGGTGCAATGACAAGGGTAAATTGTTTCATAGAAGAAGGGTGCCTGTGTGCTTAGTGCTTCTAAATTTGTTGACAGAATAAATGTTGAGGCTAAAAATCTGAGAGCTGTATCAGAGATGCTCTCATAGATATTGTCACCCCAAGTTTCTGAAGGCAGAAATATTGACTTACTTATAGCCATTGTATCTTGCATGTAATAGACAATATCACTTGTTGAATTTATTTATAGGTGCAAATATGTTATGTAAGCAAAGGAAAGAATATGTCAGGAAGTTGAATAAAGCTGCATGCAATAGGTAATGTTTGAGGATGACTAGGAGTATTGTAGGTAGAAAATGTTGGCGCTTGTAACTCTCAGACTTGTCTGTACTGAATCTACAGCAATTCATCAATTACAGTTCAGATTTTCCTACCCCAGCACTGGTCCCCACAGTGGTTTCTGCTGGTGAGTCTTTGCTCTCCTAAGCCACGATTCTCTTCCCCCATCGCTGCAACCTTAGGAGTAGCGGTTTGCCCTGGCTCCTCCTCTGTCTTATGGACCCAAGAAGAGGTGTTGATTTTCCAGTCTCTTCAGTTTTTTACTCGTCAAGATGGAGTGGCCACTTCCAAATCTTCTTACATGTGGAACCAGAAGTGGAAAGTTTTGTGTGTTGTTTTTTTTTTTAAAAAAAACAACAACCAAGAATGAATGCTTTAAAATTTGTCTAAAATCTCCATTAGTAGATTTAAAAATATATGAAGAAATCCATAGAGGTCTGTAGTCTATAACCAGTGTGTACCAATGTCAATTTCTTGATTTTGATAATGTACTACAGTTAATGTAAGATGTCTCCATGCAGGAACCTTGATGATTTTTGCTATGTACTATGTACTATGTACTATGTACTATGTTTTGCAACCTATTAATCTGTAACTATTTATAATAAAGGTTTTTTTAAAAAGTAAAATAATCTAGAAAAAAACATTTGTAACACAAGAGGAATAAAAAAAAACAAAGCTTAGGTATATAAAATGCCAATCAATAAAACATTATAGTAGAAAAGTGGACGAAAACTGAGTAGGTATTTTGTATAACATAGGTACTAAAGTTACGAAAAGTTGTTCAAACTCAATTGTGGTCAAGAAACAACAAATAGAAGGCATCGATTTCTATTTATCAGCCTGGCAATGATTAACAATGGACATAATAATACCAAATGTTGCCAAGTGTGTGGGTAATTAGGCACTCCATGTACTTCTAGTAGAAACGTAATTTGGCAAAATGTAGTAGAAAGCCAATTTGATAACACACAAAGTCAACAAAAGTTGCAATTTCATATATAAGAATTTATGTTAGGAAATAAGGATGTGCACAAATATATCTATAACAGTGTAAACTAGGCCTAGCCAGTTTTATTCAATGGATAGAGCGTTGGCCTGCAGACTGAAGGGTCCTGGGTTTGATTCTGGTCAAGGGCACATGCCTTGGTTGCAGGCTCCTCCCCAGCCTGGCCCCTGGTTGGGTGCGTGCAGGAGGCAACCAATTAATGTGTTTCTCTCACATTGATAATTCTGTCTTTCCCTCTCTCTTCCACCCCCTAAAAATCAATGGAAAAATATCCTTAGATGAGGATTAAAAAAAATCTTAAAAAAAGAATGTAATCAAGCATTATTTATTAGAAATTTTAAGAAACAATAATAGAAAAATGATTAGATAAACACATGAGGATATCATTGTAGAATTATATTAAATGTCAAGGGAAAATGATATGAAGTATAAAAAATCAAAGTAAAAATAATATGAAAGAATATGTACAGTGTGATGCCAATTATATTTCCAAAGGTTATACATAGAGAGAAAAACATGGAAATAACAAAATAGCAATAATTGGATAACTCAAGGTAGTGGGATCACGTATGATTTATTTTCTTCTTTGTGACTATTTAAGTATTCTGTTTTAAATGTATTATTTTTATAACAAAAGCAATAAGTAAACCAGATTTTATAAAATCTGTCAACAAGTTTATTAAACTCCCAGTATTCTAAATGGTGCAGGAACAATACTCTTTTATACTTTTAAAGCTTGTAATCTATAGTATAAGCTATTATAAAAATGGTAGGCACATCTACCCATGCATATAATCAAGCAAAGCTGCATATGAGAGCTCAGAGGAAGTCTGTGTGAAGGAAAGAATGTGAACTTGGCAGTCAGACAGAACTGGCCTTAAATCTTACCTTTGCTGATTTTTTAAAAAGTTTTGTTTTTTCATCTAAAAATGGGAATAATATTACCTACATCTGAGTTATAATGAGAATTAAATGAGATAAGATACATAAATGGCTAGTATACAGAATATATTCAGTAATTGTTAGTTTCCTTCACCAAAGAGAGTTGTGGTAATAAAAGAAGTATGTCTTGGAAAGTTTGGAAACAGAATAAATACTCAAAACTTATTACTTCCCAATGCATTTATGACATTTTACCATCACTGATGCTTTTGAGGTTCTTTATTCTGTTGTATCTGTATAGTATACAGCAGAAATACTATATAATAATTGCAGTTGCTCATCTTTCCCAACTTCATGATAAATGATGTCAAGTTGGTAGTTTGGATTTATTTATTGTGGAAGTATTTATATCACAGAAATTAATAAATGAAAGTTAGGGCGTTTTTCTGGGAGAATCTATTATAAAATTTTTAAAATTGATTTTAGAGAGGGAGGAAGGGAGAGAAGATTCAGAGAGAAATACTGATATGAGAGAGAGAGACATCGATCAGTTGCCTCCCATATGTGCCCTGACCTGGGATTGAACCCAAAACCTAGTATGTGCCCTGACTGACCAGGAATCCAACCCTAACCTTTTGGTGCATTGGACAACACTGCAACCAACTGAGCCACATCGGTCAGGGTGGGAGAATCCACTTTTAAACATTACCAGAACACCACTGCTCTCAAAAACAGAGTGCCTTACCATGCATAGACTCATGGTAGGGAATCTGGTTTGTAGGGTTTCATGGCCAGGTAGGCAGAAAACGTGGCTAACAAGGGTATCTCTATGGTACAGCAGGGCTTGAGCCACTTTGTAAGGCTAAGAGGAGAGGCTTTAGTCCCCAAGGAAAGGGGACCAGGAAGAACAGAATGGGGAAGGGGGAATCAAAGTGACAATCCATTCCTGAGACTTGACACATGTGGGCAAAGAGAGCTTCACCCAAGGTGGCATAGGGGATGCCAGTGGTTGTCCTGGGCCACCAGTTCCCGGAACTTAGGGTTAGCAAACGGACATGGGACTCCCACTGGTCAGCATCAGAGTACATGGGAGAATGACTGATATTAAGCCCCCTTATGTATGTATGTATGTATGTATGTATGTACTTATTTACATATGTGTGTACATATGGATGAATGTATACACAAGTATGTGTATTGTAGGAGGAAAGGAGTTGAAGCTATTTAAATACTTATTACATCTTGCCTTAATTCCCGGAGGAACTGAAGTCTGAGTCTTTTTATCTAATGTGGGAGCAAAGATCCTTTGACTTAGCTGTGTGGTGTGAGAATGAAGATGAGTAGACTTAGCTCTGAGCTTCTAGTGGAGGCAGAAAGTGAGGAATTAAAGTAAGCAATGAAACTTAGCAGCGGCAGCCCATGGATTGAATCAGTTCACATATTTGACGACCACAGTAAATTCTCGTATGCCACCAACATCAGGACTTTTTCTTGCAAACAGCCTGTGTTTGCTGTTTCCAGATTGAATAGGGCTTTCTCTCCCTTCTTGACTACTAGGTCCTGATAAACGCAGATATGTATCAGTAAATAATCCCTCCATGATTCATTTCCTCTCTACCACAATGTGATAAATCACATAGGTTAATAAGGGCTGATAGGTTAGGTTCTGCATTTCTGTAAAAACAAGGATAGCACTAAACAGTGAGGACCAGGTGAGGGCATTGGTTTTTCCTGCAGGCTTTGGACTCAGATGGATGTGAATTTGAGTTCCAGTTCTACTAGTATATTTAGCTGAATGGCAGCACTTATCCTCTCTAAGCCTTGGTTTTCTTGTCTATAAAATGGGGATAATAATAGCACCTTATCCATTAAGTATTACCATGCAAATGAAACACCTAACATAGTGAATGGCATATAGAAAGCACTCAAAAATTTAAAATTGCTTTAATCTTATGTAGTGATTTCACTTTCCAACATGCCACAAGTTGCGCGCATGCGTGCGCGCGCGCGTGTGTGTGAATAGATATGTATTATGACTAGAAATGGGCAACAATCTTTGTGGATGTAATAGCAGAATAGTTAATGCCAATATGACAATTCTGTTGTCTGGTTTCCTTCACATGAAACAGTGACTGAGCTGTATCCATCCTGCTGCTGTATGAGGAGTTTTCTCCTTTTTTCCCCCCATTTCTCTCTCTCTTTTTAAAAAAATATATATTTTATTGATTTCATAAAGGAAGGGAGAGGGAGGGAGAGATAGAAACATCAATGATGAGAGAGAATCATTGAACCACTGCCGCCTGCATGCCCTCTACTGGGGACAGAAGCCAAAACCCAGGCATGTGCCCTGACTGGGAATTGAACTGTGATCTCCTGGTTCATAAGCCAATGCTCAACCACTGAACCACACTGGCCAAGCAGTTTTGTCGTTTTTATTACTGAACTAGAGGCACGGTGCATGAAATTCATGCATGGGGGGGGGTCCCCTCAGCCCAGCCTGCACCCACTCGAAATCTGGCACCTTTTGGGGGTGTCCGACTGCCAGTTCAGGCCCGATCCCACAGATCGGGCCTGAATGGCAGTCAGACATCCCTCTCACAATCCAGGACCACTGGCTCCTAACTGCTCTGCTTACCTGCCTGATCGCCTCTAACCACTCTGCCTGCTGCCTGATCGCCCCTAACTGCTCGCCTGGCTGCCTGATTTTGCCCCTAAAACTCAAGCTTCTTTTTTTTTATTTTTAATAATTATATTTCTTCTGTATTTTTTTTATTTTAAAAGTCAAGCTTCTTGAGAACATGAGGTGTTTAACATTATTCCATATTCCTTACAGAGAGCTAAGCATGGTAAACACAGCAAATACTTAACACGTATGGGCTTCTATACAAACACTTTCCAACCAGGAATGTCTTAATAGGCAGCCTCCAAAAACTTGAACTGGAAAACCTAAAAGTAGAGTGCTCAGATTTCAGGCATCGGGTGCTATTAGCAGGATTTCTATCCCAATTAAACTCTAATTCTTAGCTCTCAACAGTCTGGACAAACTGCCCTTCACTGTCTCCAAAGTTTCTTATTCATCACTATCCCATTTTCCTTTTTTCTTTTTTTGAGTTCAATGTTTTATATCCACATCAGTATCAACGTACCATACAAACCCCACCTGCCAGCTTAGCTGGGCAGGCTGGAGGGGGGGTCCATGGCAGCACAGAAAATCACGGTTCTTGTCCCAAAAGAGAAGAAAATAGGTTTACAGTTAAGGATACAAAATCAGAACCCAACATGATCAAGGAGAAGCCTAGAAACTGCATCGAGTGGAGGTGCTATTGGCAGCGGGGAACTGTAGGAACTGGTGGGGGCAGCCAGAGCCAGGGAGGGCAGTGCCCATGGGGACAGGGGGCATGGGGTGGAGGAGGTATGCTCCTCTAACAGAGACTTAGAGGTACAGAGACTAAGAGAGAGAGAGAGAGAGGACAGAGATGGGGATAGAAAGTGACAGGAAGAGAGAGACTCAGAGAAAGCAAGAGAGAGATTGAGACAGAGAAAGTTCCACAAAAAAGGGAGAGAGGCAGACAGAAAGATGGAGGGCGCCCCGGGGCCTGGGGCTGGCAGGGGATGTGCCAGTGTGATGGTAAGTGCATCGTTGTGTTGCAGGAGGGAGGTGTGCTGGTAATGCAGCAGCAGGTTCTTCAGAGACCCATTCAGGTTGTAGGGCTCTGCAAAACCCAAGCCAGTGGCCATGCGGTCGATGGCACAGTGCTTGGTATCGCTGTCCACCACCACTGAGCAGGCATAGCAGCCCTGCTGGCTGCTCTCGCGGATGAGGAAGGTACCATCCCGCTTGCCGTTCAGCATTTCCTCAGCCTGCGTGTGGGGTGGAGGAGGTATGCTCCTCTAACAGAGACTTAGAGGTACAGAGACTAAGAGAGAGAGAGAGAGAGGACAGAGATGGGGATAGAAAGTGACAGGAAGAGAGAGACTCAGAGAAAGCAAGAGAGAGATTGAGACAGAGAAAGTTCCACAAAAAAGGGAGAGAGGCAGACAGAAAGATGGAGGGCGCCCCGGGGCCTGGGGCTGGCAGGGGATGTGCCAGTGTGATGGTAAGTGCATCGTTGTGTTGCACGAGGGAGGTGTGCTGGTAATGCAGCAGCAGGTTCTTCAGAGACCCATTCAGGTTGTAGGGCTCTGCAAAACCCAAGCCAGTGGCCATGCGGTCGATGGCACAGTGCTTGGTATCGCCGTCCACCACCACTGAGCAGGCATAGCAGCCCCGCTGGCTGCTCTCGCGGATGAGGAAGGTACCATCCCGCTTGCCATTCAGCATTTCCTCAGCCTGCGTGTGGTTGATCTTGCCCACATACCAGGTTCATTCCTCAAGATGGGGGAAGTCATCCTCATCCTCCATCAGTGCGTACTGGTCTTCAATCTCATTTTTTAAAAATATATTTCTTTATTGATTTCAGAGAGGAAGGGAGAAGGAGAGATAGAAACATCAATGATGAGAGAGAATCATTGATT
Organism: Myotis brandtii; assembly: GCF_000412655.1. Classification (NCBI taxonomy): domain Eukaryota; kingdom Metazoa; phylum Chordata; class Mammalia; order Chiroptera; family Vespertilionidae; genus Myotis; species Myotis brandtii. Next base: position 3,148,605 of record NW_005358943.1, on the reverse strand, counting down.
GGCTGCCTCTTGCACACCCCTCACTGGGGATCGAGCCTGCAACCCAGGCATGTGCCCTTGGCTGGAATAGAACCTGGGACCCATCGGTTCGCAGGCTGACGCTCTATCCACTGAGCCAAGCCGGCTAGAGCTTCAGTCTCATTTTTGATTCCCAACCACTCGTTGATTTTCTTCTGCCGGGCGCCTTTCTGGGTGAGCCATACCAGGTACTGGTCTCGGATCTTGTGCAGCTGCATGAGGTCTGGCTTCAGGCTGTTCATGTGCTTATGGATCTCCCGGTTGTCCAAGGCCTGTGTCCGCAGCTCCTGTTCCAGCTTTGTGCGGCTCTCATGGGACTTCCTCCCCTCCCCCCCAACGAGGATCATCTGCATCTCGTTTTCATTGCCCTCACGCCAAGCACTCCAAATACTCCTTGCTGCCCTTCTCTTGAGTCTGGCCCTGCTCTTTGAAGATCTTGATGGTTTCTTTGAAGGCTTGGATTACGGTGCGCTTCATCTGCAGTTCCTGGGAGGTGCGTGTGTGCTCCTCGTTGAGCTGGTCCTACTGGGGGCTCTTGTCCTGCGCTTCAAACCAAGGTAACAAACAATTTCCCGCCAGAAGTCACGTCCAAATACTGCGACACTGAGGATGATAGGGCTGACTATGCACATGCGCAATAACAGGCTCACGTTCTAGCCCTAGGCGCTCAGGCGTCCTCCACAATCCCATAATCCTCTAGGCGCCCAGGTGTCCCCCAAAATCCCACAATCCTCTGGTCGTCCAGGCGTCCCCCACAATCCCACAATCCTCTGGTCGCATACTTCCGGTTTTTCTAGCTCCTCCTCAAGTGGTGTTTCCTTCAGTCGCATTGGGAGTCCAGGACCTCTAGTTGGAGAGGATTTTTTTGTTCTTTGAGGTTGATAGCTGTTTACTGTTTGAATCAGTGAAGTTTCGGGAGAACTGCTGCTGCCATGAACATGTCGGTCCCAAGCGCACTCATGAGACAACCGCCCATTCAGTCCCCGGCTGGCGCCATCCTGGTTCGCATTGAGAAAGGTACTGTGCTGGGCCGTTTTCCAATTGGATCTTCCTCTTCCTTCCCCAGCCCCCTCCAAACCTCCTCCAGGCGATCCCCCCAACCCCGCAGACCCTTAAGTCCTTCCCCTCTATTTCTTCCACTTTCCCCCATCAAACTCGCACCCTATTGGGTTACCTAGGGGCCCAACCCCGCAGACCCTTAAGTCCTTCCCCTCTATTTCACCTTATTGGGTTACCTAGGGGTGCCCCTAACCGCTCCCTGAGGGGCGGGGCCAGCCTGGGTGAGGGGCCGTGGTGTTCTGGTCATTATGGTCGCTTGCTTTTCATAAATATAGAAGATAGCATTGGATTGTATGACCATGCCACATTTTATCTATTCACCTGTGGATAGACATTTGGGGTATAACCACTTTAGAGCTATTATGAATAAATTTCTATGAACATTCCTGTACAAGTCTTTTTGTGGATATAGGTTTTCATTTTGATTGGGTAAATACGTGGAAATGCAATTGTGGGGGTCATTGTGTAGGTTACGTTTAACTTTAAAAGAAAGTTCGGTTAGCATTCCCACAAGCAATTTATTTATTTATTTTTGACTGCCTAACATCTTCACCAAACCTTTGGCAATATCAATCTTTTCACTTTTATCCATTCATCTGGGTGTGTAGTTATCTAATTGTGGTTTAAATTGCGTTTTCTCTGGTGACTAATGATGTTGAGCATTTTGTCAGATTTTGGTCCCCTGCACTGAATTCTATGTCCTTAATCAAACAGGAAGGACAATAACTTAAAATCAAGCACATTAACAGTGTCAAGTACCTCCTACAAATAGTTTGCATATTGATTTACCTTTATTCTCACCCCTATTAAAGTATTGTTGTATATACATCTTTAGGACTTACGTTACTTTCTATATCATGCATGATTTTTAAAAATTATTATTCAGCTGGATTTAGTACAAAGTAACTGCTCTCTTGGCAAAATCCTCTTGATTATTTATATGATAATCATGAAGTGAAGCCTTTCAGATTACTTAATGCCTTGTATTTGGAGGTGTGCCTTTCTTCAAGAGTACTCAAAGCCTTTTGACGTTAATATTCACAACATCTTTGTGTAGTGAGTGGGGAACATGGGGAGAAGAAACAAATTCCAGAAGGTGAAGTGACTGAGCCCAAATCTCAGAGGAAACTGGTGAAATTCAGACTGTAAGTTGAATCACAGTCACCAGACCTACAGCAACCTAGCAAACCAAGGTACCTCTCCTCATGGGGTCAGCCTGATAAAGATTTCAGATAAAGCCGAGTCATTTCATCTACTGATATAAAGTTAATATAGTTTCTCCCAAAATCTTTCAGAACTAGAAAGTTATCATGAGCCGTGCCATGGAAGGTCTCTGTGGATTTATGAACTGATTGTTATAAAGAAAAAGAGTCATTCTGCCCCCCGGAAAAAGATGTGTGAGAATGCAGTAATACAGGGAACAAAAAGTTTCAAAGAACAATGCACAAAAACCTCCTATCCTCTCATACACACATAACTATTTTCAAGTGAGAAGACTCTGTGTTTTGTGAAAAACAACAAAGAGAAGTATAGGACCTCTAGCAATACAGGCATAAAACACACACAGTGTTCCAGGTTGGTTTTTCCTATATACGGACATATTGCATATTTAAAGAGTCACCCTGAAGTAATATGTCTGATGTTTAACAAACATGCCAGAATTCAAGCACCCAAATGGGTGATTTTCCCCCCTCAATGTAGGCATCTTGGGATGTTTATACATTTCAATATCACTTTGTCACTGATAAAAACATTTTTGGAATTGCTATTCTGGAATTGCTTTCAAAGTCTTAGGAACATTCTTTTGAATATCTTCAGGCTTCTGTGGCTCCATAAAAAAAAAGGGCGGGGGGAGTGTATTTGCTTCAAATATCCTCTCACCATTTTATTGCCTTAAGTCTTAGGCTTCTTATCCTGGGTCTCTTCTTACGGAGTCTCTTCTTACTCTATTCTGATCCTCCTAGTTTTTGAGTTCATTCCGTAATCTTCCATTTGCAACTCATTTTATAATTCAGACATGACAGTTAGCTCCACAATTTTAGCTGTAATCTAAGGTGCTATATAAGCAGCTCAGGCAGACACCCTCTTGGTCCAGCTTGACCCTGGGAACCATGATCCCGTCCAACCCCTAGATAAATGACTACACACCCAGCACACTCATCTATCATCCCCGTGAGCAGTGGCTAACGACTCGGTGGCAGTGATTCTCACCTTCTAAGAGCAAAATTAATTTGTTCAAACAGCCTGAAGTCATTTACCCATGACTGACATGCAGGCTCAAGCTGTGTAAGGAAAACAAAGGATGAAAAAGTAGCGAGACTGGATTTCTTTCATAGCACTGAACGCTGCATCAAATTGCTCATCATGGACCAGGGAAGGATGCTTTCATGTGCAGCAGATTCACATCTTGCTCCCTCTCCATTTGAGTCAGCTGGGCTCTGCCCCATGTGGTCCGTCACTCTGGGACTGTCTCCTGATAGGGGAATATGAGACAGTGACCCACACACTCACAGACGTTTGGGGCACTGGCAGTAGAGTTGGCATAAAGGCACTGCTTGCCATAGATAGTTGAAGGGGAAAATAATTTAGATTTATTTTGTAAAGGTAGATTTTTCTTGGCTTTGTTTTAAATGTCCCTATTGGGGGAAGGGTACTTAGATTCCTATATATCTCCAGCAATTTTGAAGTATTTACATTGTATAAGGAAAAGTAATATACAGAGGTAAGAAAAAGTAGGCTTACAGTTGTAATACAAAGAAATAATACAATAATCAATTAATAATAGCACAAGAATATATTGTTTCCTGTATTCACAACTGTAAACCTACTTTTGCTAACCCCTGTATAGGTAATAAAAACACCAATAATAAAAATATATTAGTATTTTCTTTTGGATAGTACATTTTTATAGTGGCACTTATCAATTTATATTTCTAATTGCATTGTGCCTGAATTAATATAAACATCAGTTGTATTTTACAACTGGGGAAAGCAGATTATCCCAAATATAGAAATGTGGCAGCGGAGTGTGTCTGTGTGTTGGTTTGAAACTTCAGGAGTTCCCCTGGGGGAAGCTGATAACCCAGCAATGGAGGGCAGGGGGAGACAGAAGAAAGAGGCAGACCACTCCAGATGATAGGTGGCAGTTTTTGTGTGTGTTTGTTTTGTGCGTTTTTAAAAATATATTTTTATTAATTTCAGAGAGGAAGAGAGAGGAGAGAGGGATAGAAACATCAATGATGAGAGAGAATCATTGATCGACTGCCTCCTGCACACCCCACAATGGGGATTGAGCCCGCAACCCAGGCATGTGACCTACTGGGAATCCAACCATGACCTCATGGTTCATGGGTCAAGGCTTAACCACTGAGCAACACTGGGCATTAGGTGGCAGTTTTAATAAGCAAGGGAACTTGTGTTGGGTGCCTGCGATACGAGTTGGAATCTTAAAAGTTTATAGAGAGGCCTTAACTGGGTTCAGTCACGTACACTGTCCATATCAACAACACTACTCTGTCAAGATTGCTTCCTTGAAATGTCTCTGGATATACACACGGAGGGCGGCAGGTGCATCCCAAAGACAGGGGAGGGAGTCAGGAGCCTCCTACTGTCCGGGCCAGTTCTCCGTTCAGCTGGAGGTCACATCTTCTCAATGTCCTCCTCCAACACGGTGATCATTGCTCATGCTCAGAGATGACCTGTTTGCGGAATTCTTAGAGACCGTTCATACGTGTTGTAAGTCAAAATCCAGTGTGTGATTCACAGTATTTCTGATGGTAGATTCCCCTGAAGACCCTGACTTGAAACCAAGAAGAAACCACCTACTTAACAAGAACTAAAGGTTGGTACCAGGATTTAGACTGACACATGAGCGAATCAGGTAGTTCAAGTGTGCGTGGGCAGGAGGCAACCATCAGAATTAATGGGAGGGCAGGGCGCCCAGGCGCCTGCATCAGCAAGGCTGCACCAGACCTTCATGGAGAGGGGAGAACAGTTCAGGCAGGAAGGTAGATTGCATTTTGTCTTCTCTCCACACACTTAGCACAGGGTTCGCGCCGTGCAGGGGAGAGGATGGAAAGGGCACTGTATCAGAGCGCCATCATCACCATCCTACAAAGGAAACAGATTTTAGAAGCCGCGAGAAGGATTTATGACTTCAGGGACCTTTGTGAGTCCTTTTATTAGCCTAGTACATCACTTCTGTCCCATCGTCATGCTGACAACACTCCTCAGCCCTTCTCTGGATGTCTTGTCAGACTGGGCAACTGTAGAAAATGAACAGACAAGAGCTGCGGGAAAGGGCTGATGGATTCCTGCCTGTTCCTGAGCACCAGGGGCAATTTTGTTCTGCTAAGAGGTTCTCTGACACAGTCTTCCAGGGAGGGAATCTTGGATTGTTTCTGACACCTATGTGTTTTTAAAGAGTTTTATTTTTTCTTATAATGGTCTTCCTAAGAGCATAAATCAACATGTAAAGAGACTAGCATGCTAGCCTAAATAGTTTTACAAAAGTTATTTGAAAGTTTGGAGAGCCTGTGATGAATGTGGCCTGGTCCTCAGAGTCAGTAAACGGTGTAGGCCAGTGGTTCTCAACCTTCTGGCCCTTTAAATACAGTTCCTCATGTTGTGACCCAACCATAAAATTATTTTCGTTGCTACTTCATAACTGTAATGTTGCTACTGTTATGAATTGTAATGTAAATATCTGATATGCAGGATGGTCTTAGGCGACCCCTGTGAAAGGGTCGTTCCACCGCCAAAGGGGTCTCGACCCACAGGTTGAGAACCGCTGGTGTAGGCCCTTTTGAGCAGGGTGGCGTTTCATTTCCACTCTTCGCGTATGAATGCGAAGTTCATAGGGGACAGCACCAGTGTTATCTCCTCTGTAAAGCCCTCCTTGGTTTCTCCAAAATTGAATTAATTTCTCCCTCTTCTGTATTCCAGTAACAAAACAAAAAAATTGAAAAGGTAACGAGCATGTACATGTTCTGTAGGTGTTATCCTAGGCACGTTGACTCGCTGCATCTCTCAACAATTCTCTGATGTCTGCACTGTCATTCTCTGAGGCTCAGAAGAGTTAAGGGACTTGCCCAAGATCACACAGCTACAAAGTGAAAGAATATGGATTTTAACCTAGAAATAGGCTGTCTAACTCCAGAGCATGCATTGTTAACACTTTTTACATGCACCTGTTCTACAGTTTTAACAGCATACAACTTCAGAAAGAAGAATCACAACAATAGTAGCCAACCTTTACTGGGTGTTGAATAAGTATCAGACACTCTGCCAAATGATTTCACAGATATTATTCTGTTTGGTTGAATGCACTTGCCTTCTTTTTAAAAAATATATAAATTGAATGAGTTTGTTTTCAATATATTTTATTGATTTCAGAGAGGGAGAGGCAGAGAGAGATAGAAACATCATTGTTGAGAGAGAATCATTGTTTGGCTGTCTCTTGCATGCCCCCTACTGGGGATCGAGCCCACAATCCTGGCATGTGCCCTGACTGGGAATTGAACCATGACCTCCTGGTTCATAGGTCGACACTCAACTACTGAGCCACACCAGCCGGGCTGCATTGCCTTCTTTATTTTAAAGAAGTTCTTGTTCAAAGGGCAAGAATAGCCTCTCAGGCTGTCAGTGCTCCCATTTACTCACTTATAGACCTAACATGCTTAATATGCAACTTGCTTTAAATCTCACTGAACTCCCATGTATGATGGGGCATCCTGTTATACACTGACAGAGTAGCAAGGAATTCAGGTAGCAAGGAATGTCTCCTCTTCTTACATGCATGCTCCATCGTCACATTGGACTTTACTTACAAAACACAAGTCCAAAGATAAAATTATTACTCTGTAAGAATTTCAAGTTAGGAACAGCAGAGCATTTACTAGTAAATCATGGTTGGAGCCCTTCAGTGAATGGGTTCCTGTGGAAGTACTCAGGTTGCATGTCTATAAAGTCAGCCCTGGCTATGATATAGTATCTTATTTTTTGTTTTTCAGATGAGACTGATGGAGGGAAAGGTTAAGTAACATACTTAAGCTCAGACAAATGGACATTGGAGAGCCTGGATTGAAAAGGTAACGAGCATGTACATGTTCTGTAGGTGTTATCCTAGGCACGTTGACTCGCTGCATCTCTCAACAATTCTCTGATGTCTGCACTGTCATTCTCTGAGGCTCAGAAGAGTTAAGGGACTTGCCCAAGATCACACAGCTACAAAGTGAAAGAACATGGATTTTAACCTAGAACTTAAACATGGACTCAGGTCTGTCTGATCCAAGAACTCACATTCTTAAGGATTCCGTACTGAAATTACTCGGCTATGCAACTGCCTATAATCATTCGTGGATTTTAGTAATCTAAAAATAATTATCATCTGTGGGTTATTAAGAGTCCAAATTATTCTTCCTTCCTATTCGTTCTCCTGTGGAGCACTTGGCCAAAGTACTTTGTCTTGTATCATACTTTACTACAGGCCCAGTGCACGAAATTTGTGCATGCAGGTGGGGTCCCTCAGCCCAGCCTGCACCCTCTCACAATTCAGGACCTTTCAGGGGATATCTGACTGCTGGTTCAGGCCTGATCCCACAGATAGGGCCTAAACCAGCAGTAGGATATCCCTCTCGCAATCCGGGATCGCTGGCTCCTAACCGCTCGCCTGCCTGCCTGATCGTCCTTAACTGCTCTGCCTGCCTGCCTAATTGCCCCTAACTGCTTGCCTGGCTGCCTGATTTTGCCCCTAAAACTCGAACTTCTTCCTTTTTAATTTTTAATATTTATATTTCTTCTTTATTTTTTATTTTAAAAGTCAAGCTTCTTGAGAACATGAGGCATTTAACATCATTCCATATTCCTTACAGAGATCTAAGCATGGTAAACATAGCAAATACTTAACACTTATGGGCTTCTATACAAACACTTTCCAACCAGGAATGTCTTAATAGGCAGCCTCCAAAAACTTGAACTGGAAAACCTAAAAGTAGAGTGCTCAGAATTCAG
>NW_005358943.1:3095948-3139454 GCF_000412655.1 Myotis brandtii | reverse complement strand
AGCCATCAGCCCCTCACCCAGGCTGGCCTGGCACCCAAGCAGGACCCCCACCCTGATCTGGGACACCATTCAGTGCAAACCAGCTGGCCCCCACCCGTGCACCAGGCCTCTATCCTGTATAGTGAAAGGGTAATATGCAAACTGACCCTAACAGCAGAAAGACTGGGAATGACTGGTCACTATGACACACACTGACCACCAGGGGGCTGATGGCTGCCAGTACAGCGATGGTGGTGGGAGCCTCTCCTGCCTCCTCAGCAGCGCTAAGGATGTCCGACTGCAGCTTAGGTCTGCTCCCCGCTGGCAAGTGGACATCCCCTGAGTGCTGCCGGGCTGCCAGAGGAATGTCTGATTGCCAGTTTAGGCCCAATCCCCTGGGGAGCAGGCCTCAGCCAGCAGATGGTCATCCCCTGAGGGATCCCAGACTGTGAGAGGGCACAGGCCGGGCTGAGGGACACCCCCCCAGTGCACAAATTTTTGTGCACCGGACCTCTAGTTTTTAATAATTTTGATTTTGGGGGAGGAGGGCTCTGGGCAGCAGCTCCATGTGGGGATAACCAGTGTGGGTTTTACCTCAGGGTTTGGAGAGGAATTTGGGTCTGTGGGGCAGGGTGGGGTGGGGCGGAACCTAGGCTGGCCCCGCCCAGCCCCAAATGTCACAGCTGAGTTTCTTGAAAGTGGCCCAGAAAGTTCCTTCCTGCCTTCTTCCTGCCCTGACCCCAGGTCTATGGCTTAAAAATCAGGGCACCAGGCTGGGGCTGAGCACCCCAGGGGCCTTTGTAAACATGGCCGGTCCAGGTAGGGGGATCTTGAGGGAACTGTAGGAACTGGTGGGGGCAGCCAGAGCCAGGGGAGGGCAGTGCCTGTGGGGACAGGGGGCATGGGGTGGAGGAGGTATGCTCCTCTAACAGAGACTTAGAGGTACAGAGACTAAGAGAGAGAGAGAGAGAGAGAGAGAGAGGACAGAGATGGGGATAGAAAGAGTGACAGGAAGAAAGAGACTCAGAGAAAGATAGAGATTGAGACAGAGAAAGATTCACAGAGAAGGGGGGGGGTGGCCCGGGACTCACACGGGATGTGCCAGTGTGATGGTAAGTGCATCGTTGTGTTGCAGGAGGGAGGTGTGCTGGTAATGCAGCACCAGCTCCTTCGGAGACCCATTCAGGTTGTAGGGCTCCGCAAAACCCAAGCCAGTAGCTGGGCAGTAGATGACACAGTGCTTGGTATCACCGTCCACCACCACAGAGCAGGCATAGCAGCCCCGCTGGCTGCTCTCACGGATGAGGAAGGTACATCCCGCTTGCCGTTCAGCATTTCCTCAGCCTGCATGTGGTTGATCTTGCCCACATACCAGGTTCATTCCTCAAGGTGGGGGGCGGGGAGGGGGGATCATCCTCATCCTCCATCAGTACGTACTGGTCTTCAGTCTCATTTTTGATTCCCAACCACTGGTTGATTTTCTTCTGCTGGGCGCCTTTCTGGGTGAGCCATACCAGGTACTGGTCTTGGATCTTGCGCAGATGCATGAGGTCCGGCTTCAGGCTGTTCATGTGCTGATCAATCTCACGGATGTCCAAGGCCTGTTGTGCATCGCTCGTGAATCTTGGCGATGTGAGACTTGAGCCGTTCTGAGTTCCGCAGGATCCTCTGCATCTCTTTTCATTGCCCTCACGCTGAAAGCGCTCCAGGTACTCCTTGTGGCACTTCTTTTGAGTCTGGCCCTGCTCTTTGAAGATCTTGATGGTTTCATTGAAAGCTTTGATTGTGGTGCGCTTCAACTGCAGTTCCTGGGAGGTGCCTGTGTACTCCTTGTAGAGTCGTACTAGTTGCTCTTGTCCTCCGCTTCAAACCAAGGTAACAAACAAAACCTTTAATTCTGATCTTCCTCGCTGCAAGGGAACAGCAAACCTCCTTAAATGGTGTTTCCTTCAGTCCTGATGCAACATCCAGGGCCTCTAGTTGGAGAGGATTTTTCTGTTCTTTGACATTGATAGCTGTTTCCTATTTGGAATCAGTGAAGTTTCGGGAGCACTGCTGCCACCATGAACATGTCGGTCCAAAGCGCACTCATGAGACAACCGCCCATTCAGTCCACAGCTGGCGCCATCCTGGTTCGCAATGAGAAAGGTACTGTGCTGGGCCGTTTTCCAATTGGATCTTCCTCTTCCTTCCCCAGCACACTCCAAACCTACCCCAGACCGACCACCCCAACCCCGCAGACCCTTAAGACCTTCCCCTCTATTTCTTCCACTTTCCCCCATCGAACTCGCACCCTATCGCATTGCCTAGGGGCACCCCTAACCACTCCCTGGGGGGCAGGCCAGCCTGGGTGAGGGGCAGTGGTGTTCTGGTGTCTGGTCGTTCAGGTAGCTGGCTTTATATATATATATAGATATATAGATAGTTTTATAAATACCTTCTTTCCTGAGACATTCTTCTTTGATCATCATTGGAATCTTCGGAGAGACTTAGGGTCATTACTCATTTTGTAAGTGAGGAAATTGATGCTCAAAGGCATGAAGTGACTTTTCTAGGTTATGCTTTCCATCAGTGGTAGAGCCAAGTCTGTAGTCATCTCTTGAGCCAAACTTCAAATAAACATAGCAGGACTTGTGGCCAAGTGATAAGGGAAGGTAGAATATTGGCTCATAAAGCAAAATGTTTTCATATTTCCCTTTTATAACAGGGAACAAATGGAAAGAACCTGTGAATTGAGGTCAGAGAGAATGGGCTTGGAGTATAGCTCTGCCACCTATTAATTGAATACACTTGGAAGCTTTCACTTCTAAGCCCTCAAATCCTCATATGCCAACAGGGGTATTTATCTGTACCCTGAAGGACTGTTGTATCAAATGAGAAAGCGTCCAAGCCTCAGTAAATGTTACTTTCCCTGTCCCTACTGGTCATGATCCACTGGTCATACAGAGAGTGGAGAGCTCAGTCTTACATCCTCTATTCTAGAGAGGCCATGCTGGCCAAAGGCAAATTCAGAGTGAAGTAAACACCTAGAGACTGAGTGTGTTCCATCCTCTGCTTCTGCAAAAGAAGGGACACCACCAGGTACTATGACTAATACATACAAGATGTGCTGAATATGTGAGGCCATTCCAGTCTTTATACAATGCCGATTCAGAAATTTCATTGTGAAGTCACCTAAAAGTATGAACTGATGGGTACTTTGGCCACACTTACTAGACCTGAAATTATCATTAATTTCTCTAGTATTGTAACAACATTGATTTAGGTGAACCTTTATAACATGGAAAGTGTATAGTATTTAGCAGTAATTAACATCCTTTAATTAGGAAGAATTGCCAATAGTTTTCTCTCTTGGCTGTTGTAGCTAAGTGCAGCTGGGTGAAAATTCAGCTTCATCACAAAGGGAACAGCTTGTGTTTTATGTTAAATTTGCCTTTAATGGTTTAAAAATATTCTTTGGTATTATATTTTATCATAAAAAGGCACATTTGAATCACCAATGTTATAGAATGTGAACAGTCTAAATGCCATAAACCTTACAGATAAAACCATTCATTTAGAGATACATGCACAGAATATAAAATGACTATAGAAATTTGATAAGTCTGTCCATATGCTCATCAAGTTGTATAGGTCTTAATACTGGCATTGCTATTATTATCCCTCTAGAATTACAATAAAAATTTCATATTTCATGTGCATTTATAGTACATGTTACTCCTTGCTAACCAAAGAGGCATTTAGGCAATGGCTGGGTATGAAAATTGCTGACATTTTCTGAATTTCAAATGACAAATGAGATGCTCCTGTCAGTTTACTGTGTAACTTCATAGCATATGGTGCTTCTGCTGGTGGGTGTTATTTCAAAGTTTGCAAATCACACCATGAGAAAGTCCCTTTGGTAGGCTCCTGGAACACTTAGCAACTGTGAATCTGAAGTGACAGTACAGAGGGAAAGAACTAAAAAATAACTTTTTTATTTTTTATAGTGAGAAGGCAGAACAAAGTGAATAATAAGTTAATACAGGGAGGTGGAGGGGTAGGGACACCGATCTAGGAAAAAAAAAAAGAAGCCGTTTTCCCTTTCATAGGACAAACCAGAAAATTCTTTAAATTCTTTAAACTAAGTGTATAGTTTTAGATTTCAGAGAAAGAATAAGAATTAAGACACTGAATAGAATTAGAAGAATTGTCTACTATGTTACACAGAAGTCTAAAGATGGAGGGGAGATTGTTTCAAGGGATAGAGAATGGTTCCAGAATTATATCTATACCAGAAATCACAGAGTGACTCCAAATAATGAAGATTTGAAAAGACAGCCTCTGCTATTCAGAACGGGTCAGCGTATTCAACACCAATCCCAGCAGAGCCTTATTTCTTTCATTGCAATCTATTTTAATGGGTCACTTTGTTTTGCTTTGTTCAATAATGCCCACATTTCAGAGCGTTTTTATACAGTGGTCAAGCTACCAGCCAATTAAATGGAACTAATTGACTGGACAGTTCCATTACAGTAGTTCAGCCAATTGCCCCAAGGACCACTGCCCAAGACTCATTTTTCTATATGTTCCTCCTTGGAATAAAAAAATTTCCATTGTTTATCAACCACAAAATTTTTCAATTTATGTCTAGAGTGCAGAAATGTGAGTAACCTAAAATGATAGGTCACTATCATTGCTATGACAAATAATAGTTGGGGAGTTAGGCAGTGTTTCTAAAAGAGTTATACCTCCCATTCCTCTTTTTCTGGAATCTTTCAATATTTTTACCTCCAAATTTATGGATTATTAAATTTTTCATGTAGGAAAGGAGAGACTATCCCAGTAAAATAAGGAGTGTGGTGAATGGTATTTAATCTCTAGGTTATTGCGTTTACAGGTGTTAGGAGTTGACCCCAAACAATAACAGCAAACAACAACAATAATAACAGATAATATTTATTGCATTCTAAGCATGTCATATGAATTAATAATCCTCACAAAAAAATTACTAACCCCATTTCACAGTTGAGGAAATTGAGGCACACAGAGGTCAAGTATCTTAAGTTCTATGGGAAGTACTGTGGCAGTAATAGATATAGAATAGATATTGATTAAATTGCTTCCAGCTCCTCTTTCCCCCATACACTCATCTGGCCTAAGTTGAGCCATTACAGCTGCACATTTATATTTTATGACTCTGACCCTTCCTTTCAGGTCATAGACAATTGGATTTAAGGGCAGAGCATTCAAAGGCTGAATTAGGTGAAACATTTCCTTTCTCCCAAGGTTGCTGAAAGTATCTTGGGTTGGGTGACTGAGAAACACCTGAGGAAAGAGAAGAGGCCAGCAGGCTGACACAGAAAAGAACCACTGTAGAGAGCCGTGGGGATGAGCGGCACCGTTGGTGGGAAGGAAAGAGCAAACGCTAGCAACATGTTCTTCCCCAGTTCTTATCTGCAGGAGACGTGGATGCACTTCTTGCAGTTGGTTGCATAGGAGACTCATATGACTTTCTGCTAAAACCCTTTTTATTTTTTCTTAACTGTGTTTGTGTGAGTTTCTGTTATAAAAAAACCAAGAGTCTTAAGAAAACTATGATTCTTCTATGAGGGGCTTCTGTTATGCGTCACCCAAACCACTCTGAGTTGCCACACCACAACATGTGTTTATTCAAGGGCTTCCAAGACATCTGTTTTCATTCCCCCGGCATTGATACTGTCATCAGAAAGCAGGGTTGACAGAGGGTAAAAACAAAGATGCCAAGTACCACACATAACATCAGGAATGCATATGAACGAGATAGTATATATCAAATCACCTACCATGGTGCTTGGCAAATCCCAGTCTCTTAAATGTTTATTTTCTTTTTGTTCCCATTTATTTAGTAAAGACTATAGCAACTAAGAGTTCTATATTTTATAGTTTAATACTGATGAAAATCTCATGCTTTTCCATAAATATGTTAACACGTGTTAAAGAGTGTGTCTCTGTTTTCAGTTGGGGAAATACTAGTAGGCAGTGGAGCAGTGTGGTTAAAAGGGGAGTTAGACTGGTTGATAAAAACAGTATCCGTCCGTTATGGTTAATTTTATGTGAACTTCACTGGGCCAAGGGATGCCCAGATAGCTGGTAAAATGTAATTTCTGGGCATGGGGTGTTTCCAGAAGAGATTAGCATTTAAATTGGTGGGCTGAGTAAGGAAGAAAGACCTCATAAATGTGGGTGAGCATCTCCCAATCCATTGAGGGCCTGATTCGAAGAAAAAGGTGGAGGAAGGGAAAATACACTCTCTCTGCTTGAACTGAGATGTGCATCTGCTCCTGTACTTGGACATGAGCACCCGTGGTTTTCATGTATTTGGACTTGGACTGAATTACACCCCAGTTTTCCTGGGTCTCCAGCTTGCAGATAGCAGAGCATGGGACTTTTTGGTCTCCATAATTGCTTGAGCCAATTCCTATAAGAAATATCTCTAATACACATATGCATGTATACATGTAAATGTCACATATATGTACACATGTCATATATGTACACATATCACGTTACTATGTATATATACATATCTCATATATGTATGTGTTGCATGTGTATGTGTATATATGTCAGGGTTCTCCAGATTGTTTCTATTTTTCTGGAGAACCTTAATACACTACCTAGAGGCTTAGAATAGTGCCTAGCCCATTGAAAGGGTTCAGGGAGTACTAGTTAGCATTATAATGATTATTTTTATTATCATCATTGTACCTCTGATCCCTTTCCTTTCTCAACAGCATCATTCCTACATTTTTTTGAATTAGTATTAATCCAGCATAGCCTCTAAATTCTATAGAAAGACATCATTGCTGAATAAGTTTGATTTACAGTAGCTGTTTGTGTTTGTTTCCTTAAAAGTAATGGTTATTAGGCCCACTACCTTTTATTGCTTGCAAATCTTCCTTTTTTTCTTTATGTCTCCAAGAACTACTGCGAAGCACTCAAGGCTGCTGTGTAGATTGTGTTCTGTGTGACACTTCTCTCGCATTTGGAAATTGCTTACCAAAGACATTTTGATAGAAGTAGGTTAAATTTACTTTCCAAATGTTTACCTTTCCCAAGACTCTTTAGTAGGTGAGGATGTGCATCTCAAGATTAAGGAGAGGTTGTTTACAGGAATGCTCAACAAAATCCAGATAGTCATATGGTGCAGCTCTCCAGTTTTCTGCTTTCATTTAATATCAAAGTATCATAAAAAGAGGACAAATACTGTAAAAAAAAAAGTGTAGCATACAGAATCCCACAGAAAGCCATGGCAGGAAATATTAGATTGCATGTGACTTTAAGGCAAGAATATAATCTTCTTTCTTTGTAACTTCACCAGACTCAATAAATGTTGACTGAACTAATTGACATTGATTCTGTCCTTAATACATTAGAAATAGAACTTTTATTTCAGCATATAATTAGCATATTTCTTCAGAGCAGTAGGATTAACAGAGACTGCTAGGTATTTATATTGATGCTATTTCATTTTATAGAAAAATAATACAAATAGAGATGATAAGCCGCAGTTTCATGCTGTGTAACTCTATGTGAGTATCTGTTACTACTCTATCCCTGTTAGTAAAGATACTATTGTGATTTGATGCCACAAAGCAACACTCCTCTCTGACAGATATTGTAAACCAAAGTGTTGTTAAGAGCCAGGCAGCCTTAAAATGATAGAAGTCCGGTATCCTCATTAGCTCCAGCATTGAGAAGGTTTCATCTTCCATCTGTCACATTCCTCATTATGTATAACATCAACTGCAAGGCCCACATTTGTAATAAGAAGGTGTCCAGGTGTTCTGTTGACATCAATGCTCAGGGAGTAATGGGCTACAGTGTCGTGGGAAATGTAGCCACCAGGATCGGGAATCATATAGATGAACTCAGTCAGGCCTGAGACATGAAGTGCCAAGAGGCTACTAAGCTCAGTTTGAAGGCACGGTCAATAGAAATA
Organism: Myotis brandtii; assembly: GCF_000412655.1. Classification (NCBI taxonomy): domain Eukaryota; kingdom Metazoa; phylum Chordata; class Mammalia; order Chiroptera; family Vespertilionidae; genus Myotis; species Myotis brandtii. Next base: position 3,131,512 of record NW_005358943.1, on the reverse strand, counting down.
GCCAAGAGATTATACTAGCACACATTGTCTCTGAGAAGCAACCATCTGAGCATTACAGTTGCTCAGAGCAAACCAGACTGAGAACAACCCTGAGATACCAAGTGCCCTAAATCATTTTTTTCATGATTCTTTAAAAAACCACCAGGGCTATAGAATGCCTTCATGAGAGTCTGAGAAAGGAATCCCTTATGAATGACAAATTAGAAAGAGGACTGCTTTCTCCATGGATGTGCCAGTTATCAATTTGGATGGCCTCTCAGCCACAAATCCACTCTTCATTGCCCTGCTAATGATGCTGGAACATTTCTCCCATGCCAGCTAGCACTAAGTTATGCCTGTCAGTAGAAGGCACTGGAGGGGCACAAGGAAGCTGGGGCTTTCTCTTCCTGGTTTCAGGGTGTGCTCTCCTTTAGCATGACTGCCACCTCCCCATTGGTATCTCCCTCTACTTTGCCAAAGGTTGGCTTCCCAGCAAGTTCTGCTCTTGCTGCACCTCAGCAAACTCCCCTGCCATTTAGCGGACCCTGCCACGCTCTCTGCAGCAAAAGCCCTGGAGAGTCAGGGGTTTTTCTCTTACAATTATTCCTTACTTGGGTACTTTGTCTCAGTTGTGGATGTAGTGGCTGATCCTTATATCAGTTACTCTTGTACTAATATTAGTGGCTAACACCCTAGTACTCCAATCCCCTATTGTAGATAATTATTCTTTTTTTAAAAAAATATGTTCTCATTGATTTCAGAGAGGAAGGGAGAGGGGAGGAGAGAGAGAGAGGAAAACATCAATGATGAGAGATAATAATTGATAGGCTGCCTCCTGCACGACCCCACACTGAGGATCAAGCCTGCAACTCGGGTATTTATGGGCATCTACGCTGACCGGGAATCTAACTGTGACCTCCTTGTTCATGGGTCGAAGCCCAACCACTAAGCCACTGCGGCCGGGTGATAATTATTCTTGATATTAAACTTTCCCTGTATGGTTTCTGTCTCCTGAATGTATCCTAATGATGCAGTGGATGAACTAGAATGATGACCCCTTGACAAGATTTAGTGAGTACAAGTGCCTTTCTTTGTATAAAGAAAGGGGTGCCTCTCTCTTCCAGTGGCAGCAGCCCTCACCAGGACATTCGACTTGTTGAGTGAGCAAGGGCTAGATCTCCATTGCTTCAGCACATCGGTAGGCACTTTTGAGCATTTGTACAACCTGTATGGTCATTAGTAGTAGTAGTTCTCTGGACCATTGAAGCTTTATAAATTAAATTAAAAGATGAATTGCGCCCAGCCGGTGTGGCTCAGTGGTTGAGCGTCGACCCATGAACCAGGAGGTCACAATTAGATTCTCGGTCAGGACACATGCCCAGGTTGTGGGTTCAATCCCCAGTAGGGGGCATGCAGGAGGCAGCTGATTGATGATTTTCTCTCATCATTGATGTTTCTATGCTTCTATTCCTCTCCCTTCCTCTCTCTGAAATCAATAATCTATATATATGTAAAAGGCTAATATGTAAAAGGCTAATATGCAGAGTTCAACCGGGAGACTGGGAGTTCTATTGCTCGCTATGATGTGCACTGACCACCAGGGGGCAGCGCAGAATGAAGGAAGGCCCTGGCCGGCAGCCGGAAGGCCCTGATCAGCTCTGATTGCGCTCGCTATGATGTGCACTGACCACCAGGGGGCAGCGCAGAATGAAGGAAGGCCCTGGCCGGCAGCCGGAAGGCCCTGATCAGCTCTGATTGCCGGCCACTACTAGGGACCCTACCCATGCGTGAATTTCATGCACCTGGCCTCTAGTAGTAGTAGTAGTAGTAATAATAATAATAATAATAATATGACTTGCTATGTCTCTGCTTTCAAGATGACCTCAGGCTAGTGGAAAAGGCAGATCGGTAAATAAACAATGAGAAGTAGGTTTTGATGGAGGGAAACACAGGATGCTATGGAAAAATAGAGGAGAGAGACCCTGTACCTGTATATGCATAACAGTTTACTACAAAGCATAGAGGCTTAAAACAACAACAAATACTTACCTTCTGTGAATCAGGAATTTGGGAGTAGCTTAGCTGAATATTACTGGCTTGGGAGCCTTCACGAGGTTAAAGTCAAGGTGTCAGCCAGGACTACAGTCATTTCAAGGCTCAGTGGGGCTGAGGATCTGCTTCTGAGACAGCTCACTCACATGGCTGGAGAGTTGATATTTGCTGTTGGCATATGGCTTCACCACATTGATTTCTTCATAGGGCTGATTGGATGATTTCAAGATATGGCTGTGGGCTCCCCCCCGACCCCCCAAGTAAGGGATAAAAGAGAGAGCAAGGGAGGATTTATTATTTTTATTATTACCTAATCTCAAAAGTCACACATTTGACAATTTCCTTAGGTTACACAGGTCAACTTATTCAGTATGGGAAGAGACCAAAAGAGTATGAATATCAGGAGGTAAGCTCATTGGGGCCACCATAAAGGCTGGCTACCGCAGTCCCTGTAGGACAAACTGGAGGGAGGAAAGTTTCCTGAGGAGAGAACAGTGGAGTGAGTCTGCTGGGCCCCATTAGCAAATAAAGAGTAGAAGAATGTTCCAAGCTAAGGTATTGGCATGTGAAAAGGCCTGGGAAGATAAAAGGACAATGGAAAGTGTTTAAGTATCGCTCAATTGTAAGATTTGGGATTTTGGAGGTAGGAGGGTGGTGCTGGGCGAATGCAGTGAGAAGTGAAGCTGGATAAATTGTCAGAGGTAAAATCGCAAAGAACCTTGTCTGGCATTTTACTTAGAGGAAAATGGTGGCCATGGACAAATTTTAATCAGCATCTCAAAAGTGAGCCATCAAGAGAGATTTAGTGCACTTACTGCAGTGTTTATTTCCAACATTTTGCAGAAGCAGTCAAATGTCTTCAGTGTGCACCTCCTGCCTTCTCTTCCTTTCTCGGTTTTTGCTCCTTAAACACATCTGAAATGCAAGGGGCATGGCCAGGGGGAATTGACAAGTTATGGTCCAGGCTTTTCCAATCTTCCTGGAAAGTCCCCTGTACAGGCTGAAAGCTCACTGTGGGTGTTGCAGGGACCCTGGTTGGAAGCAGACTAAGTAATATCAGCCTTAGTCAGTGACAGTGCTTGAGTCAAGGGACATCACCAGAAAGGACATTTTATATGTGTCTCAGTGTGGCAGATCTGCTGGGGATGCTTTAGTCTTTTCAGCTCTAATCATGAACAAGAAAAATAATGCTGTCAACATTAACATTTCAAAGGTGAACACATGTGTATATGTGTGTGTGTGTGTGTGTGTGTGTGTGTTTCCCAGACCACACATCAGTTAGGTCTGGGACTCTGGATTAGGAAACATCTGTCTCTTCCAGGAACATAAACAATTCATTAAAGTCAATTTCCAATTTCCCAAAGGAGTAGGAATAAGACAGAAAATTAAAATCCTTATATAATTCTCCAATCTTACTTTTATTTAGTAGGTTTACCAGTAAATTGCCTAATTTTAATCCCTTCCACTAACTCATTCACCTACCTTGGTAATTTACTTCCCTTCTTAAAACAATTGCTTAACTCACAAAATTAAGGAGTAGGCATGGTTAGCTTTTAAGACTCTTTCAGATTGAGAAGATCCCATTTTATGAATTTTATATTTCAAAGCCACACTCTTATTGGAGATGCCAGTGGATGTGGAAGTGTGAGATATGAAAAGAGATACAGTAATTCACAAGCCATATAATCAGTCTTTGAATAATTTAAAATTTCATATACTGCTAGACCCTGTGTTTTATTTGCTATTGACATAATTCAGATAACAAAGGGAAGAGTCAACAAAAAACTCGTAATGAAGTGAAAATCCATATTGTTGATTCCTGGTTTAAGCTTTTTCCAGAAGTACCTTAACTGTATTAGTACAGATCTTAGGAAAGACTGTACACATTTAAAATTCACTGTATGTTTAAAAACATCTATAATAATAAAAGCATAATATGCTAATTAGACCAGACAGCCAAACGACCTTCCAGATGAAGCTGGGGTAGTGGGGTCCGAGCCCCTTGCACGAATTTCGTGCATCGGGTCTCTAGTCTATAATAATGAAAGTGTAATATGCTAACTAGACTGGACGACCTTCCAGACGACTTTCCAGATGAAGCCGTGGCTGCAGGGGCCAAGCCCCTTGCACGAATTTGGTGCATTGGGCCTCTAGTTTATTGATAAAATGACTATGGCAAAGAGAGGTTAAGTAACTTGCCAAAAATCACACAGCCCTAAGTGGCAGAGCTAGGATTTTAATCCAGTAGTCTGACTCATAAGCATTTCATGCTACCTCCTTAGTAAAAACATTTTTGGATTAAAATTATCCCTTCAAGTCATATTATAACCCTTCATTTCCTTACTATAAGTAGTGACAATAATTTTTGCATGATAGGATTGTTGTAATGTTTAGATAGTAGAGGATTTGTTAAAGGTTCTAATACAGGATTTGACAGGTATGAAGTCCTTAATAAATAGTAGCTATCATTTACACTTCTGAATATCTTTACTGAGACAGATGAAATGTAAGTCACATGGGGGTACACATGATATTTTGGAAATAAACAAAAATACCTGTCTCCTGTAATCAAGATTAATGATCGATGGGAAAGATCACACCGGCCACTAATACAGCCTAATAAACAACAAGATGTTCTGTGAAGGATAACGTGGATTTTCCTACGTGCTTTCTACATGGCTAGTAATATTAATGGTTCATTATCTGCATAACCATCTTAGCTTTTTAAACCTCAACTTCCCAAATAAATGGGAAAGCAGCAAAACAAAAATTACTAACAGAGCCTTGAGAGAGGTCTTCCTTTTGGCTGCCCTACTGGATCTACTAACTCTGCACTCAAGGGGGAAAATACAATTTGGGGACTGGGATAGTAATGGGCTAAACAGAATTTATTTTTCTGTTTGCTTTGCAAAAGAGAGATGAGAGTATATGCGGAGTAATGACTGCATTATGTGATTGTGGATCAAGCAAATATAATACTATGCTTCTCTAGCATGAAACAGTGGTTCCTTCTTATTACTGTAGAAGTGCATGAACATGTATATACAAATGTTCTAAATGAAAGCTCTGCTTTGTAGGGTTATTTATTGAAGAGACCTTGTACAGATATCTGTAGAAGGCCAGGCCTCCACATTGGTTAAAACTTCTTGAATGGGCCACAAAGAAGAAAAGAAAAAAAAATGCAATACTTTGTTCTTGGGGTGTTTTGGGAAATTTCAAAACATGGCTAGAACTGTAATAATAAGAGCACCTCAGATTTGTAACCAAGGCAACCCTTCCCTCTCTGTGTTCAGGCTTTCCTGTTGATTATCTATTGTAATACCAGTAATTGCATCTGAGAGAAGTCTCTGTTTGTAGTGAGAGACAATTAGCACTTGAAATAAAATAACAGATTTAAATTAAATTGGGGGATTCAACAGGGTGACCTGATCTCCTAGGAACAAGCACAGAGCTTTGGAATAGGGCTGAGTCTTGTGTTTGCAGCAGCCTCTGGAGTAAGGTCCAGAGTTACTTGAAGTCTTATTGCTGGTTACTCTAGTGGTTATGGTAGAAAACCATTTGTTTCTTTTTAGATTATATTGGAAAAGAGTTTAATAAGTCCAAACCTACAAAAAGGTGATACTAAATTTTCAATAATAGGCTTACTCAAACAATTTGTCTCTGCACTTAATGCTTCATTAAAATATTTCCTCCAATTACCGTCATTAGTCTTCACTGTTATGTGGACTGTATTTTAAAGCTGCTGTCTACTTTAATTCAGATGTGAATGGAAAGCTTGCAAGTCTTGATCTATATATCTTTGCCTCACCTGCAACTTTTGCTTTCAAAATAAAATCACCATTAGTATTATGACCATTTCCTGAAATTATTACATGGCACAAACTCTCAAAATTAATGTTAATCTGTGGAGCCACAACTCTTAGAGAATTTTTGGTAAGTCTCAATAAACTTCAGTGTTCCAAGGACGAGTAAGTTTTCCCTGACTCAACTATACTTGTTTTCATAGTCTCATTTATTAATTCGTTATTTGTATAAACAAAATCACTTTGTTCTCACATTTCCATGTGATGGGATTTCTGCTAGAACAATACTCCTAAGTAGCCTCTCCTTTCAGCTATTCTGATTTGTTGAGTTTAAAAGAAAGGGAACATGCCAGATTCAGCCTCTTCCGGACTTTTCTTTTTCAGTGAGCATGTCCACTGGTTTTATGCATTCTTGTCAGCCCTCTCTAGTAAGGGCTCTGTTTCTAGGGGAAAATGGCCCACAGCTGTCAAACTATACCAGTGCATAAGGAAACCAGTCTTTTAAATTCAGCAATAAAGGAAGATCTAAAGCCACAGTCTCCAATCAGCGTTAACAGTAATAAAGCTGTTGGTTTGATCTCCATGTGTCTATCTCTCCCATCTCTGAATTGTTTCTGAATTCAGTTGAGAAAGAGATTTTACTTATTGGCCACCCCAAACACCTAACATATGTTTTCCATATAAAATGTAGTTGATAAATATTAACTAATGACAAAGTCATAGACTGTAAATTCCATGAGAGCAGAGCCCTTGCTTGTCTTGTTCACTGCTGTTTCTCTAGTACATAGAAGTTAAATTTTTGTTGTTGTTGAGTGATGGAAACTTCTCTAGATCAGATCACAAATAATCTCACTCACAGTTCAGAATAAAGCATTCGGGATACTTCCTATTTCTGTGATAAACAAAAGATTAATGAAAGATGAATTGGAACCACTGCAGAATCACTGACAGCAGAGATTGACACCCTGGTGTGCATGGATTGGAATTTAGGCTTATCTAAGTAAGATTGTTCTCTGGCCCAGGACCACAGAACAGGGAAATCTCAAAGGATGGAAAAGACACAAAGAACCCTGACATGACTAGCAATAAAGGCTAGTCCTAAGGAGCACAGGGAAGGAATTGGGGGTGTGGAAGTAGAAATGGAGCTCACATGATACCGAGTATGAAAGGATCGAAGAGTAATGTCTCTGAGCCACATCGTCCAACAGAATGTGTAGACCAACAGACAGCATTATGGCGTGGGACACTGGGAAATATCTTTTCAAAAGAGAAACTTTTCTTGTTGCCAACGATAGTGGACTTTGAAATCTACACTGTGATCCTCTCTGTCTGAGAGACTAATTGGCTGAGAAGGCTCTCATAGGACAAACTAGTCTGAGCCCAAAACAAAAGAACTGAGGAAGATAAGCACCTGGAACTCTACATCTTGGAAGGGAAGAGAGCCCTCATAAAGGATTTATTTACTAGTAAAGAGAATGACAGGCATTTGCATATAAAAAGAACAAGAATTCATCCCAGAGACCTCAAAATCCAGAAAGACATTCCCAGACACAAAAATATAGGAGAATGGGGACACCACTCAGAGGAGAATTGAGACTAGAACAAAGCAGAGATATGCTCTCTGTTTGCTCATAGTAGTTTAAAGTTCCTAAGAGGAATTGGTATGTCATCTTCATTGTACAGTTTTTCTCATTTGTTGTCTATAATTAGGCCTAAGAATAGCCAAATGGATGTAGCTCTCAGTCCTGTGTATGGATTCAAGCATTCCCCAGAAATCTCTTAAGTCCCAAGGCTATATCACTGTGTATGGATTCAAGCATTCCCCAGAAATCTCTTAATGAAGTCCCAAGGCTATATCATTTTTTTTGGATATTGTTATATATAAGATTCATCTATTACAGTTACATATGGTGCCTAGCATGGCAAGAACATGCCAACAGAATCGCATAAATTTCTCTTAGTAAGACATATTATCTAAGTAACATGGGGTTCTGGAGTAGTGCCTAAACGCAGGCTCTGGAGTTAGAGCACCTGAGTCTGAACCCTGTCAGTCACTTTCCAACCACTTGTAAAAGCTTGGGTCAGCTTGGTTATTCATCATTTTTTACTTCGGTTTCCTCATCTGTATAAATGTACAAATAGGGATTACAATAGTACTTCCATCACAGAGCTTTAGCAAGAATTCAATAAACATTAAGTAAGTATTTACATAAAATGAATTGATTACCTGTTCATATAAATTTAATGAGTTTTTCCAAATGGGTAATTCACAGAAAGCTGTTTGCATAGTGACTGGCATATGACTGAATTCATACAAGTGCTGAGATATCACTATTAGTGGATCCTGCAAACACGTGCTGAGCCCATGCTATGCACTGAATGACTGTGGGAAACCTGCTGAATATCAGAGCTTTCTAGCAATGCTTTATATTTTATGTTGATTTCAGCCCCTTTTAATTTCCCTTTTCTCTACCATAGCAATGATTTTTCTTCGAAAAAGCCTGAACACTGTATGACTGGGTTACCTCTCCCAATCTATTGCTCTTCTTGCCTGTAAACATTTTATTACAAGTGAGTTGGCAGGACGGTCACTAAGCCCTGGATCCCATGCCTTTCCCATCCTGGTGTTATTCAAGGGCATTTATTCCCATTGCTTAGTCCATCCTCTTTTCCTCCCTTCCTTCCTTCTTCAGACATTCCTAACCCTCTATTATACATGCTCTATAGTGGTAGGAGCTGTAGAAATCTCAAGTAATGTGTGCATGCACACACAGATGCACACACACACACACACACACACACACACACTCACTCCATGTTCTCAAGTATTTAAGAATCCATTCCACACACACACACACACACACACTCACTCACTCACTCCATGTTCTCAAGTATTTAAGAATCCATTTGAGGAGACAAGATATAAAAAGTTAAATATATGAGTTAAACTGCAATACAAGATACTATTGTAAGACATGTACTAAGGCTGTTTTTGATATGTGAGCAATGATATTCCTTATCAACTTAGCATTTCACACATTCAATCTCTACTGTTAATAATTTAGAGTTTTTGATTCCTTCTTTCACACAAAGATAGCATTACTCTATAGATCATGTAGAGGTAGAAATTACTTAATTCCAATAATGCTAGATGAACTTAATACCTTAAGCAGGAGTAAGTTAGAAATCTAAATGAAGGAAATTCAGTATCAGGAATATTTTTGGAAATTGATGCAATAATTTGTTAGAGGGGCTCTCAAAACCATCACCAAATTCCTACTGGGGTTTGTATGAGCATAAAATGTGAAGAGAAATTTTGCTAACACACAGAATTATTTTAAATATTGATGTTTCGATAAATGGAGCTAATGTATTTGGAAAATGTGGTATGAAACACAGACACTCATAACGGAGGAAAAATTTGGAAAGTAGTAACGCTAAATGGCCTGGGGTGATAACTCGTAGCAAATTCATATGAACGTGTAATGCAAAGGGGTGCAGAAAAAAAAGGCAATATGACTTTCGGTAGACTAAGCAAAGAAATCACATTATAGATCAAGAAAAATATAGGCAAGGCTGCTTATATCTCCTTGGCGAAACACTTTTGGAATAATACTCATGATCTCAGGATTGCAGCACAAGGAAGATGTTGAAAAACAAAGGAGATTTGTATGTGAAAAGCACGAGTGATTATAAGGACCTGCCAGATTGATTTATGAGGTATGAATGGCACAACAATCACCTAAATATGTGCATATATGTGCGCATCTCTTAGAGAAACCCAATGGTTATCAAAATAATTATAGTCTTCTTTTGCAGTTCTATTCTCAGGGATAAGCATTTGTTGGCTTAAGTAAGATCCCTTGCCTGGAAGATGAGATTATTTTAAACTTTGTCATCAGGCAGGTGCTATTCAGGAAATAAAATTATGTGCAACTCACAGGCAGTTGTAAAATTCAAGCTCATTTGTAATAAACTAAAGAGACTATAGTTCTAAAAACAAATGGCTCTAGTGGCAATAGAAATGAGAAATAATCAGCTGACAGATAACTAGTAGTTGTTGCTGGACTTATTCTTGGCCAATAGCCCAAGTCAGGGTTTAAAATTTTATAAATATAATATCTTAAAGGGACAGATGACTAATAACCTAGGAAAGAAGATGTAATAGGATGAAAAGAAGAAATTACTTTAAAAAAGGTTGAAGGATGAGATGTGCTCTCAGTGACATAGTTTTTTGACAAGGTGAGAGAGCTGGAATTAATTTAATTTTCATCAGGAAGGTGTTTAAAATTACCTTTGTTCATTTTTAAAGGATACCTATATTATGTCACAGATTACTGAATTTATTATATGAATATATAAAAAAGTGAATGTTCTAAATGTAGATACTATTTACTCAAAAGGCTGACTATGCATATATAAATGTTATGAAAGAAATAACTTTAAATTTATGTAATCAACTGACATTTTGGCATTTTATATAGTGAACTGCAAAAAAAGTCAACAGCAAATGTGAAGAATTTTCGAATACATAAATCTTAGATGATTGTGCTTTACTTATAAATGGTCTTTAGAATAAATTCAAGATAAATTATTTTTCATTTGGAAATAATTGCCTGTAAGTGCTATAAAGAAAAGTAAAGTTATAGGCAAACATGCAACTTGTAAAACTAAAGTATTTTAATGATTTGGTTCCACAGATATTTATGCTTGAGTTTATGGGAAGTGTTTTGAAATTCATGTAGAGTACTGAAAAACAGTTATAGGACAAATGATTCATATTGAGGTCAACCAAGTTATAAATCAAAATATAAATGTATTTCACAGTACATTTATTTCCAACATAGTTCATAAAATAACCTGTTTACTTGCTGAAACAAAGTGTATAAATTTTAAAATTTACTTTAGTCAGAATTAACATAATTTGAAAGAGCCAAAATTAGCTACAATCATATCACTCCTCTGTACAAAAACCTTCACTTGCTCACCATTTTTTATTGAATCAAATGAAAAATTTTCAGCTTATCATAACTCAATTATCTTTTCCAATCTTCTACACAGTATAGATGACTCAATTTATTTTTTCTATTTCATTAATTCATGGCTTATAACTTAATAGTTACTTCTTTTTGAAGTGAACAGAATAACTTTAAGCACCTTTCTAATCAGATTGAAATTGTTTCAGGTTCTTAGAAGATACTTCATGTGTTTCTCTGGACTAGTTGTTGCAAATTCCAATGCCTATCAAGGGAATGTAGGTAACATCAACAGGTACAGTGGATCTGGAGGGGATTAGACAAATGGGAGAGGGCACCCTGTCTAAACGTCAGCATGTGCACAGTTCTGATTGTTGACATGTGGTAATGGTGCCTCTGGTTTACTAGCTCTTTTTAAAAAATATGTTTTTTTATTGATTTTAGAGAGAAAGGAAGGGAGAGGGGTAGAGAGATAGAAACATCAACAATGGGAGAGAATCATTGATTGGCTGCCTCCTGCACGCTCCCTACTGGGGATCAAGCCTGCAATCCGGGAATGTGCCCTTGACCAGGAATCAAACCAGTGACCTATTGGTTCATGGGTCGATGCTCAACCATTGAGCCACACTGGCTTAGCCCGTTTACTAGCTGTTAGGAATCTAACTCCTATGTGAAATTTCCAACTTTTGAATGTGGGATTGATTCAAATCAAAACACACACGCCCCACCATTTAAACCCAAAAAGAAAATGAAGTTTTTGGGCTGAATCTTGTCTTTCTAGCTTTAACCTCTGTGGCAAACAAAACCACCTAACCCCTTATTCAATTTCCTTCCCCAGTCTCCCTGTTCATGCTAGTTCCTGGGCCAGGAGAGCTGTCTTCCCTCTTCCTGTGAATTCACTCTGAAACTTCCCCTGATCCTCTCTGTGAGACTTCCCTTCTCTTTCGCCAGATCTCTTTTTTTCTCTGAATCCATGTAATATTAAACTCTTTCCTACACCATGTTCTGCCATGTATCTTACATATAAATGTTTTATTCTTATTCTTAACAGTATAAACTCCCTGAAGGCAGAGATTATTTTACTATGTCTGAAACCTAGGAGACATTCAGTAAATGTTAGAGAATTGAATCGAATTGGATATGGAGGATATCATTTACAGGTGCCCCATCAGCAGTGTTTTTCATGGAGATTCTCATTTGAGCTGAACAATGTAGAGTTAATATTTACAAGTCTAAAGTCTAGTGGGGGAAAAATCAGTTAAATCATGTTTCCTTAACAGATGGTGCATCTGTCTTCCCTAATGCAGTATCCTGACTGTGTATAGTTGTCATAATTAAGTCGTAGTTGCCTGCTCAATCTTTGGTAACTGAAGAATCTTTCCTGTATGTGGGCTTTAAGTATGTGCCAATCCCACTGAATAACTGATCCTGCATTTGATTCAGTGCAGACGATTTTGGAGTAGACTTCCTTCTTTGACCCCAAACAATTGATGAAGTCCTTCTTGGTTTCACTTTGGCAAGGCAGGCAGTTCAGTGTGAACTGGCTGATATAGTTAATTATGAAATGACCCTGGGACTCAGGATGCAGTATTTTCTGGCTTTATGGTTACCAAATGCTTGTTCTAATGCTCGAGTTAGTATCAGGGGGTTACTCAACAGCGCGTAGGTGTGTTGATAGATTTTTAAAAAAACTCTTGGGCACTAACCACATTTTACTTTTTGTTATTCGTAGTTCTTTTGTTTGATCTGTATGAAGTGCATTGTTTATGAGACAGTTGGATGTGTGGTGGAAAGATAATTGAAACTGCAATCAAGAGATCAGCTGTTCAGCCCAGCTGGCAAGGCTCAGTGGTTGACCATAGACCTATGAACCAGAAGGTCATGGTTTGATTCCCTATCAGGCACATGCCTGGGTTTCTGGCTCAATTCTCAGTGTGCAGTGTGCAGGAGGCGGCCGATCGGTGATTCTCTCTCATCATTGATGTTTCTATCTCTCCCTCCATCTCCCTTGCTCTCTGAAATCAATAAAAATATTTTTTTAAAAAGAGATCAGCTGTTTGATTGTTAAAGGCAAGGAATTTACCTAAATATCCCGAGTCTAGTTTTCTCAAGCATAGAAGAAAAAACAATGGTATGGCTGCCTCTTAGGGTAATCCTCATCTCAGGATTAAATGAAATTATATGTGAAAACCTTTGTGAATATGCTTTTCAAGGGTTTACTATTGTTTATTTAAAGAATTTATGCATGTGTTCCTTTGGTGGTAGATAGCTAATTTCTTAGGAACCCTTTTGAGTCAGCTGGACCCAAATCGGGCCAGTCCCATTGGTCTACATATTGCCTGTGGCTATTTCACTCAACAAAGGCAATGTTGAGTTGTCATGACAGAAATCTTAAGTCCCACAAAATAAAAAAACAGTTAATATCTAGTTCTTCACAGAAAAAATTTTGCTGATTTCTGAATAGTTTTTGTCTTGCAGGAGATATTCAAATATTTGGCTTCAAGACTAAACTTGAAGAGCACCCCAACTAGACCTTCTCAGATTTGCTGTTTATTTTTCCTGTGGTCACAGGGCAGGAATGAAAACACCTGTGGGATTTGGGACCAGAGCAATAATTACTTCTCAGTCTTATCTCCTGCAGCCAGAAGAAAACATCTGCCTTTTTAATTCTGTAGAGAAGGGCAGAATTAAAACTCTCTAGGGACTTTCGCTGTATCTCTGGCACAGAGAAGGAAGGGTAGAAAGCAGGCAAGAACATTTCTGGTTTAACTGAATGCAAGCAAAGTTAACACAAATCAAATTAGCTGCGGGTGAAGCCTGGGCTTTAAAGTTTAGACCTAAATAGTTCTCATTGCTGTTCTTGAACCGATAGGTAGATGCTGGCAAAAGTCCCACTAATTCTTTGATTTGTTTAATAAAAGTCACTTTAAAAAATCAAATGGATCACTGGGCAGGAATTTGACCAGAAACACCTTCTGAGTGATAATTAGCTTGCCAATTTTTTTTCCTGAGTTTTATGTTACCATAAATATTCATGACACATTCCCCATCAAAATGTAAGTTCTTCAGGAAACACTGTTATCAGTTTAAGAAGAACATGAATCAGACTGATAAAGCTAATTGGTTAGGGTTCTTTTTTCTCCTTCATTCTAAATAAAGCTGTCGAAGGTTCCCAGGGTAATGAAGAGCTGTGTTGTTATGACAACTGCTTATTCCATTCTCTTTGAAGAAGTTTGTGATGTGATAGGCAACACATCAGGAATAATTAAAACAAATGATAAGCAAGACACATCTGCTTAGGAGAATAAACCAGCACAAACTTAAACCATTTTACTGGTTTTCAGTTATAATTTCATGGCAAGAAATTAGCATCATCTGAGCTAGTCATTTTTGCCAATTTCTACCATTTCTTGATCTAAGAATTGAGTTACCCTGAGCAGAATTAGATACGCAGAAATATTTTTTTAAAAATATGTTTTAATTGATTTTAGAGAGAAAGGGAGAGTGAGAGAGAAACATTGATGTCCGACCAGTAGCCTCCCGTATGCACCCCCAACCATGGATTTAACACAAAACTTGGGTATGTGCCCTGACTGGGAATCAAACCAATGACCTTTTGGTGCACCAGACAGTGCTCAACCAACTGAGCCACACTGGCTAGGGCTGCACTGAGATCTTTTTTGCTCACGGTCTAAACTCTTCTTCTCTAGATAAAACACTAGAAGTGATGGTTTACCAGGGCATAGAGCACACTCTGAAATGATTCCAGAAGCTCTGATTTCCTCAAATGTGGGAAGCCACCACTTGCCAATACTGTCACAAGAGTGCACCAAGGAACACGGAAGGCCGATGGACCTTGTGCCTTAGTAGGGCTGACACTAAGCACCTCGTCTGTTGAGATAGTGGTGGCTTAAGGCAATTCCCTAACCTGATAATCCTTTTACTGTTTACTAAACTTTACCTTTGATATGCCTGTATGCATTATTAAAGGGCAAACGTGTATTCATGTAAATAAATAGCGGACCAGGTCAGAAGTCGGTGTGTCTCTTCAAGAAAGAAGCTTCACCTGGCCCCAATGCCTTCTAAATTCATATTTCTCGTATAGCATTTTCATTTGTGCGTCGGCCCCTCCTTCAGATCCTGAACCCCGCCGCAAAGGTCATGGCACTCAAGCAAAAGGGAATTTGTATTATAGCTTTCTAGCTCACTCCCTGCTACCGCACACAGCATTCACTTGTTGGCTTTGTGCCAGGCCCTACTGCAGATGCAGTGGGGGCTGAGCAGGTATGGCTTCATGGGCATGTGACCTGTGCAGCCCAGGGCTCCATACTTAGAAGGGCTCCATGCTGGGTTCAATGCTCTGCTATCATGATGTTGGAATTCTTATTAATTAAAATTAAAATTAAAAAAGGGTCTGCATGTTTATTTTGCACTAGGCCACACAAATTATTTAGTATGGCCTGAGGCTGAGAAACGTAATCCTTGAAGGGCAGCCCCTTCCCAATCACAATGCTACATTATGGAAGCAGATCATGCATATTTGGTGGACAGAGAGCAATATCTACCATCCTTGAGCATTGTTTAATATGACATTTTAAAATATCCAGTATTTAAGAATCCCCAGTAGCCAATGAAAAGAGCAGGAGCATATTTTAATAGAATGGGTCTCTTCCACACGAGGTTTTGAGAAAAGGCAACGTGGCACAGATACATGTGACAACTATAACCACATGCCAGTTTTTCTAGTACTTTGGACTCAAAATATATTCAGTAAACATATAGTATGTATCAGTCATTCACTTATGGTTGGGATGTCATTCATTTATATTTTAAAAACAGAATTATAGAAGTGTAACTGACATGAGAAACTGCATCTATTTAAACCAGGGGTCCTAAAACTACGGCCCGTGGGCCACATGCGGCCCACCGAAAACATTTATCTGGCCCGCCGGGTGTTTTTGCCGCCACTGCCTATTGCTTAGCAGCCGACTCGTCCCGGGCCCGCAGTGCGAATGTGTGGAATGTGCGCCGCACTCTCCGACTCCCCTCCTTCTCTCTGTCTCTCGACTCCTCCTCTCAGTCTCGGGTGTGATCGGACGAGTCACGAGCTTGCCTGTGCAGAGCCTGCTGCTGCCTGAGGACTGAGGTAAGAACAAGTTAGGATTTATTTTTTTTTGAAGTTAGGAGGTCTATTTTTTTTTTTATTTTGCAGTTAGTAGGGCCTTTTTTTTGAAGTTAGGAGAGCTTTTTTTTGTGTGAAGTTTTGTTTTTTTACTTCAAAATAAGATATGTGCAGTGTGCATAGGAATTTGTTCATAGTTTTTTTTTAAACTATAGTCCGGCCCTCCAACGGTCTGAGGGACAGTGAACTGGCCCCCTGTTTAAAAAGTTTGAGGACCCCTGATTTAAACTATAAAATTTAACTTTAAAGTAATATCATTTAGCATATGTACATGACTGTTAAATCCCCTCCCCACTCCATTCAATTCCCAAACAACCATTTGTCTATTTTTTGTCAATATGGATTAGTTTGTATTTTCTAGAAGGTCATATATATATAAATAAAATAGTTAAACATAGGTCCTCTCTGTAAAAAATCAATAAAAATATATTAAAAAAAGAAAAAAGTTTTTATATTATCCACATAGTTTCTAATGTATTATTTCACCTTATGCATTCAAAAAATACTTTGCCTTCATTTTTGAAAGATATTTTTATTGGATATAAAATTCTATGTTGACAGTTTTATTCTCCCAATACTTTAAAGATGTTGCTCCACGGCCCCTGCGAGGCTGCGAAGCCCCCTGCGAGGCTGCGTGAGGCAGCGACGGCAACACAAGCAATGTAGAAAAAAATGAATTGGGAGGTAGGGGCATAGAGGGGCAAAAAAAGCAACCAACAGATAGTGATGTGACAGAAACCAAAAGAGAAGAAAATTTCATGGGGGTGGAAAGGGAGTAATAGTGCCAAATGCTTTAGAGGAGTGAGGCAGCGACGGCCCCTGCGAGGCTGCGAAGCCCCCTGCAAGGTGTGAAGGCCCCTGCGAGGCTGCGACACCCTCTGTGAGGCTACGTGAGGCTGCGACGGCCCCTGTGAGGCTGTGACACCCCCTGTGAGGCTGTGTGAGGCTGCGATGGCCCCTGAGAGGCTGAGACGCCCCATACGCCTTGTGAGGCTGCATGAGGCTGCATGAGGCTGCGACGGCCCCTGTGAGGCTGCGTGAGGCTGCGACACCCCTGCAAGGCTTGTGACAGCCCCTGTGAGGCTGCGTGAGGCTGCGACGGCCCCTGCGAGGCTGCAACGGCCTCTGCGAGGCTGCAATGGCACCTGTGAGGCTGAGACGGCCCCTGTGAGGCTGAGACGGCCCTGGTGAGGCTGAGACGGCCGCTGTGAGGCTGAGACAGCCGCTGTGAGGCTGAGACGGCCGTGAGGCTGAGACGGTCCCTGTGAGGCTGAGACGGTCCCTGTGAGGCTGAGACAGTCCCAGTGAGGCTGAAACGGTCACAGTGAGGCTGAAACAGTCCCAGTGAGGCTGCGACAGCCCCTGCGAGGCTGCGACGGCCCCTGGGAAGCCGGCAGAACTGCGTGAGCTGCCCAGACGGCTTCGTCAATGGCCCGTGAACCAGCTCGCAGCCCCTTGCACAACTATCACCCGAAGGGCGAGAGGGGCGAGAGCAGCTGTAGTGTTGCTTTCTCCTCAGTTTTGGTAGCAAAATCCTCATTTTAAACATAAGAGGATACATTATTTTAAAAAGCCGTAACATGGCGCACCCTTTCTTCTGAGTAGAGCGTGAACAAGTCGTGAGAGACCTTTCCGAGCACAGGGACATGTTGCGGATGGAAATAGCTACAGTTTCCATGTGTGTGACCTTTGACCCAGCGACAAAAATCGTACACCTATAGATGAGGACAGTGGGGGGGTAAGGGCAGAGGGTGGGGTGGGAACTGGGTGGAGGGGAGCTATGGGGGGAAAAAAGGGGAACAGCTGTAATAATCTGAACAATAAAGATTTATTTAAAAAAAAAAGATGCTGCTCCACTGTCTTCTCACTTGTCTTGTTTCCAGTGAGAAGTCTGTTATCCTTCTTATTCTTTGCTCTTCTGTACATAATGTGCCTTGTTATCTCTGGCTGCTTTAAAATAATTTTTTATGATTTGTTTTAAGGAGTATAATTATGATGTTCCTTGGTGTAGTATTCTTCATATGTATTGTGTTTGGGGTTTGTTGAGGTTCTAGGGTTTGTGGGTCTATAGTTTTCATCAAATTTGGAAAATAATTTTTTTTTGAGTTTAGGCCAGCCGTGGGCAAACTATAGCCCACGGGCCGGATCCAGCCCGTTTGAAATGAATAAAACTAAAAAAAAAAAAAAAGACCGTACCCTTTTATGTAATGATGTTTACTTTGAATTTATATTAGTTCACACAAACACTCCATCCATGCTTTTGTTCCGGCCCTCTGGTCCAGTTTAAGAACCCATTGTGGCCCTCGAGTCAAAAAGTTTGCCCACCCCTGGTTTAGGCAGATTTAATTGAGGGTATTCAAGCACACAGACACAAATAGGTGACTTTGATTTAAAGCACACGAAGAGACTAATGAACTTAAAAAAGTAACAGGTAGGTATTTTCCATGTGCTTTTTTTGGTCAAGTTTCTGTCCATGGTATAAGCTCACATTGCTTTACTCCAAAAATGAATGGCAGAACAAGCAAGCCAGCAGTCAGTTGCCAAATTTGGAATAATTTTATCATTATACCTATAAATACTTTATCTGCCCTCTCTCTTTTGTTGATACCAATTGTGTGTATATTTAGCCACTTGAAGATGCTCCATAACTCATCGAAGATAGGTTATTATTTTTTCAGTCTTTTTTCTTTCTGTGTTTCTTTTTGGATAGTTTCTAATTGTATGTCTGAAAGTTCATTAACATTTTCGTCTGCAACGTCTGATGCATCTTTCCCATATGGTGCACTTTTCATCTCAGGCATTGTAGTTTTCATTTCTAGAAGTTTGACTTGCATCTTTTACATATATTTCATGTCTCTACATGTTCAATCTTTCCTCCAACTTAGTGAACATAAGATATAGTAATAATAACTATTTCAATGTACTTGTCTACTACTAATCCCATCAACTATGTTATTTTGGGGCAGAATTCTATTATGGGGCATAATTGTTTTATACTCCAGGACAACCCATTGTAGATCTCCAGAGCTCTATCTGTAGTTCTGTACTTTTTGGCTAGTCTTCCCTATGAATTCTAGCTGCTGTGGCCTACTCAGACCTCCAGCTCTGTTTCCTCAACTCAGGGCCACCTGTGGGCTCACCCTGCACTCTCCTTTCCTGTGCTGCAGCCGGGGAACACTCCTCAGTTAGGAAGCCAGGGCAGTAGTAAGGCTCATCTCATTTTTCTTGTCTCTTAGTAATCATTGCCCTTAATTTTCTAACGTCCATTTTCTCGAAAACTACTTCTTTAATGCATTTTTAAAAGGTCATTGCAGGTAGATGGGTAAGTCTGGGCACTGATATTCATTTTGGTTGGAAGTGGATGCCTCTATGTCATACCCCTTAGAATTTTACTACTGTTACCATCACACACACACACACACACACACACACACACAAAGGCTCTGGCAGAAATTGGAAGAATAAGAATATAAATTTCTTTCCCACAATCGACACTCAATAAATGAATTGCGTTTGGAAGAGATATTTTTTTGGGGGGAGGGAAATGCATAGGAGGAAGCGGCAGAATTGTGTTTTCCTCCTTTATACCACAGCTTGTTGGTGGGGATAACAGAAACAGCTTTCAGTGATGTCACTCACCAGATATTACTGGTTTAGAAAGTAACAGTGGCAGGTGTAGATGCCAGTGAAATGAAGCATTGCTATTTAGCAGAATGGGAATACTTCAATTTTTCATGCTAATGTCTTCACAGGAATAAAAGATAACACATTTTAGCAGATACTAAAAAAGAGTTGGAGGAAATTTATAGTATCCATGGTGTAAAATATTCTTGCGTTGAGATGTGAGGCTTGTGAAATAATGTCACAGCCTTTCAAAGACCAGTCTTGCTATTCTGATCCCACCCTGAAATTTCTTATTTCCTCTCCAATGAAACAATGTATAACATGAATGTGGTGAGGCCTGGGGAGAGCTCAGAGCGTAGGACAGCGTCTTAGCCGCGTGGGATGAGGTATCCTGCCGCCTGGGAAAAAGCGACACTGCTGTGCCTGCCAGCGTTACTGTGAGCACGTTATTCTCCACAGAAAGCTGAGGGCCACTTCGAGTTTGGAAAAAACAAAGTATAGGTGAAGCCAATTCAGTATTAGGTAATTCTTTAAATATAAACTGTCCTGCACTTTTCTTTTAAATCCACTTAAATACCTGAAGAGCTTTAGAAAGGGACTTTAATGACTGAATGCAAGAATTGTCCATAGAATTGACAAGTCTGAAAAAATTTCCTTCCTCCGTTAAACAATTGAATAAAGGATGATGGTTTCTGAGGTTGAAATATATGACTTAGTGACATAAAAACCATGTACTACAAGGGCCATTTTAGACAATTGAAATACATCTCATTTTTACCCCATGTCACCGAGTCTGCAACCAAGAAGATGAGCTAAGAACATGGTCTCTGTAATACACTTTGCAATCTCCCTAATATACTTTTCCAATCAAAATAAGTACTTTGTAGTTTCTTTATATTATAAGAATATTGTTTCTGCTCTTCACAGGCAGCATGAGGTGGTTGCAAACACCCTTGATGAATCCCCAATTATCCTCACTTGTCATTCATTTGTTTTTGTTGAACTGTGCAACCCCTTTGACCTCTCATCACGTGAGTATTCCTGGGAGAGGTCTCCCACATCTCACACTGAGAGTTTTTATCAGATCATATTTTCTCTTTCAAAAAGGAGACTGGTCAACATGAAAGGTTGCATAAATTGGGAGAGACAGGAATAATCGAAGGATTGCAGAAAAGGAAGGCAGGAACCAAAGATATACCTCCTATGTCAGCATTTTGCTAAGGAGTGGTGATGCCATCATCCATTCATTTATTCAATTCAACAAACATTTATGAGTGTAAACAAATTATTCTTTTATATCCTTTCTCTTATGTAAAATAATTTTTTCTTTGATAAACAACTTTTATTTTCTCTTGAGTAACAATATCATACATATCCTCCCAGCACAGTTATAATAAAAAGATTTTAAGAGTTCCTGGAGGCAGGTGGGGGGGGCATACAATGTTGAAACCAATTATAATTCTTTACAATAAGACTATCCATGTTACATGTTTATATTTAGTGACATAGAAAGTTGTTAATAATATGCTGTTGGCTCTAGATGGCCCCACCCTCTCTATTCCTTATGGCCAGCCCGGCTGAGATCTGGGCAGAATATGGAACAGGCTGAGTTTTGTGGCTCTGGGGCCGGGCCATTCCTCCCTCTTTCCCCCAAGCCTGACCTGCACCTCCCCATCAGGGGAGATCCAGACTAGCCCCACCTTTCTGACTCCCCACAGCCCTGCCTTGAGCTCAGGATCCTGGCAGAATCTTGGATAGATTGGATTGTATGGCTCTTGGACGAGGGCTATTTTCCCCTCACATGCCCGGCAGATGCAGAACCTTCCCTTCACACTCAAATCTTGGTCTGTTAGGGCTTGATAAACTCTGCTGGCCTCACCCTGACAACTCCCTGAGACCCCACTCAGAAATAAACGTTGTGGCATGAACTAGGGACACAAATCCAGTTCCCAGTGTGACATGCGATAGACCTAAAGGCCACAGAATCATCTGTTATAGAAAAATGTAAGAAGAGGCTGATCACAGTTCAAAGTATAAAGTGCTGCATAACGAATGTAACACAGGTTAGGACAGCACAGCTCAGAGGAAAGGAAAAGTCTAAGAAGAAAAGGAGTATTTAGTGAATCATTAGAAGTGGGAATGGTCCCAAGATTTCTAGCTTAGGCAGCTAAGAGTCATCATAACCGAAATATAAAATTTAGACAAAGGAACACATTTTGGAGGGAGATAATTTTAATTTTTGAAATACTGAGTTTGAAGGCAATGCCCAGATGGTGGTTGTACACATTGACCTGGGGCTGAGGAGAGGCATTTCAAAACTAGAGGTAGAGATTTTGGAATTATCTGTTTTTAGGTGGTAGTTTAATACGTTAGTTGGTGAGATTGCCCAGGAAGATCAATTACACTGGGGAAAAAAAAGTCAAGGACAATATAGCAACTTTAATGGGCAACACAAGCAATGTAGAAAAAATGAATTGGGAGGTAGGGGCATAGAGGGGCAAAAAAAGCAACCAACAGACAGTGATGTGACAGAAACCAAAAGAGAAGAAAATTTAATGGGGGTGGAAAGGGAGTAATAGTGCCAAACGCTTTAGAGGGGTTAGTGAGACCAATGCAGAAATTAGAAAATAGAAGACAATTCAAATACATTCAGTCATGTGATGGGAGTAGAAGCCAGAATTCAGTAGGTTGAATAGTGCATGTTGAAAAAGAATGCTCTAGTGGCTTAGAATTGGTGAAGGAGCAAGGACAGTTGGGCAAGGTGACTCAAAAAGATCTCCAGTGGCCACCACAGCCCCCTATATCTCCTACCTATTCAACTGGTCATCACCTCTAACTTGGAAAAATTTCCTTCTCAGGCATCATGGGAATCTTTCTGTTACTTCAGCCAGTTTCCACTCTGGAACAGTGGAAAAAAAATCATCACAGTGATTATGATTTCCACAGCCCTTTACCCTGTTGGAGGGCAGTAATCCTTCAGAGTCATCAATCTTCCAACTTTAAGCTCTTTCTTTCATTTATTTTTTTCCTTCTGGGAGAGTGTGTGTGTCTGTCAGTCTTACCAGAATTTGTGTTTCCTCAGCAACATATTTGGGGGTTTGTCCATACTAGAGGCCTGAGGGATTAAGACATAACAAAAGAAGGGTTGGGGCCCTGGCCGGGTAGCTCAGTTGGTTAGAGTGTTGTCCCAATACACCAAGGTTTCAGGTTTGATCCCTGGTAGCACATCCAAGAAACAACCAATCCTATATAATAAAAGGCTAATATACAAATCGACTGAATGGCTGAACGACGGAATGACCGGTTGCTATGATGCGCACTGACCACCAGGGGGCAGACGCTTAATGCAGGAGCTGCCGTGACTTGCACTGGCCATTTACAGAGAAACGGCGCTGTGGACCTGGTGCCCACAAAGCAATACTCGGCTTCCCCCAAGTGGGACACAGGCCCCGCCACCACCCCGGAGTGACACCCCACCAAATTGCAGTCGATGCTGCTGAGACCCCATGACACAAAATGCAGCCCACAGCCCAGCCCAGCCCGGAAATGGTGGCTGTGGGTGCCGAGTAATGACATCACATAGCAATGCTCGGTTTCCTCTCCCTAGCGACTAGCCTTTTTGTAGTTTCTTCAGCCCAGGAACACGACTTGCTTTATAGCCAGGTGCAAACATTTTACACTTTAACCAAATGTCTGTGAACCAAATGATAGTAAAACAAAGACTTATATTTTTGATATTTATTTTATATATTTAAATGCCATTTAACAAAGAAAAATCAACCAAAAAAATGAGTTCGCGTGTCACCTCTGACACGCGTGTCATAGGTTCGCCATCACTGGCCTAAGTCATCAAGTTGAAAGGAAATTCTGGTGTGGCAAAAAGGCCCTAGTTGGCCTGGCCTCCCTCCTCCCTCCAGCCTCATTCCCAGGTAACCTTCCCTATTCACCATTATGCACACTCCAGGTTTTCTGAACAATGCCGACTCATTCACCCTTCTCCACCTTCCCTTATGCTATTCTCTATGTCCCAGAGGAGAGGACAGCACCGTGATGGCGAACCTTTTGAGCTCGGCGTGTCAGCATTTTGAAAAACCCTAACTTAACTCTGGTGCCGTGTCACATATAGAAATTTTTTGATATTTGCAACCATAGTAAAACAAAGATTTATATTTTTGATATTTATTTTATATATTTAAATGCCATTTAACAAAGAAAAATCAACCAAAAAAATGAGTTCGCGTGTCACCTCTGACACGCGTGTCATAGGTTCGCCATCACTGGCCTAAGTCATCAAGTTGAAAGGAAATTCTGGTGTGGCAAAAAGGCCCTAGTTGGCCTGGCCTCCCTCCTCCCTCCAGCCTCATTCCCAGGTAACCTTCCCTATTCACCATTATGCACACTCCAGGTTTTCTGAACAATGCCGACTCATTCACCCTTCTCCACCTTCCCTTATGCTATTCTCTATGTCCCAATGCCCTTCCTCATCTTGGTGCCTATTCATCTTTCAAAATCTAACTCCTGACTTGCAAATTACTTTGTGTCCCTAAGTTTCCATCACCTTCTCTTTTCCTGCAAATATCTGTTAGTGGATTCTTATCTTTTCTCTCCTCCTCTAAAGAGGCCCTTGGACAGAGTGCAGTTTAATATTTCTTCAGTTACAGGTAGCCTCGATACTTCAATACTTTGAAACTCAAGGGGAATTTAGGCATTTATCTCTAAGGCTATGACTGAAATTTTGCACCTTCTCTAAGTATGGTGCCTTCTGTAAGTATCCCTAATCCCATGGGATAAAGCAAAAAGAGAATTAAAGTTGTGCATACATATATTGATTCATTCAGTGCCTATATCATTGTTCAGTTTTATCAAGTTCTAGAATTCTTGAACTGCTCTATCTGCATCCTGTCCTGACTCTACTTACATTTCTATTCATCTTGGGGGTATCTGCTGAGTCTCTCAAGAAAGTAGAGGGACACTTCTGTAGTCTCTGCCTAGCGGTGGCAGACAGTGTACACTGTGTTGGCCTTCTCCAGAGAGTTTCCATCACCTTCTCTTTTCCTGCAAATATCTGTTAGTGGATTCTTATCTTTTCTCTCCTCCTCTAAAGAGGCCCTTGGACAGAGTGCAGTTTAATATTTCTTCAGTTACAGGTAGCCTCTATACTTCAATACTTTGAAACTCAAGGGAAATTTAGGCATTTTTCTCTAAGGCTATGACTGAAATTTTGCACCTTCTCTAAGTATGGTGCCTTCTGTAAGTATCCCTAATCCCATGGGATAAAGCAAAAAGAGAATTAAAGTTGTGCATACATATATTGATTCATTCAGTGCCTATATCATTGTTCAGTTTTCTCAAGATCTAGAATTCTTGAACTGCTCTATCTGCATCCTGTTCTGACTCTACTTACATTTCTATTCATCTTGGGGATATCTGCTGAGTCTCTCAAGAAAGTAGAGGGACACTTTTGTAGTCTCTGCCTAGCGGTGGCAGACAGTGTACAACTGTGCTGGCCTTCTCCAGAGAGGTTTTGCATTTTGAAGCTGGGAGAAAAATGCTAATGCCCTGAGAGAGGCTCTTTCTCAGGAACAGCATGAAACAACACCCTTGTGTCGCTCCAGGGACTAATTAGCACTGCTTTAAAATAAATCCCTTAAAAGAATTTTACTTCCCTGCCACAGAAAGCCATGTTCAAATTTGGACCAATTTGCTATTACTAAATGAGACATGGTTTTCTTCGGGAAGCAGCTTATGACTCTAAAACTAAATACCACTCTTACAGTGACAACTGTGACTAGGCCTTGCCCCCAGGGCATGCAGATAGCATGGCAAGTGCTCCCCTTGCTACAGGCTGGGCCTGGAGGTAAGTATTCACAGTGGTCCTAGTGGAGATTGGAGCTGATACACAATTTCACCTGACTTAAGTTCAAGAATGTTTAGAGATAGCCCTGTTGGCACTTGTCTGGATAGAAGGCCAGAAGGAGGAAAGTGGTTTCAGAAACTCTTAGAACAGTGGTTCTCAACCTGTGGGTCGCGACCCTTTGGGGGTCGAACGACACTTTCACAGGGGTCGCCTAAAACCATCGGAAAACACATATATAATTACATATTGTTTTTGTGATTAATCACTATGCTTTAATTATGTTCAATTTGTAACAATGAAAATACATCCTGCATATCAGATATTTACATTACGATTCATAACAGTAGCAAAATTACAGTTATGAAGTAACAATGAAAATAATTTTATGGCTGGGGGGCACCACAACATGAGGAACTGTATTAAAGGGTCGCGGCATTAGAAAGGTTGAGAACCACTGTCTTAGAAGAATCTTTTTTATAGTTAGATGATGGCTGGAAGAGTGAAATCAGCCACTGAGGCACCCACAGTCCACCAAGTCCATCAAGAGTCCCAGCTTGTCCATTCCTCCAGATCTTCCATCTCTCCCTCATGAGGGCCACGAAGCTCTCTGAGGAGCCCTAACCTGCAGCTCAGCTCCCTGTGATCTTGCTCCAGTAAAGTGATGTCACAGAACATTGGTAGGTGACCTCTTGTACTTCATTAAGTTTTATAAAATCTGGTAAAATTTTTGCTTCTCATCTAAGAGAATAAATGTTGTCTTCTAACAGGCACACAGGCCAAAGAAGGGTGTGAAACTGAAACTTGTGTCAACATTACATCTTTAATATAGTTGCCAAGGTCACCTATTCCTAAAATCTTTATGTATTAATAATAGCTAAAAGCCATAGGTAACCTAAATAAATGTCTAAGCTTTTTGCTAAAGGCTCAAGGTTTTTAGAAAAAAACCCACCTTTTTTAAGCTCAGAAAATGAAAAATTGAGGCATATTGAAAACCTTTTTTCTATATAAAATATATTCCCCCAATTGTAGGAGGTATAGTGACTAAAGATAACATAGACCATCCAAGTTTCCAAGAAGCATTAAAGAAATAAACAAAAGTAAAAACTCAAACATCATTTTGGCTACATGTTTGTGTACAATTAAAATTATTTAGGATAAATTCTTAGACTTAATACTTGCTGTGTTAATGATATAAAAATGTTATAGATATTACCATTGTAATGCAGTTTCATGTTCTCCATTTTAACACACTTATTTAAAACACTAGTATTTAACATACTTTTTGAGTCTTTCCCATGTTCAAGGGACCTCATTATGGCTAGAGACAAAAAAGGTAGATAGAATGTAGTCTTTTCTCTGAAGGAGTTCTTAATAGAGTGGGGGACATCAACATGTAAATCAACCATACAAAAGAGCTAGAGAATGTATCGAGCACTATGGATAGTTAGTGGAAGCAGTGACTGTTTTTACCTGAAGGTGTTGAGAAAAATTTGCTCAGGATGAAGTGGCATTTTAGTGAGGACTTTGAAGAGTAAGTAGAAGTTCACCAGATGGAGAATAACTTGGCAGAGGGATAGCAGAGTCACCATGAAAGAGGAACAGCTATGAGTTCCTGGTTCAACTGGACATGCTGTGTCTGGTGGAGTGAGTGAGATGAGCTGGAAAAAATAGGTTTGAGTCAGAATGCATATTTTGTTCTTTTGACTATGGGGAACCCTAGAAGTCATTTAGGCAGAGGAGGGACACTCCCATGTCTTTGCTTAGAGTAATACCTCTGCCGGCAGTGTTGTTGACTATAGGTGGAGGAGAGACAGAAGGTAGGAAGAGGTACTAGGGGGCTGTTGTCATAAAGGTCCAGAAATAAGGCAGATGAGTGGGGGAGAGATGAATCAAAACAATGCCAATTAGGTAAAATAGTGAGGATTTGGTAAACCCTGAATGTAGGATACGGCTAATGAAAAGAAGAGTCGAAGTCACTGCATTTCAGTATAGATAAAGGGGTTGATGATGATGATGATGATGATGATGATGATGAGAGTAATATGCTTAGTCTTGACTGTAGAGACTGAAGCTCATTCAAGTATTCAGGTAAAAACACCTCTTAGAATTCAGGTAAACACACCTCTTAGAATATGTGTGGATCAGGAGGATAAAAACTTACAAAGATGAAGACTTGGGAGACAAAGCAAATACATGGTAGTTGAAGTTGAAGGAGTGGATAAAATCCTTCAGGGGAAAAAAGTAGGGATAAATAAAAAGAAATCACTTTAGATTATTAAGTTTAGTGGACAATTGAGAGGAGATTTGATGAACTGGACTCAGAAAGTAAGAAGAGAACTAGAAGAGAGGGGTGTGACAATGCTAAGGAAGAGAAGAGTTTGAAGAGGAAAAGTTTGGTGAACAACATCATATACCATAAATAGGTGAAGTAGAATTAATTTGGACATAGTGATTGTATAGTCAGCATTCTCCAGAAATATAGAACTAATAGGATCTGCATCTATCTTATCTTATCTTACCTTATCTCTATCTATCTATCTATCTATCTATCTATCTATCTATCTATCTATCTATCTGGTCTGAGTCCAAAGGCAGAAGACAGATGTCAAAAACAGTCAGGCAGAGAGACAGAATTCTCCCTTATCTCACTTTCTATTTTATTCAGGCTCTCAATGAATTGGATAAGACCCACCCACATTAGAGTGGAAAATCTGCTTTACTCGTTCTACCAATTCAAATGTTAACCTCATCCAGAAATATCTTCACAAACATACCCAGAATAATGTTTAATCAAATATCTGGGCACTCTATTGATCAGGCCAGTTGATACATAGAATTACTATTACAGCAGTGAAAATCACTAGTTACTTAATTAAGAGGAGATCCTTTGATGGTTCTCATGATATTCAGATATCAAATAACTGAGAAATAAGAAATTAGTAAATAGAGACAGTAGGTGAAGACTTCTCATTCAAGAATGTTGACTGCAAAATGAAGAGAAGAGCTAAAGCAATAAATCAAGGAGGAAAATAAGTTGAGGAGGAGATTTCTTTTAAGGTGGAGAAAATTTGAGTATGTTTAATATTTATTAGCTGAGACAAAGGAACTTGTGAAAAGCAAGTAATAGAAGTAACAAATGGGAAGAAGAAATGATAGGGCAGGATATTGAGGAAGGCAGGAAGGAATGATGTTTATATGCAAATAATTTTAAATAAAGCAACCTAATGGTAATAATAACAATATCATTATAAAGTGATAAATATGTCTCATTGCCCAAGAATTAGGTTTAGGCTTTAAATATGCAGAAATGTGAGTGGTCCACAGAGAATTATATCCCGATACCTGTACTATGGATTTATGTAAGAAAGTGAATGATATAAAATGATTACAAACACAGGTGGTGTCATTTTTTTTCAACTGTCCCAGAGTGTGAAGCTTGATCATTATAAGCATGTCAGGACACTATCTTGAATTGCAATCAAAATCCCTTGCCTACTTTTTCTGGCTACAATCTCACATAGATATCAAGTCAAAGAAGCCACTTAAGCCAGTGAAAAAATGTCACAGAAAAATCTTGAAGTGTTACAGATTTTTCAAGAATGACATAATTATCTTCTATAGCATTCAACCCCTTAATGGAAGTAAAATAAAAAGTTACTCTAACATACACAGAATGTCATCATTATATGCCGAATCGAACAAGCTTTAGTCAAATGAGGACTCGGTTCTATTCACCACTGTGTTCCTACTGCTTACTAGTAGCTCGTAGGGTTTGTCACCTAGAAAGCATTCAAAATACATTGGTTAAATGAGTGAATGAGAATGTTGTCATCTTAGGAATGTGTAGCAAATCCTCAATTAAATTAAATTTTGATATGCAAAGAATATTCTTCAGAGGCCAAGCTCCTAGACATCTTTGGAACTTTGAGGCAACACTCTACTTTAGAACATAAGACCAAAGGTAGTGAAGAGATAAGGTGAAATGCAAGGTGAAACTTGTGAAGACAAAATATGCCTGAGACATGATGGAATAAAACAAAGTGAGGTGGTAGAAATTGTTCTCTGTAGTGGATGCCGTGGTGCACACCTGTATCTTCATTAGGACTGAGGCACTCACGTCCTAACACCTGGGAATACTGGTGGCTGACAGCTCTTAGCTGAGTGACCCTAGGGCAGCGGTTCTCAACCTATGGGTCGCGACCCCTTTGGGGGTCGAATGACCCTTTCACAGGGGTCGCCTAAGACCATCGGAAAACACATATATAATTACATATTGTTTTTGTGATTAATCACTATGCTTTAATTATGTTCAATTTGTAACAATGAAATTGGGGGTCATCACAACATGAGGAACTGTATTAAAGGGTCGCGGCATTAGGAAGGTTGAGAACCACTGCCCTAGGGCAATTACCCTCAAGGGAAGAGAGCTACTTAGCTTATGGTCACAATGCTTCCCCAGGAACAGCTCCTATTCAATGATTGGCTAGTGGGGTGGTGCTAGTGGCAATAAAGTCCCATGCCTCTTTCCCTAAAGTGAAACAATTCCGAATAGCTGTAGAATTTTCTATAGGACTGTCTGAGGTCTATATTTTGCCTGCATCACAGTTCCATTCATTCCTATGCCCAGTTCTTCCTTTACTTACTCACAGATGTTGGTCCCCATGGGCACTCCCCATAACCTTCATGCATGAAGTCCTCTCTCTTGGAGTTGGTTTGCTGTAGAGCCTGACCTGAGAATCTATGTCATTTACTATTTCTAGATAGAAAAGAAGAGCTCTTTTAAGAGCTAAAACACTCTAGGGAGAAGGTGGCTTAGGGCCTTGGTTCCAGCTCAATGCAGATACCCAATGTATCCCAAAAAATTAAAAATGGTAACCAGAGAATCAAAGAAGGCTAAGCTGTCTTGCATGGGTCTTTATGCTCTCACACAGAGGATGTCGCTTCCTCACACGTATAGCACAAGGTGGGCTCTTCAAGTTGGCTTCTGAGTTCTTCTAACATGACTCTCTGATAAAGTCCTTGCTATTCGGTGTGATAGGGTTTTGCAGGCTCATCTGGTACATTCCCTGCCCCAGTCATGGTAGTGGCTATTTCTCTAAGAAGCCTTAGTGTTTCTTTCAGGGAAAATGGTATTTCAAAACTGCAATCTGTTTGCTAGGGATGGTCATTGTTTCTAGGTCTCTTCAGTGGACTGAGCTACTTCATAAGTTCATACTGATAATTCTAATTTTTTAAAATGTATTGATTTTGAGAGAAAGAGAGAGATTTGTTATTCCACTTATATATACATTCATTTGTTGATGCCCTGACCAAGGCTCAAACCCACAATCTTGGAATATTGAGATGACATTCTAACCAACTGAGCTATCCAGCCAGGACATTTGACAGTTCTAATTTAGATTCAGGAACACAGGGTTTTTTTATTTAACTTCTGTATTATATCTCTATTTCTTTTCTTCCATTCAAAATTCGAGTGCTCAAAGACACAGGGGAGGATAGAATCAGAATATTTCATCATTATTTATTTACTTAATTTCAGTATTATGTACACAAATACTATCACTGGCAACATGATCACTAAAAATAACTAAAAAATTTTTGCATATGCTTTCCTGCATCTTCTATTAATTTTTATACCTATACTATATCTATATTGCATAAACATATAGCCATTAATACTATACTTTCCTCTTTAATGCTCATGTGATCTTAGTTCTATAATATCTATATGCTTTATGTGTTTAGTCCTCACTACCAGTCCTTGTCTAAGAAACTCATTTCTAGTATATTCCTCAGGAAGGGCTCATGGGGATGATATTCCTTGAATTCTTACATGTTGATAACAGCTTGTTTGTGCTCTTTATATCTGAAAGTCACTTTTGCTGGATAAAAATAATCCTTTTCTTTATATTTACTTTAGACATTTCTTTCCCTGCATATGTTAATTAGGTTGCTCTATTTTTTTCTGTCACAAAGCATTGCTGTTGTAAAGTATGATGGTAACTTTATTTTTCCCCCTTATAAATCACTTCCCTTTTTTCCTTGGATGCTCAAAGAATTTTTTTTTCCTTTAAAATCCGATGATGTTATTAGCATATGCCTTGTTGTTGGTCATTCTGAATTGATAATCCCAGATGTGAGGTGTGTTCTTTCAATATAAAGCTTCAGTTATCTTTTAATTTCAGGAAAGTTTTTTTGAATTATTGTCTTTAGTGTTTGTTTTCTTTCTTGCTTTGTTTTTTCCCCTCAGGGATTTCTATATTACATAATTTTAATCTTCTCTACCTTCTTTTTGACACTTTCTCTTTAAACCTGTTTATTTATTTCTTTTCTTCCTTATTTTTAAAATATTCCTCCTTTTCACCTTCTATTCTTTTGTGTTTATTTGCTTTTGTGTTCCTTCTAATTTAGTCTTTATTTCAGAAATGTCTTTTTATTTATAATTCTTCCTTATGCTCTGTCATCTCATTCCTGAATTTTCTAATTCTGATTTATACTGTTCTTTTATATTTTGTATCATTTTCTTAATGTCTTTTAGCTCATTTTGAAATGTTACAGTTTTGATCTGTCCCTGTCTTTCCGATATGCCTTTGTTATCTATAGTGATATTATTCTGCTCTTCATTCTCTTTTATCTTTAGTCACTTTGCAAAGGACTTGACTTCGATACTTCCCTGCTGCTAATTTTTATGTGGAATCAGTTTTCTGAAATTGTAGATGCTTGGTTTGGGGTAGCTGCTCTAACTTCAGAGAGTTCTCTCTTCTGTTGTTTTCTAAGACTTCCAGGTTCTGCTCTCCTTTCTTTTATCTTTATTTATTTTTTCCTCTCCTTTGTCTCTACTGGGTCCATTCTCTTCAGTTATGATTACATCCCAGCAGTTTCTGCTCAGTGCAGGGTCCTTTATGAACTGTTCTGGAAGAAAGCACATAGTGCTGGGTTCCACCAGTCCCTCCGGTCCCCACTGAGAGTTGGGGTACCATGTACTTGATGGAAAGCTTTGTCAGCACCCCCAGGACACTACTTGAAAGGCCATTTATAACCCTGATAATTGTAACCAAACTGTATTGAAGTGGTTACTTGAAATGTGCATTGGTGAGAATTGTTTGATTATTCAACTGCAATGAGTTTATAGTTGTTTATAAAAAGTGTGGTTCTTTTGTACAGTGTAATATACACTCCCATGCCCCTCTGCTGAGTTCACTATTTTATGAGGTTTGCTATAGAGATAATAGAAGCACTTAATTTTATTGAGCAAAAGTGTGTGACTTGAAATGTGTAAATGTGATGGCTCCTCTCTAATTTCTGACTATAACATCATTTGTTCAATGATAAGATGCCTGTTATCTGGAAGCCAATATACAGGTCATTTTCTGTGCCCAGAACCTGGGGAAGATAAAAGGTTGGGTACGATGCATTTATTGCAAAAGAAATTTCCTGGTGCCCCAGGTGATGCTGCCATTGAAGTACATTCCTGACGATTGGGGGGTGCATGAATGGATGTGCCTTCCTGGGTCTATCTCTCCCGGCCCCCCTACCCTGAAACCACCTGGGAAGCCCAGTGTGCTGACAATAAGCAAGGGTAAGAACAAATGCTGACAATAAGCAATGGAACTACGTTGGGTTCCATTGCATTCCTGTGAAGGAAAGCATAATGTGAAAAGAACCCGTTAGTTATGTTTTATTATTATTATTATTATTACTAGAGGCCCAAGGTAGTGCATTTGCAGTACAGGGAACCCTCTTGCAGTCGGGAGCCCTCGGGGGATGTCCGACTGACGGGAACGGGCCTAAGCCGTCAGTCGGACAGCCTTAGCGCTGCCACGGAGGCGGGAGAGGCTCCCGCCACCGCTGCTGTACTCGCCAACCATGAGCCCGGCTTCTGGCTGAGAGGCGCTCCCCTGTGGGAGCACACTGACCACCTGGGGGCAGCTCCTGCATTGAGTGTCTGCCCCCTGGTGGTCAGTACGCATCATAGCGACTGGTCATTCTGCCGTTCGGTCGATTTGCATATTAGCCTTTTATTATATAGGATTATTATTATTTAAATATTTTTTTTATTGATTTCAGAGAGAGGGAGAGGGAGATAAAAACATCAATGATGAGAGAGAATTATTGATCAGCTGCCTCCAGCACACCCCTACTGGGGATTGAGTCCACAACCTGGGCTTGTGCCTTGACTGGGAATTGAACCATGATCTCCAGGTTCATAAGTTGATGCTCAACCACTGAGCCACACCAGCCAGGCTCTTTTTAAAAAATCTTTATTGTTGAAAGTATTACATCTGTCCTCTTTTCTCCCCCATTGATGGTAGGTGTAGAAAACCTCCTACGATAAATGTTAGGCGTGGTCCATACAAAATATGATTTTCAGCTCCAAGAATCTGGAATAGATTCTTTGCAGGTTTCCAGTTCCTGGAAAAGGTGCATGTTTTTTTTTTTTGAACAGCTAGTTGTTTTTATTTTCTGACATCTTCTGTGAATTTTGAAGCAAATAATGGTTCTCTCTTTGTTTTGGTCACTAGGCAGTCACATTTGTGGCCCATCTCTATAAGTCCTACTATCTAAGCTTTAAAGACTCGAGCTCTTATGCAGTCAGTTATCTGGAAAACATGAACAACTGTAAACCAACGTTTGCCCACCCCTGTCTATTGTCCCAATTTGTGAGTACCTCTGGAACCATGAACTGGAACACAGAGAAAAGCAAATAAACATTTAGCATTACTGGGAAACAGTACTTTGTTATGCAATAATCCATGCATTCACACGCTACCTCAGAGGAAAGATTTGACAGGTTAATTAATTTGTCTTGTCTCTTAAGTACCTCTGCCACTGAAGCCTCCTGCGCCCATTCATCAGCATTGGCACAACCCACAAACTTTTAGTGTAATTGAATGAAGTCACCTTTTGTGTGGGGGATATGGGGCAAGAGATGAAGAGTGTTTCTTTGGGATCTTAACAGGGTTGGTCATGAGGGTGGATGTTGAGAACACAAGTTGTCCTATGTCAGCGCAGATTCTGAGAGACAGAGGCACCCATGCATCCTTAATCAATGTATTTGTGTGTGTGTGTGTGTGTGTGTGTGTGTGTGTGTGTGTGTGTGTGTTGGGGGAGGGGGCGGAGAGGCAGAGTGCTATGGGGACCCACCAAAGAGGTTCCTTGTGCTCAGATCTAAGGGCAGTGGTGACATAAATACCTTTGAAAAATGTGTGAATTTGAGGCCTCAGACTTTAAGCTTGAAACCAGAAGGTGTTTAGGTGGGAACCAAGTCAGAAATAAGTGGAGCATATAGTTCTATTGGAAGAATTCGCTTTTCCTTTAGTTTGACTATTGTAATGAAGGAGGAGCATTTCTGTGGATCTGGTAGACTCCTGAGTAAAGGGTAGTGTAGATTAATGCCAGAGCAAGATTAGCAGTGAAAAAGCAGGATGTGGGTGAGGGCTGGGGGCACAGGGACCCTTGAGCCTGAAGCTGCCTTTGCTGGATTCTCCCCAGGGGAACACCAGTGAAAGAAAACCTAGGTTTAAATACTTTCACTTTGCAGGATCTTATTTCCCTTCCCCACTCCAATTTCCCTGGTTCATTTTCTCTTAATTGGTCCTGATTGGAAGTCGTCATAAATCAGAATAATTTCTCTTTCATGCTCTTCAAATTTTAACTTACCAAAATGTCTTTAGCTGGAAATGTCCATAAAAAATGAATGTCAGTGGTTTCATCCCTAACAGGGAGAAAATGAAATGCAGACATTTTGGAGTCACAGTCAAACTACCTCAGAATGATTGTGAATTGATTTATACAGGGCCTTTAAGAAACTTCATGTCCTTTTTGGAATATACTAAGCAGAAATCACTCTTCCACAAATCCAGAAATTATAGCCTCCCGTGAAGTTAAATGCTATATCTGTCTTAGCCAGGGTCTGTACCAGGCTGATAATTTATTTCGAGACACGAAAAGGCGATTTGACTCTGCTGTCTAGTTCTCAAATGACTTATTCAACGCTGAGTATTTAGATAAAAGCTAAGGTTTCTTCCTTCCTTCCTTCTTCTCCTTCCTCTCTTTCCTTCTTTCCTCCCCTCCCTCCCTCCCTCCCTCCC
>NW_005358943.1:3050099-3095340 GCF_000412655.1 Myotis brandtii | reverse complement strand
CCCTTCCTCCCTCCCCCCTTCCCTTTTTTCTCTCCCTCCTTCCCTGCATCCTTTCCATTGTTTAAACCTACATGCTATGGGAGACAACCAGGTGACAGCCTGCTACTGCACAGAAGCTGCCTGAGAAATATCAATTCATATATGGATAGAGTTTACACATGTTTCCTTAACTCTGCATTTGCAAATGGGAACAACCTAGTAAATTTTAGTTATTATTTCTAGTACATGTTAGTTATTATTTGAGTAATTTAAAACCTAGTATGTTAAAGACATTTATGCATCAGTATTTATGAGTTTGCTGGACACCAGCCACCATTTCTGGATTGTTGAGATTGAGAAGGAATAGGGTATGTATAAGTTACTTCATTTCATTTGCATAGCCACTGAATTTACTTTATCTATTCCTTTAACTTCTTCTAGTAGTAGAATCTGGGGATGAGCCTCAAGAGAAAACTTGAGAAGACATTTTAGTGAAACAAATCTAAGTACCTAACTTAAATCAGAGGCTAGTCTATTTTTTGGAGCAATGTTTTAATTTTTAAAATTTTGCTGTATTAGTGCTATAGATAAACCACGAAGGTCAACCATAAAGGTCCAGGAAAAGTTAATGTTAAGAGAAGTAGGATTTCACACTCTTCTTCACTTACCTGCAGGAACCATCCTTCTGATATGCAAGACCTGGCTCCAGCGACTTCATGAGCCCCATCTCCTTTTACTATTTCTCATACAGCTTTTATATCGGTGATAACTGAAAGAATTTCAATGCCCCAAATATTCTTTCTGGCCTCTGGACCAAAGCTCACATTGTTTTCTGCCAGGAAGTTCTCTACATTTTTCTTATCCCTTGTTCCTGTTCATTCGATTCTTATTCTTCCTGTCGGGCTTAGCTCAAGGCCTTGGCTCCTGACAGATAACACCTAGCCCCCCAGTCTGGTTTTCCTGCTCTTCTCTTGCTCCAAAATTACTTGGTACCCCTCCTCAAATATACTGCAGTGTGTCTAAATTTTGGTTCATTATAGGAAAGAAAAAAGTGTAACTCTGCTACACTTCCATTTATATATTCTCCCAAGGTGTTGGGCACTTAACGTCCATCAGTTTGAGGTTTATCTTCCTTCCCCTGGAGCCGTGGCTGAGTTTCAGGGGCCTTGCACGGTGCTAAGGCTTGGGCAGGGTCTGGATAGGAGAATGTATGATTCTTGATATCCTCTCTCAAAGCCAGCATCTGCTAAACATACATCACACCATGTTGTGGGTTGAATTACTGATACGTCAGTGGAGGGTTTGCAATCTATTAGTGTGTGTTGAATAACCCCATGTCCAAGCATAGCCATGAACTTGCTAAAAGGACAAATGTTTAACTTCTTAAATGCTAAAACATACCGGACATCATTTACATTTTGTTTTATTTTGTTTTGTTTTAAGTAATACTTTTCTTTGTGTTCTGCATATATAGAAAAAGATGACATTGTAGGAGTATTTTCATCTTTCTATGTGATGTATGTATCAATATAAAATAAATACAATGAAAAAATTTATGAAACAAACCTTATCCTTGCTGGTGGAAAGAGGATGCTTTGATGTCTGATTTTTAATTCACACTGCTGTATAGAAAACCCCCTGATGATTTATTGACTTTGAGAATAAGGGCTCAATGAGAGGGAAAGCTCTATAAGGACAGAACTCAAATGTATATGTAGCTTGTTACTTTTGACAAAGGACTTACTTTATTAGTAATATAACATGGGACCCTGGCAAGCAAACATTCTTGTGGCACATTTTGGAGAGTAATGAAAAATAATTCATGAGAGTTCTCTGTCTACCTTGTGTTAGTAAGTGCTTATTGAAATATAACTAAGACTACTAGTTTTCTTTCTGGAAATTACAGGGTTTGGAAATTATTGAAGGGAGAATTAGCAAGGTTCTGCTCTATTTAACATGAGTTTCTCCTACTAAGGCTTAAAAGCCATTAGTCCTTGTTCTGTCTTCTTGACTAATGAAAATAATTGATTCCTGTCTTCTTTTTACATTATCCATTTATGTATTTTTGTCCATTAAGCTTTCCCTTTTAGAGTGATGTTTTCAAGAAATGCCATATAGATGATCTGTCAACAGAGGTTCGTGGTTATACTAATATGAAAGGGTATGTAACCTTATTTCTGCATCATTAAACCAATTGGTGGAATCAGAATGAGACAAACATCTTTTCCATCTCTAACTTTAGTATGTCTTTCAGATTAGGATAAAATGCTTTGCTTAATGCTTTTCATTTTCTTAGCCACTAATTACTTGAGTCTGTTTTTTTTACAGACTTTTAGAGCAGGAAATAGCATGTGAAACTGTGCAGCTCAATTTCATCATTTTACAGATGGCCCAAGATGGTTAAGTTCTTTCCAGCCCCAGGTTTTCTCACATGCTTGAAATGCTTCAAATGGATGCCGCCTTCTTCTCCTTCATGTCTTAGCTGAAAGCTTAAATGTTAAAATTCACCTCTTTAAAGAGACCTTCTCTGACTTTCTTGTCTGGGAAGGCTCTTTGTCCTTCCCCTATCACATACCTAATTGATTTTCTTCCCTTCACTTACCATATGAGTCATGACATGCTGCGCACTTCCTCATTCATTTCCTGCTCCACTGGAAGATTCAGGAAGACAAAGCTGGTGAGGAACCAGCAATCCCCCAGTGCCCAGAGCCTAGCAAGGGGCCTGGTCCTGTGTGGGCACATGATATGAGAGCTGGGACCAGAATTTTTATCTTCCTTATTTTCTTCTTTGGTTACACACACACATATACACACACACATCCCTGATATGAATCAGCAACATTTTTACTAACACTTCTTGGTCATGTGACGACCATTAGGCTTTTACAAATAGTGTTGCATACTCAGTCCACATAAGAGTTCTTATCTTAGTGTTATAAGGAAGGGAGTAGTTAATTATGCAGAAATCATCAGCTATATAGCATCTGGGAGTGTAGTGGTCACAAAGTTCTGCCAAAAGGGAGTGTAGATTCTGAAAGTGAGGTATGTATGGTAAGCTAAAGAACCAATTTTCAAAGCCATGTATAGATGTGTTCATGTAATAAGCTGAAGCAGTTACTTTGGAACTGGTTGTAATAGAAAACTGTGCTGAGCCATAGTTTACACTTGTAGGCAACTTAGAATCATCTGCAGAGTTTTTGAAAAGCTCTGATGCTCTGACTCTCCCACTGGATCCACTGGAGTTTAGAACAGGATAGAGAATGAATTTTGATCCTGGATAACCAGATTTGTGTTCAGTATGTGGAGTATGTCCTTTTAAAATCAATACTACAATGAATGCCAGATTATTGATGACATTTCAGTTTCTTTAAAAAAACATGTTTTCATTGATTTTTGAGAAAGGAAGGGAGATCATGGAGATAGAAACACCACTGAGAAACATCTATTGGCTTGTCTCCTGCACGCCCCCTACTGGGGATTGAGCCTGCAACCTGGGCATATGTTGTGACCAGGAATGGAATGGATGACCTCTTGGTGCATAGGTCAATGCTCAACCACTGAGCAACACCATCCGGGCAATGACATTTAAGTTTCTTAATTGAAAATATTCTGTCGATAATCATCGGTAGTATTACTTTAGGCCATGGTCTATATCAGTGGTTCTCAACCTTCCTAATGCCGCGACCCTTTAATACAGTTCCTCATGTTGTGGTGACCCCCAGCCATAAAATTATTTTTGTTGCTACTTCATAACTGTAATTTTGCTACTATTATGAATCGTAATGTAAATATCTGATATGCAGGATGTATTTTCATTGTTACAAATTGAACATAATTAAAGCATAGTGATTAATCACAAAAACAATATGTAATTATATATGTGTTTTCGGATGGTCTTAGGCGACCCCTGTGAAAGGGTCGTTCGACCCCCAAAGGCGTCGCAACCCACAGGTTGAGAACCGCTGGTCTATATGGTTATTATAGAACAGTCCTGAAAATGGTTCTTTTAAATTTTTATTCTTTTAAGATTTTTTAAAATTGTTTTTGAGAGAGAGAGAGAGAAGAGAGAGAGAAACATCAATTGGCTGCCTCTTGCTTGCCCGTTACTGGGGATGGAGCCCACAACAGGGTATATGCCCTGGCAGGGAATGGAACTGGCAACCTTTCAGTGTATGGGAAGGACACGCAACCAACTGAGCCACATCAGCTGGGCTGACTCATTTAAAACATGGCCCATCTATATGGTAATTTTGTTGGAACAATTACTTTTCCTGGGAAGATGCCACTTGAGCTTTCCTGTAGATTTGTCACCTCACTGCCCACTCACCATATGGATTCCTTCTCCTGTTCTAAGTCAGGGTTCAGGGCTTGTCTCCTTCAGAAAGCTTGCCATAAACAGCTTTGTCTATTCTCCTTAGGTATACAGTTTGTCAAACGGATTCTGGTCTACCTTTGTAAATCGCTGCATCTTATGCACATACTTCTATAAGTTGCATATTATTCACAATCTCCACCTCAATAGCCATTCAGCAACATTTTAATATGCATTACAAGGACCCAAAGATACATGGCCCAGCTGATAAATGTCCAGTAATTATTTGTTGACTAAGTCAGTGGCCAGACCGGCTCATTCCAGGTAAGCATTTTTTACAAGGCCAAGTTTAAAGGGAAAAAGAGGGAGGGGGATTTGTTGACAGTTTGTTCCTGTGAAATAAAAATGAAATAGAGTTTTCTTTTTTCTTGTGGCTGATTTTCTTTCACAGGTTTCTTCACCAACTGGCTAGTGTCCAACTTTGTCAGAGCTGAAACATCAGACAGCTAGAAAAGAGGTTCTCAGTTGATAAATATTTGATTTACAAGGTATTGAGAGGTTTAAAGAAATGGAAGAAAGTTTGCCTAATGGGAGTTGTGTTTAATATAGTGGGGAAGATCACCAATAACCAGGTCTGTTTTTCTTTCCAGTGGCCAGTGGGTACCTAACTTTATCAGCCTCATTCCACTACAGATTGTTCTGGGCTGAGCTGACAAACAAGTAAAATGAGGAGGACTGGGACGCTCCTGGGTCCACAACAGAAATACAGCTGAAGGGAACATTCTTAGGTTTTTCTTTTCTTCTTTTTCTATAACCTGTGATAAATATTGTATGTCTCAGCAGCATAGGGGGAAAAATGATTGATCCTTTCTCAGTGATATAGATATGTGGCTGTATGTGTTATACACAGAATGAATGATTGAGAGAGAATGGGGGAGGGGAACAAAGAGAGAAATGCAAGCCACTCTGTATAGAATTGCCAATAGCAATCTATCTAAGGAATGTCAGGAGTGCTAGACTAGACAGTGAATTTTATCTCTAATTTAATCATTTGTTGGTTTTCTGTTGTCAAAGTTTTGTTTTCTTTTTGAATTTTACTTCTCACCCCCTTCTCTCATCCTTGTTTTAAAGACAGAAACCATTTTGGGGGAGGGG
This sequence comes from Myotis brandtii, assembly GCF_000412655.1. Taxonomy (NCBI): domain Eukaryota; kingdom Metazoa; phylum Chordata; class Mammalia; order Chiroptera; family Vespertilionidae; genus Myotis; species Myotis brandtii. The sequence continues at coordinate 3,089,894 of NW_005358943.1, read as the reverse complement.
GCGACATTCAAACTGATTAGATCAAGTGTTTAAAGTAATGTGCTGCCTTTTATATATGTTGTGAAGCTTATGTACAAAGATAATCCTACAGACCCAGCATTGCATTTTAAGAGCATGGCATTTAAACATTTTCCCCCATCAGAATAGTGTGGACCATTCATTTTCAATGGGGATGATATTGCCTCCAAGAGTGCAGAAATTAGTTCTGGGGGCGGGGCTGGGCACAGATTTATTAGTTTATGACCCTCCAAAGAGTTGTGGTACATAAAGAGATATACATTAACTGTCTTTTATTTTAATCTCACCTTATAATAAGCAGCTTTAACTACTGAAAATTTCCTTCACTAAAGTATTATTTTGTAGGGTATTTAACCAGGTGATTTTATAAGGATCGCGCTTTGTTGGAAACTTGGTTTTAAGACTAACAACTGAACAAAAATGACTTTGTGTAGGCTAACAGGTATAAATCTGAATTCTTCATGAATTATATAACTATGCTAGTCTCCTCAAAGTGTTGGAGAGAGTAGGAATCTGGGTGAAAGATGTTTATTGCATTTTCGAAAAAAATGTGCTATCCTTTGATTATGAATAGTATGTAACTCTTGAAAGGCTGGTAGCTAACATACTTGGGTCTGTTTATCCAAGCAGTGGAGATGGGTTATGAGTTTTCACCAGGTCATTTGTGATTTCTTGCCCCCTCCCCATCCCCCCATCTCCCATAGTATGAACCTAATTCAGAACTTGGTTATAACTCTTAAAGTTATCCTCACCGAGCCTCCAGCAATATGTCAATTTCAGTTCAGGTTTTCCTACCCTGGCCCCGGTTCCCATGTGGTTTCTGCTTGTGAATCTCTGCTCTGGGAAGCCGTGGTTCTCTCTATTCCCCTGTCTTCCCAGTATTGGGAGCAGCAGTGTGCCTTGTGCCCTCCCCTCTTACACATCCAAGGAGAGTTGCTGTTTCAGTCTGTTCAGGTTTTCACTTGTTAGCATGGAGTGGTGACTTCCAAGATCCTTACATGCAGAACTGGAAACAGGTACTTCAGTGAAGTCAGGAGTACTTCATTTCAGAGTCTTCTTTCATTCATTATTGTTTTATGTGTTTATCTTGTCTTCCCATCTAACCTGTACACTCTCAAAGAGAATGCAAGTATATATTCTGACAGAAAATTCATGTAGAATCATAAAACATTAGAGGAATTGAGATGGAATTTAACAAAGTCAAAATTCACTGTTTTATTTATTCATTTATTTATGATCCAACACATATTTATTGTGCACGTATCACATGACAGGCTCTGTGCTGTAACTTTGGGAGGTATAAATATGAATTAGTCATCAATTAATCATGTTTTTAGAGAGTTTAAGTCCAGTAATAGGAATCAGACATTTTCCCATGCCTTAAAATTTCCTCAAAAATCTCACAATATTTAATGCCTACATTTTGTATGAACATACCATGATTTGTTCAACTATCCTCTTATCTTTGGATTTTTAAATTTGTTATAAATAATAATGCATGGAATATCCTTACATATAAGACAATTCATAAATTGTTATTTCTAGCATAAATTTCTAGAAGTAGAATTACAAGGCTCTAAAGATTGGATTCTTTAAAATGTCTTGACTTTAATATTCTTTTTATATTGATTTTCAGCAAATTTGTATCATTTTGTACACCTAGTAGTTAAGTGTGAATGTGTCTGTCTCACTATACCCTCACTAACATTGAGTATTATTGTTGTGAAAATGTTATTTAATTTAATATAAAAAAGAAAAAAATGTTACTTAAATCCAAAACTGATTGCAACAGTAAACTGATGCAGTAGTTTCTGCTTTTTATAGGAGATGGCACAATTCAAAGTCATGAGAAAACAAATATCTAAACCATTCCATTCTTTTCAGAGAAGCTTGTGGAGTTGACAAAAGTGAAAGGCAGGAAATATCAAAGTCTCTGCCAGTTTGGTTTCTCTGTGCTGAAGGTGGGACACACAAAAGAAATTTATTATTAAGGGAAAAATAGACGTGACACAATGCCTTGAGCCAAGTAGGGGGTGAAAACTGCAGGGAAAAGTGAGGGAAGTTAAGTTTCGATGTGGGTAGGAGATTCAGAGCAGAGGTGGGAAGGGTAAGGGTGAAGGAGTTGGGGGGTAGGTTCAGTCCTAGGATAGGGATTCTGAAAATAGAGGGGGGCAAGGCAGTCTTTAGAGAAAGTAGGGCTTAGAAAAATAGTGATTCATAACCTCTCTGTCACCATCAATCTTTGGTCAGTTTGTTATTTATATGAACATGAAGGAAAGAGGATATGGTCCACTCCTGTGGCACATTGTTTGCAAAAAGGACAGCTTTATGACGGACAAGATGCTGCATCCATGTACTGGACTCATGGAGCAAAAGTGGAATAAGGTTTAGAAAGAACTGTAAGTAATTCTGAAGAATTGCGTGTTTTTAGGAAGGATTTTAGGCTTTTCCCTGTGAAGACTAAATTGGGTTTTCTATCATTGATATTTAAAGTTGGATTTTTTAAATAAGTTATGAGGCTGAAAATTTTTTCATATGGCTTTTAATTTTGTCGTTGCTGTTCAATTGTTCATCTGTGAATTGTCTACTCTGATCCTATGCCATTGACATTCACAATTTACATGAAAATATTGTAACTGGGCTATATGGGAATAGGGCAAAACAGACTTCTCTCATGTCAAGATTAGAACAGGCTTTAAAAGTGATAAATAATATTCAGTCAATGATACTACTGTAGATGTTCTTTCTTGAGGATGAGGCTAATGAATGCCTGTACCACTGTGAGTTTCCAACAGTTATCTGTTGAATGTGTAAGAAGACTACTTTGATTCTGCTGATTGCCTCTAGCTAGGGGAAGGGTAGGGATATCTCACTCACATTCCAATAGCCACAATAAATGCCCCCCGCCCGCCCCGGAAGCATTATCTCTTAATTACAAATTGGTCACAAGGGTTTAAAGATAAAATATTTTCTCAGTTGGCTGAACTATAACATACATTTTTTAAATGTAGAATAAGCAGTGTCAGTACACTGAGACCATACATGGGTCCCATGTCTAAGGACACAGTGATGTTGGGCAGCCTATATTAGGGAGCCTCCCGCCCTCTGATCCAGGAGCACCCAGTTTTGGAGCTAAATGCCAGCCTACCTTGTTGGCCTCTTCTCTCCCGTTAATGAGGCATTCGGGTTTTCAGTGAAGTGCATTTCACAAAAGAGGAAATCCAAAGGTGACTTTGTTTTGCTTCTGACTTGAACACTATCAGAATATCCATGAAAATAAAGAGTCAATCTCAAAAGGGCTTATCATCATAATAGCAATATTTTAAAGTGATAAACTTCAAAAGCAGGATGGGCTTTTGTTTGCTTTCCTGCTGGGATAGATAATGTCCCACAGAATCTTCCTTTGGGAATCCTTGTCAGAGGATGAAAAGAACAAGGTTTATTAGGCAGTGCCAGCTCCTATTTCGTTCAAAAAACCCGAACTGAACAAACAAAAAGTTACCTCTTTCTGTAGTTTGCCATGTGGATATAGTAAAGTCAGTTGATCTGCTATTCATTGATCCGTGAAAAAAGGTAATAGATTTATTTTAAACACATTTAGTTAAGATTCTGCCTAAATGGGGTGGGGGGTGGGGGGGAGTCTGAAGGAGGATAATATTGGGAACAAAATCCCTTTGGCCCCCGATCATTGATAAGTTGATTATGACACCAATCAAACCCCCAAGCTGAAGAGCAGGAAACCTGGGGACAAGTTTATTAGGTTTTCATAAATAATCCTAGCTAGGTCTTAGAATTGCAGTGGCACTGCTCATAGCCATAACATATTGTAAGGAGCAGAGTAGAGCTAGACAATCTGATTCAAATTTTCTTACAGTCTCTAAGGAAATCCTTATCCTGTATTCCCTGGTATTGTGAGAGCTGGACAAATGTCACCTTTACTAGGTGGAAGCAGATTTAAAAATGCCAGTTACACCTGAAGACAACAAAATAGACTTCCTCCATCAACTTAACAATAAAGAAACTGAGAGCCAGATTTCTGAATGGGTATCCCTCATATAGATGAGGCTATGGGAGTGATGCATGGGTTTTGTCTCTCGACAGATCATTTGCAGATTGTCATCTGGAATTTTCTTCCGACGGGTAGCATAACTCCAACCATCTTCTTTATATTAGACTCTTTGATTTACGAATGACAGAAAAACCCAATTCAAATTTGCTTAAGCAGTAAAAAAAAAAAAAGTTCATTGGCTTGGGAACTGCAAAATGTCAGGCTAGAAGTAACTTCAGATGTGCCTTGATCCAGCTAAAATGATGCCGTCAGGACCAATTCTCCTGTTGTCTCTTCATCTGCCTTCTTTATTAGCTTTATTCAGAGTTCTGTTTGGTAGCAAGTGGGAAACTTGCAGCTTCAGCCCTACATCCTCCAAGGTTCATGTCTCATGACCAAGTAGAACTCCATTCCCTGAACAGTCTAAGTACAAGTCTTGGCACTATATCTAATCAGCCCAGCTATGGTCCTCATCTCAACCCCAAATAAGGCACTGTGGCTAGGAGGATGGAATTTTCTTCTGAGTTACATGCTCTTCTCCAGCACTGGGGAGTGATGGCCACTGCACCAGAATTCCATGCTAGGAGAATGGAAAAGGGAGTTTAAGCAAAGGAAATGGAAAAGACACTGGTACCACAAAGGGGGCAGTGAATGCTGCATGGCCGAAAGATCACCAAGCCCAGTACATGATTTTGCATGCTTCCTGAAGAAACAACAAAGCCCAGTTCCTCCAAAGACTAAAGACACAGACTTAAGTGGAATAAGAAATTGCAAACTAAATTTTCCACTGAAAGACTTGGGCCCCATGCTTACATGGAAGCGATTGGAAGACAATCACTTTTCTTTCTAGCCCTTCAGAAAATAGAAAGTTTGTCTCTGGGAAATGGACTGCTGACCTCAAAAGCAATCCCATATAATAAAAGGCTAATATGCAAATAGACCGAACAGCAGAACAACTGGAACAACCGAACAACAGGTCGCTATGATGTGCGCTGACCACCAGGGGGCGTGTGCAGAATATGGCAGGCATCGGTCGCGGTGGGATGGTGGAGCAGGTGAGTGGGGGCACCAGACCAAGGTGAGGCACCAGTTCCGCTAGCACCCACTCCCAGTGCCTGGCGCTGGCCCAGATCACTCGGCGCCATCAGTGGGTGCAAGTGGCGACTGCCGGCCCTGATTGCCCCTGAGGACTTCTCCACCTCCCCCTGCTCCTGAGGAGCAATTAGGGCAGCAGCCGCCACTCGCACCCACTGCTGGTGTTGGCCCCAATTGCTCTACACTGTCAGCAGGTGCGAGCAGGGCTTGCACCATCAGCGCATGGGAGTGGTGGCGGTGGAAGCAGGGCTGCCGGCAGACAGCTCGGGTCGCGGCAGGAGGGACTGGGCTGGGGCACGGAGGATGGGCTGAGATCCACCCCTGTGCCTACGGCAGCCTCATGGCCCACAGTTCCTTTCAAGGTGCACGAATTTGTGCACTGGGCCCCTAGTGCATATATAAAACTCAGTCATTTCATGTGATACACTTTTCTTTTTTGCTTTCCACCAACATGAAAATTGAGGGATGTTGTCTATTGTAGAACATTATCTAGGTTTCAGAGGCAGAGTTAGATCTAAAACAATAAAGATATTTTCAGACACAAGGAACACCATTAATCTGGCACCATTATCAGTAAAAAGTTGGATTTTCTTAAGGCGTTTTCTTGGTCTTTTTGTGACACACTTTATCTGAGGGAGATCATCCACTTTTATTTTATTTTATTTTTTTAAAATATATTTTATTGATTTTTTACAGAGAGGAAGGGAGAGGGATAGAGAGTTAGAAACATTGATGAGAGAGAAACATCGACCAGCTGCCTCCTGCACACCCCCTACTGGGGATGTGCCCGCAACCAAGGTACATGCCCTTGACTGGAATCGAACCTGGGACCCTTCAGTCCGCAGGCCAACGCTCTATCCACTGAGCCAAACCGGTTAGGGCGAGATCATCCACTTTTAAATACAGTCAGATGCTACTCATATCTTTCTCCAGATGAGATTCATATCCTCAACCCAAACTATAATTAAATTCCTACTGGCATTTCAAACCAATTATCCTTAATATTGAGCTCATTGTCTCTAGTCCTGTTTTACTTACTGTGTTCTCTATCTTGGTTTACCATATCGTCATCATCAACCCAATCATCCAAACTGTAACCCCCCTCCCACTATTGCACAACAGTTTGCCAAAGCCCTGGAATGCACCACAGGACACAATGGGACCAAAGAAAGGTTGGTGGAAGGTTCTAGATGTGAGCAAATCTGATCTTGTTATGCCACTTTTCAAATTCACCATAAAGCTCTACTAAATGGATCCTGTTGAAGAACTAATTCCCACTAAGGCATTTCCATTTACTGAAAGGACCATGGGAAAAGCAAATTTCCACCTAAGTTATCATTATTCAACATTGAAAAACTCAGGCATCTTTCAGTGCCTTCTTACTTTATTTTCTAAGCTAAGAAAGATAAAACCAAGAGATTTAGTTCCAGTAATTGTAGAACCAAATAGTGAAGTATTTGATGTTTTCTAAACTACATGAAAATTCTCATATTCCCCTTCTCCTTCATTGCCTCTATTTCTCCCTCCTCCCACTCTCTTGAGAATCATTGACCTAAACACATAAACGTCTAATAGGGGAATTTCAGGTATCTGCTAGAAGGCCGCACAGGAAGAAATCTCAGTAGTGAAGCATATTACCCCACTAAAATCATACTAGCAACTGACAGCCAACTCTGCCTGCTATTAATTACAGCCTGTCAGAGTTCACAGGCTCTTGGGATGTGTGAATTGCACACATTTTATATTTCTTAGTAGGGGCCTGCCCATGGCAATATTTTTACAAAATGACACTTTTTTTTGTTTTGTTTGTTTTTGTTAATCTTCACCCAGGACATTTTTTCCATTGATTTTTAGGGAGAATGGAAAAGAGAGGGAAAGACAGAGAGAAACATCGATGTGAGATAAATACATCAATCGGTTTCCTCCTGTACAAGACAACCAGGGCCCAGGCCAAGAAGGAGCCTGCAACCAAGGTATGTGCCCTTGACCGGAATTGAATCTGTGCCCCTTTGGTCCACAAGCTGATGCTCTATCCTCCACTGAACCAAACCAGCTAGGGCTACAAAATAATACTTTTCAGGAAGGTATAGGACCTTATTTGAGTGAAAAAATCAATAACAATAATAGTTATTCTTTACCATGGGACTATAAATGAGGTGGTACTTAATGAACTTGCAGAGTCAGGAACACTACTATGGGCACTAGCTCAAGTTTGGTTTGGAGCTATTTATTTACAAGTCCTTAGGAGACCCCAGACTCAAATCGGGTGACAGACAGTGTGGTGTTAATTTCCTTATCACCTTTTTTAAAACCTGTTTATCAGATCTCTTAAAAGTAAGCTGCCTCTTTTTAACCTACCTATGCAATATAAAATTAAGAGCCAATTACACCACCATCAAATACAGAAGGACTTTTAAAGGATAACTGGTGATATACAAGGTTTCCTAATTGCTACACTTAATTGCAAAGAAGAATAAATAATTTTTCAGGAGTATCTGAACTATCATTAAGTACAATGATCAACTATGAAGTTTCCATTATTTTAATAGTGTGTTCTCTGAGGCAATCATACCTTTCCCAGGAGGAAATAGCTTACTATTTGTGGTCAATCAGATGTGTATGAAAAAAAAAAAAAAGAAAAAGATCATATAACAAAGTAGGAAATAAGATAAGACTTCAAGGAAGTAGCTGTAAGAACTCCTGAGTCAGGAAGAAGTAGAACTTTTGTAGGCTAAACGGATAAGAATTAAATGAAAGAAAAAACCAAATAAACATGAAATGGAAAGAAGGGGTAGGTCGAGAAACAGGAAGCAGGACTAAAAAAGAGGTATAGAGATTGTGTCTCTAACCTGCTAGGGGAAGTCGAGTGAAAAGCAACCAAGATTATAATTCGACATTTGTATAGTACACTTTAGAGTGCTCACTACCAAAGATCTAGTTTCCATTCATCTATACGATTTCTTACCCGTTTGCCCTCCTCCCCCCACCTACCCCTCTGATAACCATCAATATTTGGTCACATCTATGAGTTTGTTTTTGTTCTGTTTGTTCATTTTTGAAATTCCACTTGAGTAAAGTATTTCACTTAGTATAATTCCCTCAAGGTCCATTCATATTGTCCCAAAATGTCAAGATTTTATCTTTTACATGGCTGAGTAATATCCCACTGTGTTTGGGTATATATGTATATACTAGAGGCCTGGTGCACAAATTCGTTCGTGGGTGGTCCTCGGCCTGGCCAGCGATAAGGGTGGATTGGGGCCAGCAGCCAAAGTGGGTAGGGGCTGCAGAAGTTTGGCTGGCCAGGGGAGGAGGGGCCGCGGGAGGTTCCGATGGGGGCGATTGGGGCTGGTTAGCTGGCGGGAGGGCCTGCGGGGGGTTGCCTGGCCAGGGAGAGGAGCCATGGAGGTTGGCTGTGGGAGTGCACTGACCACCAGGGGGCAGCTCCTGCGTTGAGCATCTGCCCCCTGGTGGTCAGTGCACGTTATAGCAACTGGTTGGTTGTTCCAGTCATTCGGTCGTAATGGTTGTTTAGGCTTTTATATATATGTAGATTTCATCTTATTTCCCCATTCATCTATTGATGGACACTTAGGTTGTTTCCATATCTTGGCTATTATAAATAGTGCTGCTGTGGTGGTGAGCACTCTGTAGTGTACACAGATGTCAGATTATAATGTTGTACACCTGAAACTTATATGATAAAACAATGTTACCTCAATTTTTATCCTTTTTTATTTTGTTGTTGTTGTTAATCCTCACCTGAGGATAATTTTTTCATTGATTTTTAGATCGAGTGGAAAGGAGTGTGGGAGAGAGAGAGAAACATCGATGTAAGAGAGACACATTGATTGGTCGCCTCCTGCACATGCCCCTATTAGGGGTAGGGATCAAACCTGCAACCCAGGTACATGCTGTTGACCAAGAATCAAACCCATGACCCTTCTGTGCACAAGCTGGTGCTCTAACCACTCAGTAACACCGACTAGGGCATTACCTCAATTTTTAAAAATTGAGACTATGTAGACTGTTTAAAAAAAAAGAAGCAATTTCCCACCTGGACTTCATTAGAAAATTCTTCACCTGATGAGGCCAAATTTAGATTCTAATTCTTTTCTGCACAGTAATTGACTATTAGATGAGCAAGGTACATTTAGAGCAGGTTTCCTCACTATGGTGGGAGTAAAGATTCCAGAAGGAAGGCTTCTCATTGGGGGTGAATGTGGAAAGTGGAAAAGTATTCTTTTCCTTCTAAGGTCAGGGAATTAATTCATTTTTCTTTGATTTCACATTTCTTTGGCATTTCCCAGGTTGTAGTAAAAACACTTTTTTTTTTTTTTTTTTTTTTTTACAATTGTGAGTCAGTCCAACAAGTTTGCTGCTTCCATGGTCATTATTTTTGGGCTAAAGAGTAATCAAGTAATCAAGACAATATAGGTAATAACATCTGCTATGAAGACATTATGGCAGAATGATGGGATGGAGTATACATTTTCTTCAGTAGAATGAATTATTAGAATCTTGCTGTCTTTTTCTTCTCTCTTGCTATCCTTTTCTTCTGCCTATCCATTTTTCTCCACACATTTTAGTGAGTCCATATTATGTGTCAGGAATATCTAGTGTTTATATTCTCTAACCTCTGCCCGAGATAAGAAATACAGTGTTTTGCATGGAATAGGCACTTAATAAGTTGTCTGAAAGATTTATTTTTTCACAAACTTAGATTCTATTAAATGAAGAACATATATGAAAAGAGAGAATAGACCAAAATTAAGCATAATCAACACAAAAACAGGTTAAAATTAGATGACAGTGAGCCTTATTGGCACACATAATGACTATATCAATATGGCATTTGAAATAGCAAGGCAGTATCATTTATCTCACTCTTGTGTCTCATCTGTCTTATGAATTTGGAAAAAGCATGGCATTTTGCCAAACTTAGTAGCAATTAAAATTTTATGTATTAAGAGTTTTGACTGAAACTTGTGTATGTCTGTATCTGAGCTCTGATTGCTGGCAAGATAAAACTTCCTAGTTAAAAGAAAATCAGTTCTTAAGACTCTGAAAGAGGGAGGGAGTGGGAAAAAGAGAGAGAGAGAGAGAGAGAGCAACCCAATGTGCAGATTCAATTGTAAAGAATCAGGAACAGATGGACCGACATCTTTTTAAGAAGTGGAAGGGAAAACAGTGATTGCCAGAATGCAATTTGGAGGTTGTTGCCTTTGATCCCAGAGCCTTAGTATGTTGGGTGACTAACAAGCTTAGGCCGATTTCCCTGGTAAAGAAGCTTTGGATGACATTAGCCAAACATTTTTCCTCTTAATTCTCCTGGTAATAGCAATTTGTCTTTTTCAAATAGATAAAACAGTGGTGGGAATGGAGGAATGCACATGAATGCAGATACCAGACCTCTCTGCCCACCTCATATGTAAATGTCATAATAGGATTTACCTGACTTAGCAATACAGTAGAGTGGAGGCACCCAGAATTCATTGTGGTTCTCACCCTCACTCACAAAGGTTTGTAGAAAAGATCAGTATGAAGCAGAAAAACGCCATACCGACACATTTGGGAAGCGTGGGTTTACCATAAAATACAAATCAATCCAAAATTCTAGTAAAGTTTTGGGTGTCTTAGGATGTCAATAACCGATCCACAATGGACTCAAGCAGATGTTGTAACTGGTATTATCTTGCATTTCAGCGTTCATGAGTAAATTCCCTCAACCTAAGGCTTATAAATACACATTCATGAAAGAACCCACACGACTCTTTATTTTTAGGAGATTACATAAAATATTTATGTCCCGCTGTCCTCCTAACCAATTACTTTCACTAAGAATAAAAATAATACATATGAAATGTGATTAAAAATTTACCTTGTAACAAATAACTGGCAATTAACTCATTCATGTCCACATTTCTTCTTTCTCAGCCACAGCTGGGATGTATTGTAAAATAACTATCACGTTTGAACCTTTCAGACTGGAAATACACCATATCAAGCATGGCAGGCAAGTCAAAACACAATGTAGATTTCCTATCAATCAGAATGTCAAATGATCTCATTAGAGTTTTAGGTCTATATGTGGGTGTATTTCAACTACTCTGCTTTTCCTGCATAAAAGTTTAGCAAAGATTAAGTCATTTACCAGCGACAGTTGGCTGAGGCAGTGAGTGGAAGCTTTGATGAAAAGTGTCAGTCATTTTCCAGTAACTCTGCCTTCAACAGTAGACTATCGGAGTAACCGCTGTCACTGAGCTATTGCCAGTATGGCTGGAATTCTTCTGACAGAATATTCCTTCTCCAAACTTCCTCTTTGACTTGTTTGTGAGTCTTTTACTTCTATTGCGTTTACCATTAAAATGAACTTTCTGACCATCATAGCCTGGAATTATGTTTTGAAAATAATTTGGGGGAATAATGAATTGAAAGGATGGGCTTTAGGATGTGCATAAAGAATAGTATGTAGGTAGTACACAGCTGAACAACGAATGCCATATACTATCCCATTTATATAATACTAGCGGCCCAATGCACGAAATTCATGCAAGGGGCTTGGCCCTCACAGCCGCAGTGGCTTACCTTGGCCCTCGCAGCACTGGCTTCATCCGGAAGGTCGTCTTGAAGGTCGTCCAGAAGGTCGTTCTGCTGCCCGGTCTAATTAGCATATTATGCTTTTATTATTATAGATTTTGTTCCAAGCTTTACTTAAAATCAACTGCCTATTCTTGTTTAGCTTAATTCTGAGAGTCCTGGGAGTAAAATATTGTTTCTGGTATTGTCCCTTTCAGAAGCGTGAAGCAAATCCAAATGTGTGGTAGTGCGGGTACACAGCATAAACTCCGAACACCTGCATGTGGCAAATGTAAGTAGAGCAGGAAAATCTTGGCCTTCTAAGGGTCTCAGTAACAGATCACATCAAGAACTAGTTCAACTATCTCAGACACTGAACTTCCAAAATACTGCTAGTACTTCTTCTCTGAGGAATTGGTAATGATCATATTCTGACGAAATTTGGAGTCTCTGAGCACGTGAACACAACTATCACATAAAACGACAAGCAAGTTTAACACATGAGAAAATGAATTTGAGGCAATGACCCTCTGTTATTAAAACAGTGAGTTTACCTAGTCTTTAATATTTTTTTAAACTAAAAGAAGCTATTTTAAATTTGTCTTATATAAAAAATCAGCACAAGGTCCATGATTTCTGTTTGAAAGTGCCTCATGAAGTTCTTAGACACACAACACTGTGTTTTAGCTAATAATTTGGTAATGCCTCGGTAGACTAACCTTTTGTAATGAAATGTGTTAACCTGGGTACCATTGCCATCAACTGGAGACAGAGGACTCTCTACCTCAAAACTGTCCTCTCAAATTAGCTTAGATCTGTTTCAGAAATTTAATATTCATTTTAGGATTTTATGTATTGATTTACAACTTTAGTGAAAGGGATGTATTAAGGAAACTGATCTGAACAGTGGAGGTATTGTTAAATATTTTCTAAATATAAAGGAACTTTATTTTGGGTTAATTTTTCAAGGAGAAAATTTTACTTAAAAAATTGTGAGTTGTGTTTTAAAATCTTGAAAACTTTCGGTAGGTGAAGTATCAAGTGGCATTGATTTGAGGGGAAAAATGACATGTCAACAGATAATCATAATAGAATGTGATGAGTGTATTATAAGGATTTGTGCCAAGTCCTCTGAGAGAGCTCCTCCCCTTCCATATGGGAATTTTGGCAATGACAGCATCAGGGTGTGGATGCATTTGCTGAAGTGATTGCAATCAGGTCAAAGAATTTAAGAACACTTGAATAGGAACTTAAAACAGTCTTCCTACTAATGGTATATTGAATATGAAGAAAATAATGTTAAATAGGATAAAAAAGACATTATTAAAATTATCTAAGAACTCACTCTGGCATTCTAATTGAAATTAAAATTCCACCTAAAATTGAATACAGTTATACTGCTTAACATTTATAACACTTGTGCTTTTTCAGAGTAATTTCTCATTGTTAACATTTGCCTTAGAAGGTAATTTAATTTTTAATATATTCATTCATATACTATTAATTAATCAATCCATTCAGTAAATATGTTTCATGCCAGATACTGTGTTACGAGTTGATAATTCCAGGTGGAATATGACACCACTCCTGTGTTTACAGCATTGTATTCTTGCTAGAATGTGAATATTTTTTGAGGACAAAGGTATTTGTAACATAAAGTTACTCACTGAATGTTTTTGGAGTGAAAAAATAAATGCATGCTTTGATCAAGTTGGCAAAAAGGATTATTTGACCAGATAGAAGTTTGGGAATGATAAACTCATAGGTGATAGAGTCAGAAGACTTGGTTCTAAATTTTAACTTGGGTATACTAGTATGTTAGTGGGAAATTTACTTCACCTTTTCCAGTCTCAATTTCCTCACTGTGGGAATGAAATAATATCTTTCCTTCAAGGTTATTATTTAGGCGGGTAGGAATTAGATTATTATTCTAATCTAAAATGCTATATAGATGTTAGTCATTATGACAAATAAGGTTCAAACATTCTATATTATTATAGTTCAACATTTAAAAAGAAGTGGCTCTATCTGTTGTAAAGCCATATAGTCTTTCCAGAATGGGTCAATCAAGAATGCTAATCATGTCAGGATGCCAGATACTTTAGGGCAGGGGTGGGCAACCTTTTTGTGAGTGCGTGCCCAAACCAGCAAAATCTCTGACTCAAAATTCTTCTGTGTGCCAACCCTAATTTTTTTGAGAACATGTTACGCCTATTTGATATCTCTTAAGGTGTACGTATGTGAAGAACCTTGAAGAAATAATAAAATTCATTCAAGCAACAAAAACACAGTATATGATGATGAAAAATACATTTATTTTTTAATGTATACATGTTATGTAAAATTATTTATTTATCTAATATGCACCTACACTGAATTTATCTGAAAAATAAAAAAGTAGATATTAAGAAAAAAATTGTAAATGGAAGATTATAAGAGAGGGTTTCGAGTGCCAGCAAAAGTTACTGGCGTGCCATGTTTGGCACGTGTGCCAGGGGTTGCCCACTCCTGCTCTAGGGCAAGCATGTCAAACCCATCGGCCTCGAGTTTGACATGCTTGCTCTAGGGGACATTACACCAAAGATTACATCAGAGGTCAAGACAGATGTCTCTATGTAGATGGGCAGATTATGAGGATTGGAAGTGTTGTGACTTGGGGTAACACAGATCCCAAATAGTTGTAACGTAGGTACAATGTTCTAGGGCTGACTAACAACAAGGTAAATTTGCTCCAAGGTCATGAATGGTCCCAGCAATCAGCACTCAGGCATCTGAATCTTGGTTCTGACAATGTTTGGAACTCCATGGAATGAGAGGTAAGGAACCAAATGAGTTTATTGATAAAAGGGTACCATGTGTTTTGCTAAAAATATGTGAAGACAGAAGTAATTTAACTGAGGTAGGCTTGTAGGCAGTGGGCTGGATGACAGATGATAATCATTCTATTACTACTATTGCTGCCACCACCAGCACCAATAACTGTATTGACAGTTTACTGAGCATTCTCCATTATCTCTGTTAAAACTCATGAAAAACGTGTAAAGCATGTATTTTCATTCTATTTTATAGATAAAAAACATACACTCAGATACATCAACTGTCTAGGCCATATTGACTCAGCTCTAATATGTCCAGGTACCCTGCTATTTCATAGGAAATGCCCTCCTTTTTATGGCAGGGTGCCAGGACGTCAGGGCGTCCTGCAGTCTGGACTTGGGGATGCCTTGAATTGTCTTTTACACATGTCTGTTTCCTCCCTTATGAAGTGAAAATTCCTTGAGAGAAGTAAACATATAAAAAGAAAAAAAATAGAAAAAGAGAACAACAACAGAAAAGCAAAAATAGAGAAGTAAACATGATCTTTTTTCTCCCTTTTTATTCCATGAATCTCCAAAGACAGTATTTGTACCTAGTAGACTAGATAAATACATTTTAGCAATTAATGTTATAATGAATAATATCTATTAAAAGTTCGCTTTTCATTCAAATAGTTTATTTGTGAACTATTAGCCAT
Organism: Myotis brandtii; assembly: GCF_000412655.1. Taxonomy (NCBI): domain Eukaryota; kingdom Metazoa; phylum Chordata; class Mammalia; order Chiroptera; family Vespertilionidae; genus Myotis; species Myotis brandtii. Next base: position 3,074,640 of record NW_005358943.1, on the reverse strand, counting down.
CCTCCCCTCTGTGACAGATACACAGATTTCACTACTGAGCCCCTTTCTTTTCAATGGTGTATCCCCCAGCCAGCACATCATGACAAGTCCCACGGCAGGCAGGACGTTCCTGAGCATGGCTCCTTGCTGACAGGTTGCCCATGACCATGACCCTCTTTTCTATAAACATGGCACATCTAATCTGCAATATATTATCCCATTTTTTCTTGCTTTCTTCTCCATTCTTCATAGTATTTCAAAACTAAATGTTCAACTTATTAAAGGGAGGAGAGACAGAAGGGAAGCATAATAGGTTAAAGTAGAATAATGAAGAAAAGCAAATTAAATAAATGTCAGGCTTTAAAACATTACTTGCATTCAAAATTAATTTGTGTGTCTTATCTTTAATGATTAGACTATAAGCTTATTCATAGGATAGAAGCTTAGGTGCGACCAGAATGTGGGAGCGAAACCCATTTTTGTTGTTTATAAAGCTGCATCTGGTAGCATAGGCTCTGTCTGGCTCTTGTTGTCATGCCAAGCTAGCTCTCTCCTGGCCTGATCTTTTTAGAAACCAGGTAGCAAGGGCTTCAAATGGTGATGAGCTAAAATTGACCATACTGAGTCTGATGACTGCAAAAAAAAAGCCTCACTCGGTCGTTCTCAACCAGCGGGCTGTAACAGAAACACCTTGGGAGCTTCTCAAGCTATCCAGGCTCACTAATCCTCTCTTTAATGAGATCTCAGAATGGCTGGTGAGGTGGCGTGTAAGATTTGAAAAAAAACTTCCTAGTTGGTTTAACTCCTCATATCTTTGCTCTGACAATTGCTGGCCTAGTTGTTAAGAACATAGTCTTTGGGTTCAGTCACTTTTGGGTTCAAATCTTGGCTCAGCCACTTGCTAGCTGTGTGACCTTGGATGAACTATATAATCTTTCTGATCATCTTGTTCTCTTAAAAAATGTAGTTAATACTTTTTGAAATACTTAGACAAAATTTGCTGAAATATGTGCGAGACCTGTGTAGTGAGAAACAAAAGAACATAAAAGAAAATTAAAGAAAACCTAAATACAAGGTAGGATATATCATATTCATAGACTGGGAGATTTAATATAGTTAAGAGTAATTCTTTAGCCCTAGCTGGCTTGGCTCAGTGGATAAAGCATCAGCCTGCAGACAGAAGGGTCCCAGGTTCGATTCCGGCCAAAGGCACATGCCTGGGTTGTGGGCTCAATCCCCAGTGGGGGGCAAGCAGGAGCCAGCTAATCGATGATTCTCTCTCATCATTGATGTTTCTGTCTCTCTCCTTCTCCCTTTCTCTCTGAAATCAATAAAGAAATATATTTTAAAAAGAGTAATTCTTTATAAATGGATATATAGAATCAATCTAATGCCAATAAAAAATTTTAGTGTGAATGTGATTTTCATAAAAATGACAAGTTGATTCTAAAATTATAAGGAGAGGCAAAAAATCTGGAATGTATAAAACAATTTTGAAAAAGAGAAATGAAGATGAAGAATGAATGCCACCTGATTTCATGACTTACTATAAAACTATCTTAATCAGTACAGTGTGAAATTGGCATAATGATTAATGGAACAGAATAGATTGACCCATGTTCCTTGAGGTAGGCCTGTAGTGCTATAAACTTCCTCTCAGGACTGCTTTCCCTGGCAGCTCTGCATATGGGGGTAGGTTAGATGTTGGCAGAACTTATGGGGTTACTGGGCCTCAATCTCCTATTTTCCCTCCGGCTAGCCTGGGTCTGTTCTCACTGCAGAATCAGGGGCTTAAAGAGAAAGAGCTGAATGCGCAAGGCCTCCAGAGCCTAGACTTAGAACTGGCATATCATTTTTTTCCCACCAAACTCTTGACCAAAGCAAATCACAAGCCTAGCTCAGATTCAAGAGCTGTGGAAATAGATTCCACCTCTTCATGGGCAGATCTGCAAATTTACATTGCAGTGAACACAGATACAGGGAGGCCAATAATAGGGGCCATCAGTGCAATCAATCTATCATAAGATGCAACCATTAAATAGATGAGAAATGCTAAGATAACCCTGTTATAGAATGAGACCCTCTGCAAGACATTATAAGCGATTAACTACATGCCCTGTACAAAGTTTCTTGGAAGTAATGGAAAGGAGAGGCACACTGGGGCCCTGTCAGTCTGACTTTATTTTTAGTTAGTGTCCCCAACAGATGTCCAATCAGCTGACAAGTATATACAAATTTAAAAGCAGCAGATGATATCAGTTATAAAATTATAGTGTCCAGAGTAATTTTGCCAAAGGGATCAGAGTAAATAGCCAGCAATATGAGTGTTCTAGAGGAATGAAGATTAATTACATAGTGTGAGAACCAGGGACTTTTGTTTACAGACAAGGAGTTAAACTCCCAGAGCAGCTCCAGAGAAGACTTTTGAATTAATGGCTAATTTCAAACAAAGCATTTAATGTCACCACTTGAAATGTTTCAGCAATAAATTCAAATGGTTTAATTCTAAGCCACTTATGATTAAATTTCAAATATGCTAAGGTATTATTAGACATTTATGGGAAAAGTCATTTTCCCCCTTGCAAATTAAATGTTCTTCTTTGACAATGATTCAAGTTATGATGAGGGGTTCTTGTTTCCTTTTAATTATAGCCCAAACACTTATATGGATAGAGCGGCAATATGATCACTATTTCATTTTGGAGCCATTATTACCGAAATGCAAAATCTCTCAATCTCTAGCCCCTTTCCCCTTCCCCTCCCCCTCAGTTTTCTTTTTAATCCCATAAAAGCATCTGTCTTTGATTTCAAGTGGAGTACCTGCTGTGCAGGATGCAATGCAAATCCAATTTGTGTGTAACAAAACCAAATGGGCTGAAATGAACTCTGCATTTTAAAGATGTTTTTGTTTAATCATCGCCATCACTCGTCTTTAATGAATGCATAATCAAGTTAAACTTCAGGCAAGAAATGCAATGGCTCTTCTTAAGACAGAGAAAGCAAATTCCTGTGATAGCCCTCATTGCTGATCTGCCTCCTATTCCTGTGTAGGTGGGATAAAAATGAGAAAGATCTTCAAATGCACTTTATGGCAAACTGTCGAGAACCATGACACGAGCAGCAGCACTGCTCATTTTTCCCCTGTTCCCTGCCCCCCCCCCCAAAAAAATCATAATCATTACTGTTTAGAGCAGGAGTTGAGAATGCAGGATTCCTGGGTTTTCTTTTCATCCTCCCTTCTGCATCTCACAGAAGACAGGAGGTATTATAAAGTGCTTTGGGAGTTTAGAGGAGGATACAATACCAGGCATTTCTGTGTCATATATCATCTAGCTTAATGTGAGTATATAATTTGCTAATACAGAGTTTTTTTCCTGCTAATGAAACTTCTATGGTTCTTTCTTTTAGAAGAAATCTTCTAAAATACCTCGAGATGTCAGATGACCTTAGTACAGTCATAATATTAGACAAATAGATAGATGACAAACAAGGAGATGGGATGAGAGAATGTTTTATAATGACAGACCCTTAGAGGTTATCTGATTGACTTGTTTTACAGATGAGAAAGCTGAGTTTCAACTGTGTACTGACTAGCGTGGGGTCAGATGGTTAATGAGTGGGAGAGTCAGAGCGGGAACGCTGGTCTCTTGATCCTCAGTTTTTCCAAAGCAGTCCTGAAATATAACATTGTGTTCCCACAAAACAGAGATGGCAGACCTCAGAAAGGAAATGTATTCTAGAAGAATCATTAGATGAGCTATCTACATGAGCTTTATATTCAATGTTGTCTTTCCTCACTGAATGATTTTAATCCCCAAATTATACTAGCTGGTCAATGAGACCTCTTGACCCCTCAAACTTTTTCATTTTCCTCTGTTCTGTCAAAAGGAAGACTCCTTTCAATATTGGTGTACCATGCACACCCTGAGGCAGAAGGTCATCTATATAAATGGACCAAGTTGAACAGTTTATCATGTTCATTTTTTTAAACAAAGAAGTTAATGTGATCATGTACTTTGGTAGCTCACTTTGAGCCGTGGACTATGACCCAGTTATTCAAAAACATGATTTTGAGGGGAGATATACTTGCCAATTGAACTTTAAATACAAAAATGCTGGCTGCCATAGGATCCCATTTACAATAATTAGAAAATCACCCAAACCAAAAGTGTTTTAAGACCTCTTGCAGCACCAGAGTTTGTATCAAATCATCACTTATCACTGTAGGGATATTTCAGTTGTTATCAACCTTCGTGGCCACTGGATGTCCCCACTCTTCCTCAAATGCAGCCGAGGCATCACTTAACTGGCAGTTATAAAAACAATGCATTTTGCAGGGATCCTTCAGACAGATTCTGTTTGAGTTCTGGTGTGCTTGGCAGCACTGCCTGCACTTGGCGACTGCAAGATGGACTAGAAATGGGCGACTTAGAGACTGACTGCAGTGGAGGGAATTCTTCGGGTCATGTCACCCCGTGTCATTGCATATTCAGTTCTATACTCCTCTCCAATGACTAGTTTTTCTAAAAAGCTCTATAAAGGAAGAAAGTCTGAGGATATGGCTATGATAATTCCTGCAGGTAAAACAAACATGAATTGGGAAGAATGAGAATACGGGAGGATGCTAACCTTGCAAAATACATGAGAAACTGCTACCCTAGAGTGAAGGATATAAAGTCTATGCCATAGACGCTATGGGATTCTTCGGCATGGTAGAAGCTCTGAATTTTGATCACCTATTTATTCTCAGCAGTTGTACCTACCCAGGTAATAACTATAAGATAATTGACTCAATATTGAGCTTAGAGTTAGGAGGCCAGGATTTGAATTTTATATCTAGTACTTGCTCCGTGACATTGGACAAGCCTGCTTGTTTTCCAGGACCTCAGGCCCTTGTTTGTAAAGGAGGATAATAGTGCCGTCCCCAGATTTGTCAAGAAGCTTAAGTGATATGTTATTTATATGAAAGAACCTAAGACTTGGTGCTTACAGAATAAATGTCCGATATATTAGGAATTTGGGAGGCAATTAAAAGTTAAAAAGGCATTTTAAATCTTCAAAACCTTTGGCCTAGTTAAAATGGAAAATAGGAAGATTTCATTTTAATCACAATACTGTATATTTTATTATCAATTCAGAGTTAATGAAAATTTATTTAACCACATCAGCTCTTCATTTTATTGGGAGGAATGGAGGGAGGGAGGGAAGGAGGAAGGGAGGGAGGTTTTCTGGGAGGGAGAATTATGCACAGCTACTAAATGCTTCACCTAAAAAAGAAAAAAAAAAAGCCTTCGAAAATGGAACCTCTTAAAAGTAAAGTGCTACACTTAGTTAGTTCTCAGGGTTTTGTAAAGAGGGAAGAAGGAGAGCACAAAAATGAAACAAGTTTCTTTACTGAGGAGAAGCTGGAGCACAAACTGCTGTACAAGGTTGAGGAGAAGCGACTTGGCACCATCAGTCACAGGGCTGTGCAGAAGTCACAGTGAGGACCAAGTGCGGCAGCATTCCTGCCATTTGTTCTGGAACCGTGGTCTGAAACAGAGCATATGGAAAACTGAGAAAATTTCCTCTCTAAACAGTTTCGATCAGGCTCACGAGTGAAGTCTTGTTTCTCTAATTCCATTCTACCACCAGACTATTCTATTTTCATTTAGGGAAAACAATAAAACTTACTTGTAACTAAGGAGCAGTCCCAGCATGCAGTTCCTGCTGGGAAAACAGCACTGGAGCCCATCAACTGGGGGAGTTTTGTGCTCACTTCCAAGCACTGATGGCCAGGCTACTAATTAGTATTTCTCAGAGGAGGAAGCCCATCCCCTTTTTGGGTTATGTATTCTCTACCATAGCACCAATATTTCTACTAGTAACTAAGAACTGGGGTATATTTCACTGTTGGTTTCCTTTTGTGGGAAACTAATACTGTGTCTTGATTATAAGTTAGGTATGTTTACTCATTCAAGAAATGCCAATGGAAAACATATTGCCCATTGTGAATAAAAATAATGCACTCGAAATTAGTTTCCCAGTTTGGCTAATAAGCTTGACTTTATCTATGCAGACTGTTTCTCCACATCCCCATGTTGCCTAACTGCTTGTACTTTGAAACCAATGAATAAATAAGGAAAGGGCAGGAGTAGAACTGCCAAATAAAGTTGACCCTTCTATCTGAGAATTGAACTATAACTTAATTTGATCTAATTAGCTGAGCTAATCAATCACTAAGTCTAAATTGAGCTCAAAGTTTTTTGTGTGAATCATAATTATCTAGGGGGATTGTTTAGACAGCAGTCTTGGGCATCATCCTCGGAGGTTTTAATTCAGTGAATCTATGGTGAAACCCAAGAATCTGCATTTTAAATGAGTATTACTAGTGATATAGCCTCAGATGGTTCTTGGCCCAAACTCTGAGAAACAATGATAAAATGATGCCTGAATTATTTGAATTCACTGGAGACTAATCAGGATACTATGAGGAAACAAAGCTTCACCTTGCTCCTCAGGGAAGAGAAGCCATAGAGCAGGGAAACTGAGGGAGAGAAGGGGACCGGGAGGAAATGAAGTTGGCGGAATGTCTGTGGTATTGACTGCTATAATCATGCGTCCTGGGAAATGTAATGAAAACTTTTTCTCACTGTTAGAAAATATTATCCATTGTCTGTTTAGGACTGTGGACCTCACATAGTTTGTAGGGCAGAGGGGCCAAGATCATGCACAGGGGGACCAGACTGTGTAGGTTTAACTCTTGGTTCTGCCACTTTTTAGCTGTATGGTTTTGGGAAGGTTACTTAATCTCTAAGTGCCTCTGTTTCCTGTCTATAAAATAGAAATAATAATAGTTCTTATCCCATAGAGTTATTGTGAGGATCACATGGGGGAATACAAGTAAAAGTGCTCAGAACAGTGCCTGGCCCGGAGTAAGTGCTAGATAAAAGTTAGCTATTAGTACTTTTCCAATTCAGTGCTTCCCTGGGAAGGAAAGGGGATGCGGATAGAGCTGGAAAATGAGGCAATGGAATGAGGTTATTGAGAACAACAACAAAAGTAGAGCTTGTGAGCTCTTAAACGGTGCCAAGCCATTTTGTGATTAGACTTCAGTTACTTTAAGATGCCTCTCTCTTGTAAACTTGTCTGTGTTTGAACTTCTACATTTTCAGTATTTGTTTTTTATTTTGCTTTTGCTTTGCTTCTTGGGAAAGTCCTGTATGAAAAATTACCACATTGACATAGAGGAATGAGTGCCCTAGAACATGAATGAATTCTTGAACTTGAAGGGGTCCCTGAAATAAAATGTTGCCTATATGTACTTAAGTGCATTTGTGTATAACAGGTAAAAAAAATTTCCAAACAAATTCTGTGAGAGTAGTGAGCCACCATAAAGGTTAACAGTCATCCTCTGAGAGCCAGCTTACCTGTGGCCTCTTCCTGACCTCACTTTCTATGATGTAGGTGAGTGGTGCTCAACCAAGGGCAGTTTTGCCCCCTCCTTCTTTGGGGGCATTTGGTAATATCTTGAAATGATGTAGTTGTCACTACTAGCGGATGCTATTGGAATTTGGTAGGTAGAGGCCAGGAAAGCTGCAAAAAAACCCAAACACCTACAATGCACAGGACAGCCACTTAAATAATTATCCAGTCTAAACTATTAACAGTGTTGAGGCTGAGAAACCCAGCCTTAGAGGAAATGTCAGTAGAAGGCCAGCTGGGGACTAGGGGCAGATCTGATGAAGCTGGCACTCAGTGAGAAGTGGCAGAGTTGAGGACAAGGGAGACATGGCTCCTTTCTGCTGGGCTGCTTCTTTAACAGTAGCCTGGACTTCCTGTACTGTAGTGCCATGCCAGATGCCAGTGGCAGCTAATCTTCTTTTATGTATAAAGGTACTCCTACCAACACTGTCTTTGGCTCTTCGTGACTTGGTGCTATGGGGGTATACTTCTGTCATGTTGAGTCTTAACATTTACTCTACCTATAGGTCAGATATTAGACTCACTTAAAATTTGGATGTTTGAATCATAAGCACAGGCAAATTTAAATTTCTTTTTATATAGCACAGACTCTATCAGGGGAGACATTTCCTCATTTGGGTAATGGAGTCCCTATAATAATTAGCACTAATTGAGATCCAAGTAGGCTGTTTTAGTAAAAAGGCTGACAACTAAATCACTCAGGTGGTGACCTAGGGGACTAGTCTTGCGGGTCCTAGTTTTGTCACTTGAATGAAGAAGAGGGAGGCAGAATTGAATGAGATTGTTGAGTTAGTTTTCAGGAAGCATTAGATTTGTCTTAAATAGCAAACTATTTATTCAGGCTAGATACCATGATCCAAACACACGCACACACACAGAAACACACACATATACCTCTCAAAGAGAATCTGATCTTTACCTAATTATAAATAGAGAGCAAAGGGTCAGCAAGATTATTCTGTAAATAATATAGGGTGTCCCAAAAATGTATGCACACACTTTGAATAATTATAAAGGCAGTGTTTATTAAAATACATTTCATTTTCAAAATTGAGCTATCCACTGTTAAAGTGTGTACACATTTTTTGGGACACTCTCTATATAGGCTCTGTTTAGTAGCCTGGAAACAAAGTCACACATGTCTCAGTCATGTCCGTACAGTGTCTTTGTTTGACTCCTACTTAACTTTTCTCCAGTTTGTCCATTATGAAAATGACCTAAATCTTTATTGTTTTCTGCTCTGTGAAAATTCTTCTATACCTCTGGAGAACTACTTTTGGAGGTGAGGTCAACATCAGAGAGAGCTGTGAAGTTTAAAGAGATATGAGTTCATCAGTTTTCTAGAGTTATATCTTAGTTTTCAGAAAATAGAGTAAATGTGAGAAGAAGTTATTTAGATGAGAACATTTCTTCTAGATGGATCACAGATGAGGAAAAAATCAATGAAAAAACTGGAGGAGTCAGGGTACTTGCTATGGAAAATAAGTTGTAAGACTTTGGCTTTGTTATATTGACCTAAGGAGTAGATGCCAATCAAAACTTGCAGGATTTTGACAGCTTCTCTCTAATATTTCTCATGAGAGTACAGAGTAAGAAGTGATCTAATATTTCTCATGAGAGTGCAGAGTAAGAAGTGGATGGTATGAGGGCAAGTTTTCCATACTCCAAGACAAATGTGGCTAATGCCAAAGCTACAAGAGCATCAGTAATCTCTGCCCTGTTCTTGTGATTTTTCCATGAGGAGAAAAAACAAAGAATTACCTGAATTCTACTTCCAAGTTTGCCTCTCACTAACTGCCAAGAAGAAGGCATTATACTAGATGACATCTAAGTTCTCATTCAGGGCAAAGTTTCTATAAAACTTAACTTCAACACTTTTATGACAGAAGTTTCTATGAGAAATAGAGCAATATTTCTTTAATTTATATCCTTCTAACACTCAGTTCTGAACAATATCTCAAGCTCAGACCTTTTCCTGTCCAAATTCATCATTAGAATTAAATTGCTGCTAGTGAGTTCCAGCCCTGAGTCTAAGCTGCTGTCACTGGAGACAGTTGGACACATCTCCTTTTGGTAAAACTAGGCCAGTGAGACCACTCATCAGGAGCCTATTTGCACAATAGACCCGTCAACTTTATGTATGCTCTGTCCAGAGAAGAAATTCTTGGAGAAGAGTGTTCTAGGCACCCAAGCTTGCTCTAATCACTAGCCTTGGTAGTCAAAGGAATTTAAATACATAAAACCTGTTTTTTTTTCTATTAGCATTTTCCCATGGACATCACCAAAAGACCTACAAGTGCCTGGCTACTCTGCTTTGGTATTTGTGTGGCAGTGCAGAGTGCAAAATGGGTGAACTCTTTGGCAGGGCACAAAACTGTGGCTTTGGTAAATTAAAAACTTCAGAATATAGACTCTAAAGCAGTGGTTCTCAACCTTCCTAATGCCGTGAACCTTTAATACAGTTCCTCATGTTGTGGTGACCCCCCAACCATAAAATTATTTTCGTTGCTACTTCATAACTGTAATTTTGCTACTGTTATGAATCGTAATGTAAATATCTGATATGTAGGATGTATTTTCAGGGGTCACGACCCATAGGTTGAGAACCTCTGCCTAAAGGCTCTATAAGGAGCTGTGGAGATACCTAGAGGCTCCAACAAGGGTGTCTGGTGGTAATGGTATTTGCTTGGGGAGGTCTTGGGCACACTGCGAAGCTGGACCCTAATAGTTGGTGGCCTCACTGTGGGTACATGCTGTAGTTCTGCCAGCGACTTCCTCCTGAGTGGCTTTTTAGGGAGTATGTGTGTGGGGGGAGGTGGGACATAATAATTGGTACTCCACATGGGTGGAGAAGGCTCTTCCATGAAAACACATTCAGTTCTGCCTCCCTCTTCTTCATTTGATGAAACTAGGCCACCCAGGGTAGGGCAGGTGCTCCAAGAATCAGAGCATCTGATTCTTGGGGAGAGTTGGACAAACATGGTGTATATCTGAAAATGTGACTTCATTTTCTCCCTTGTTTTCACTCTCCCTCTACTACCTAACACCTCAACTCCTCTCTCTGGCCACCCCCTGTCAGAGTGACATCTCATGGGAAGTCTGAACAGAACAGAGCTAAACCAGTTGCAGTGCTGGATACTGCAATGTTTTTAAGTAATTCTTTCATGAAAGTTAGAAATAGAAACGATATTTTGGGGTTCGGGGTAATTTGATGGTAAATTTGTGATGATAATGGTAACAATGCAGGGAAAATGCAAAAAGAAGCATTAGAATGGAATATTCTGGAACATGGACGTGAGTAGGGACAGATAATGGGAAAAGAGACATTGAGTTCTGATGCTATGATGAGCTTTCCATAACATCACATCAAGGGACCAGGACTGGTTTCACAGGTCTAGGTCCTGTGCAGGTGCACAGGGCCCTGTGCTCAGACAGACCCTGCATTTGGTTTATTGCTCAGCTGCTGCAATCTTGAATATCTTACTACATTTATTTTTGAACTTGTGTTTGTAAGTGAAGTTCAATGGGACCATAGAGCATGAGTGTGAACAGAGGCATGCACGTAATACGTGTCTGCCATTCCTTGGCACCCCATTTGCATATAGCATTCACAATGAACCAGAAGCACAGAATTCTAGTGAGCCCCGGTGTGTAGAAGTTCAGTGAGACTCAAAGCAAGTACAAGGCAAGCCTGTCATGTTTATGACCGAGTAAGCAGGGGTGCTGACAGTCCTGAGAGGCCATGCTTCCCCTTTGAATCAGAATCTACTTTGAATGCGGAAGGAAGACAGTGGCATTCTAAGAAACACAACTGACCAAAGCACCCTGTCAGATCATGTCTTGCTTGTGTGTAACTTTCCTGTGTTAGTCAACCACTTACACTGAAAATTCTGACATGGAAGAAAAGGGAAAGAAAGGACAACCTTTCAGTCCTTCCATATTCATTGATAAATCCAGGGTAGATTGCGTGTGTATCAAGAAGTGAAATAAAAACACTTGAGTTAGTTTCTGCAGCATTTCCATTGTTCTGGTAAGAATAACATACATCTGCATGTACAGGCTACAAAATATAATTGTGCAATTTTGATGATCCTGCCTGTGAGTTAAATGATCTTACATTTACATTTAAAACTGGCATTGTATAATATAGAGGAGATATAGAGGTAATATTCAGGTTAATAATTTTAACTTTTTAATTTTCCTTTTCTTGGAATCATTTAAATAGCAAAAACTAAAACAAAACATTCAACAAACCCCCAAACAATAAAACTACCAAGTTAGAGGAAGGCCAGAGACGAAGGAAATAAAAAAGTATAATGTTATAGTGTTTATAGTGGCAATTGTTTCCCTGCTGTTGAAGCAGGGGTGCCACATTATCATTTTTCATTGGGTTCTTCAAATAATATATGCAGTCCTGAAGGGCCTTGTATTGCCTTGCTAGGGCTGCTATAACAAAATGCCAGACAGTGTGACTTAGTCAACAGACATTTATTTTCTTGAGGCTAAAAGTTCAAGATGAAGGTGCTTTCAGGGTAGGTTTTCTCTGAGGCCTCTCTCCTTGGCTTGCAGATGGTTCCCCCTGGCTGCCTTTCCACATAGTCCTCCCTCTGTGCATATGCACCCCTGGTATCTCTTTGTGTGTCCCAATTCCCTCTTTCTATCAGGACACCAGTTAGATTGGATTAGGGTCCACCCGTATGGATCTTAAACACTTATTTAAAGCCCCCATCTCCACATCCAATAACATCCAGAGATACTGGGGGTTAAGCCTTGAACATAGGAATTTTGAGGTGATGCAATTCAATTTATAACTAGACTTTCAATGGTACGAGCCAATACATTTCTTTTTTCTTTATGTCAAGATTATGACCTGCTTGATTGAGGAGGTACAAGCTGCCCACATGGAGTTGGTAGGTGTCTCCTTTAGCATCCAAGCTCTCATTTGGGAGAAGTGAAAACCCTTGGGTCATTTTGATTAAAGGTACAATTTCAATACACTCACTTAAAGGAAACAAAGTCACATGACTTATTAGAGATCCCAGAAACAGGGTGGGGCAGGGTTGGTTGGTGCAATGTGCCCAGGGAAGGGTAGTCCTTCATCCTAGGTCATGATAGAGCAGGAGATAGAAAGCAGGGTAGCAAGAACCTATTACTTATAAGGTGGTTGGGATAGAAGTCACTAACTTTTATTGGGCCCAACTGTACATAGTTATTTTATTTTATTTTTATTTTTTAAATATAGTTTTATTGATTTCAGAGAAGAAGGGAGAGGGAGAGAGAGATAGAAGCATCAATGATGAGAGAGAATCATTGATTGGCTGCCTACTGCATGCACCCTTCTGGGGATCAAACCTGCAACCTGAACATGTGCCCTTGACTGGAATTGAACCCGGGACCCTTCAGTCCACAGGTTGACGCTCTTATCCACTGAGCCAAACTGGATAGGGTGTGGTTATTTTAAAAGAGTAAAAAATCTGTGCTACATATACACAATGGAATACTACTTGGCCATAAAAAGGAATGAAATCTTACCTTTTGTGATGGCATGTCTGGACCTAGACGGTATTATGCTAAATGAAATGTCAGGGAAAGACAAATACCATATGATTTCATTTATATTTGGAATCTAATGAACAAAATAAACTGAAAAAATAGAAACAGACCATAGATAAAGAGAACAGATTGACTATTGTCAGAGTAGAGAGGGTTGGGGGGCTGGGTGAAAAAATGAAGGGATTACGAAGTACAAATTAGCAGTTACAGAATAGTCACAGAGGTGTGGGTTGCAGCATGGGGAATATAGCCAACAGTCATGGTGGCTACGTGTGGGGCCAGGTGGGTGCTTGAGGTATCAGCGGGGAAGGTAGGGGGCCACATTGTGAAGTGCATGGTTCTCTGGCCACTCTGCTGTGCATCTGAAGTTGATGCAGAAGGGTATTGAATGTGAACTGTAATTGAAAATTTAAAAGAAAAGAATATGAAAATGGAACAAAAAACAACAGGTGCCTTGGGAAAACCAAAGCAGAAACTTGTGGTAGAATCCTAAACGGAGGTTCTTATCTAAATGTAGACTGTGGTGTGAGCAGTGTTGCTGTACTGTCAAATTCCCAGGCAGCAATTCAAAATAGCTGTTTTCTCATCACATCAAGTTAGGCTGTTCGTTTATTTGTTGTTGTTGTTGTTTTGGGGGGTTTCATCACTTAGAATTTGAGTCTAATTGAGACTGCTTCCCAAGTGCAGCCTCTCAGCTCTCTCCTCAGTCCTCTGCTCTCCATGACCAAATATTGGTAATGCTCTTAAGAGACCTCAAAATGGGGGAAGAGGGACAGATAAAGTTGCCGTGAAGTGCAACAGGTGCTTATGAAAATATACCTTCACACTTTGTGCTTGAAGCTCCAAAAATATCAGTGGCAGTGGAGATCAGGTGTCAGTCCCTTCATTTTCACAGATGACACAGACAGCAGTATGGTGACCACCAGAGGGAAGGGGGTCGGAGGAGGTAGAGGAGGGAAAAGGGGTGATAAATTGTGATAGAAGGAGACTTGACTTGGATGGTAAACACATAGTGCAATATACAGATGATGTATTATAGAATTGTACACCTGAAACCTATATAGTTTTATTAACCAATGTCACCCCAATAAAGTTAACAAACAAATAAATAAAGCAAGCTGGGGGAAATAAAATTAAATCCACATAGCTTGGAAAGCAAATACTAGAACTCACTTTCCTGATGCTTAGAATTCTTTTCACACTACTCAATGGTATTTACCTAAATTGTCTATAGTACAGAAATGAAGGATATAATTTTGATCCCTGAATTAACTTAAATGTTTGATAAAAAAACACCTCTCCAGTAGTCTTTGATTGCAATTTTTTTAAAAAACAAGAATCATTTGAATGAAATATGCACCGATATACCAAGATTCCTAGCTAAATTCAACCTAGCAAAATATGTGCTATAGGAGAGTGTTTTCTCATTTTTAAACAACTTTAAAAAAATATAGAAGTAATGCAAATAAGTGCATTTCTCATTCAGGAAAAATCACAAACGCTACAATCTAAACTGAGATCTTTGTAGATGTGACTTCAATTACAGTATGTGCGGGGTAATCAATAATTATAGATGGCAACTTCTCTAAGGCAATATTGGGCTTCTGAACCAGGATTGAGATTTGAAATTTAGAACACCCTCTACCCATCCCTGGAGTCAATTCCACATGCACGGCATAGGCTTTGGTCTCAAGAACGAACAGGGAGCAGAAAAACACAACTTTACTTGCATGATTTTCTAAAGAGGAATCACGTACAGGGTGGGTGGATATTTTTTATTTATTGAATGTTCTCAGCATTTCTCATTGGTGTCTCTAAGCAGCCGAACTAAGATCAATAGGAAGGCATAAAGTTGCAAGATGGGAATGAAAAATGAGATTAAGAGTAATGCTTGTAAAAATGCAAAGATACCTGCATGAGAGACAGTGCAGGCTACGTGACCCAGACTCGCTCAAGCTATCCTCTCTTTTGCACAACAGCGTTTATGCTGTGGCTTCCTTGAAAGAGCCCTTTCCAAAGTGTGGAGAAATAGAAGACATTCTGGAGATTGAGACAGTGGCAGAGAGCATGCGATTTCAAGGGAAATAGCCATTTGGTCAAAGCTGCTCTGAATACCCATCACTATAAAGAAATGTGGCCATTTTTGGATTGGTTCTTGTTTTTCACAAATATGTTAATTCAACCAAATGAATGTTTCATTCAAAATAGTCACCTTGGCAACACATGTATTACAAAACAGTAGTCATTGTTTAAAACAACTTTGGGATTGCTTTTATTCTTTGGGTATTATACAGAGCTAATAAATGTGACCTGTTTGCTGAGTTTTGGAACTGGCCTGTGCCAAGTTTGGTGAATAAATCCATGATTTAAGCAAATAATTTTTCTCTTTCTATCTCTGTCTGTCTCTTTTTACTTTCTTTCTTTTACAATTTATAATCAAACACGGAGAATCAATATCAACTAATGGGATTGATTTTCCTGTATGGTTTATAAAATGATGCTGAAGGCATAAGAAAGAGTTTGAACAATGACAACATTATAAATAGAATCTCCCAAGGTGGCTATTCTGAAGGGTCCAATATTCAAGTACATTTGGTCATGTTTGTAAACACATAAACACACAGAGAGAGAGAGAGAGAGAGAGAGAGAGAGAGAGATTGTATGTATACAGATTGCAGTATTTTCAAGTGCCTTGGATGTATAAAAAAAGACCTTTATTTTATATAACTCAACTAAGTATATATTCAAAGACACCATTACTCCTTGCTTATAAACAACACAATCTAAGTCAGTTCTGAGTTTCCTTTATTTCTGGTTTAAACTCCATTAAGCTATAATTTCTCCCTTTTCCTGGGACTGATCTAAGCTGTAATGTTTTCACAGTCTCACAGCGATAGTGAAGAGATAGTATCTACTCCTTGGTCTTTGCTTGTCCTGCACTGGTTTCTCCTGAGATATACAATTCACCCATTTGGTCCTTCCTGCTGCTTCCTGCTTCTGTGGCCTTTATCATGACTACAAGGCACACCGGGGCACTTGTTCTCTCTCTCTCTCTCTCTCTTCCCCCCCCCCCCCTATACCCTCACTCCTTTCTTTTTTCAGAGGTAACTTCTGTAACCCAAAAAGGTAGGAACGAGGGGAAAGGTCAGTGTCTCCAAGTCTCCAGCATATCATTTGAAGAAATCTTAGGACCTCTGCCCCAGAAATCCCATGAAGCCATTTGGCTCCCCACTGCTGCCTTGCTTTAGTGGCATAAAAGAAAAGCCTATAAAGATATGCCTGGAATACAAGGATCCCTATGAATCTTGTTGATTGCTGACTGAATGGATGTAAATGCTGTTTCCCAGGGTTCCAGAAGGGAGTCTGTTGTCACTTTTTTTGCATTCCCCAAATCATTCAATAATTGTATTCTTTTTCCCACTCTCTTTGAAACGAACCCTGGAAATGGGAGTGAAGAGAAAAGGATGCGGCCCCTTCTAAGAGACCTTGCAAGAATAATTCTAGATCTCCAAGGACTTCCTATATCAATGTATTCACTTGAGGAGGCTGCCAAATGTCCCACCTTGTTTGGTTAAATTATACCCATCTTTTAGGATTTAGATGAGACTTATTCCTTGATTCTTTCCTGGACTGTGTACCCCATGAGAAGTCCTTCCTGTCTTCATCACATTCGTATTATTAGGTATCGAACTTGGTATGTCATCAGTCAGTATATATCTTTGAAATAATTAATGTGACTGTGAATAATTGAACGATTTGAATCAGGCTGTTTTGACATTTCAGAGGGTTACTGGTTTTTCTAGAGTTTCTTAGTTCAGTTATCTCAGAAGACAGGAAGTACGTAGTGTTTTAGGCCTAGATATATCTTTGCATATCTGAAGATAGGGGTTTAAGAGGAAAAGACTACTATTCCCAAGTAAATGTCCCTTTTACAGCCAAACAAAGGGGGATGATCTGGTTTTAGGATGTTATTTATTTAACTTTTCCAATAGTTGGTCTCCCCCCAAATATTTTTTGCACACATTTAAGGTCCTATTAGAGTGTTTTGGGACAATTGGAGATCTGACAAAGCCTGTAATCATATGTAAATTTTTAGTTTTATAACCAACAATCCATTTCTTAGAGTTCAGATTCCTCAGTGACCATAAACGACTTTGAAAGGAAAAATAATCCTCACCAACTAGTACAGGGAAATCTCCAAAGGACACTTTGCACAGTGAAGATTAGGAATGGCTGGTAAATCTTTAATGGGCAATTGGCTCCACTCTTCATGGGTTTATGAGAACATCTGCACCAAACTTAGTAAATTGAAATGTTCTGCATTCTGCTGAGAAGGGTCAACTTTTTCTTCTTTCTTCTCTTCCTCCTTTCCTGTAATCCTCTCTTTCTCCCTCCATTCTTTACTTTCTTTTTTTAAAAAATATATATTTTATTGATTTTTTTACAGAGAGGAAGGGAGAGGGATAGAGAGTTAGAAACATCGATCAGCTGCCTCCTGCATGCCCCCTACTGGGGATGTGCCCACAACCAAGGTACATGCCCTTGACCGGAATCGAACCTGGGACCTTTCAGTACCCAGGTCGACGCTCTATCCACTGAACCAAACCGATTAGGGCATACTTTCTTTATTTTTACTTTCTCTATTATACTTCTAGCCCCCATGTCTTTAATCTAAAGATTTGCACATTTAAAGTAATTCTACTTATGATTGGCATGTGGGGGTAAGAAGAGTACTTATTTCCACCTGTTAAACCTCATCCATATCCAATTCAGCTATACATAGAAGCTAAATCTGGTTAGGAATGAAGAATAAAATCCAAGGAAGATACCAGTAGACTGGTATTTCCTCTGGACAGATGCCTTCCTTTTATCAGATACTAAAGGCAGAGAGTTACTACACATTCTCAGAGTCAAGACAAAAATTCATCATGTGCGTACAATATTTCCCCTTTATTACGTTGGGCTCAACACAATGTGGCAGTACAGCCAATAAGAAAGATGGGAATGAGAAGATGCTAGTCTTTTATTTTAGATTGGGGGCATACTATTTAGCTATAGTTTTGAAATCTGGAGCTTCTTTCACTAGGGCAAACATATACATTCAATATGGCTTTCATTTCCTATTTCCTTTCCCTTAATTTTGACAGTGGATCTTCCAAACATTAGATGAAAAACAAAACAGAACTGAATGATCAAGAATCATCTATTAATGGGGCAGGTGGAGGGAGCAGGCTAGAAGGGGTCAATGGGGAATAAAGGGGACATGTATAATACTTTTGAAACATGAAAATTGAACTGGAATGCATGCTGTTCCCCTGGGCAGGGTACAATGATGGCTTCCTGAGTAGATTTGAAGAATGAAGTCATGGACAAAAGGTGGTATAGGAAAAGGTGGAAATTTATTGAGAAACAAGCACAGACTCCCACGTGGGGAGGGAGCGAGAGAGCCTCACTAAGTCCCTTATTTTCTAAGGTTTATAAAGGCTGCAGTTCTGTGTGTCTTGATATCCCCTCTGATTGGTCACTATAGCAGATCCAGAGCTCAAATCTCGAGTGAGGTTCCCTTCTTCTTCTCCCTTATTGTTTTTCTATTCCCTCTGGCCTTCCTCTTCCCTCTCTGAATGAGTGGCTTCCTTTCCTTTATTCTGTAAATGTATAACTTCTGGCAGCTCCCTTATTCTGTGAATGTATACCTTCTGCAGCTCTATTATTCTGTGAATGTATACCTTTGGGCAGCTCCCAGCTTTGCAGCCCTGTGGTTCTCTCCCATGGACCCCCTAATTCCTAAAACTTCCTAAACCTGCCTATTTTATCCCTAAAAATTCTTTTCACTTTCAACAATAAAGATTTTTTTTTTAAAAAAGAATCATCTGTTAAACATCCAATTGCATATGTCACTGACATACTGATAGCTTTCATAACAAGCACACCTTAAACAAAAGTTTTTGGTATGGAATATTTCAAAGATACACAAAAATAATGAGGATGGACCTAATCCCAACTTTAGTATTTATTCACTCATGGCCAAATTTGATTGATAAACTCTCACCACTTTCCATTACTCTAAATTATTTTGAAGCAAATAGATATCTCAGCATTGTATCTATCAGTATTTCTATATGAATAGCCAAAGGATAAGAATTCTTTTAAAACAATGTAACTACTATGCCATTATTACACCTAAAAATTAACAATAATTTCTTAATATTACCAAACATTGTCAGTGTTCAAATTTACTCCAGTGTTTTATAGTTTTAAGTATACAAGTATTTCATCTCCTTAGTAAGTTTATTCTTATTTTATTCTTTTTGTTGCTATTGTAAATGGGATTGTTTATCAATTTTATTTTCAGAAAGTTTGTTTTTAGTATATAGAAATGCAACTAATTTTTACTTGCTAATTTTATAAGCTAAACATTTACTAAATTTGTTTATTAGTTATAACAGTTTTTTATTGAGTCTTTGGGATTTTCCATATATAAGATCTTGTCATCTGCAAACGAGGACAATTTTATTTCTTTCTTTCTCATTTGGATGCCGTTTATTTCTTTATCTTGTCTACTAGCTATGGGTAGGATTTCTAATACTATGTTGAATAGAAGTGGCAAGAGTGACATCCTTGCCTTGTTCTTTTTAAAAAATATATTTTTATTTATTTCAAAGAGGAAGGGAGAGCGAGAGAGAGATAAAAAACATCAATGAGAGAGAATCATTGTTTAGCTGACTCCTGCACGCCCCACACTGGGGATCAAGCCCGCAACCCAGGCATATGGCCTGACTGGGAA
The DNA here is from genome assembly GCF_000412655.1 of Myotis brandtii. NCBI lineage: Eukaryota > Metazoa > Chordata > Mammalia > Chiroptera > Vespertilionidae > Myotis > Myotis brandtii. The sequence continues at coordinate 3,054,860 of NW_005358943.1, read as the reverse complement.
TCAAATCGTGACCTCCTCGTTCATACGTCCATGCTCAACCACTGAGCCATGCCAGCCAGGCTCCTTGTCTTGTTCTTGATCTTAGAGGAAAAGCTTTCAGTTTTTCACCACTGAGTTAGTGTTAGCTGTGGGCTTTCATATATTGCCTTTATTGTGTTGAGAAGTTTTTTCATGGAAGAGTGTTAAATTTGTCACATGCTTTCTCTCCATCCATTGAGATAACCATGTGACTTTTATCCTTTATTTTGTTAATGTGGTGTATCAAATTAATTCATTTTCATATATTGAGCTATCCTTGCACTCCAGGGATAAATCCCATTTGGTTTTAGTGATTCTTTTAATGTACTGCTGGATTAGGTTTGCAAGTATTTTGTTGAGGATTTTTTGCATCTATATTCATGTGTCCATATAATCCTATCAGCATTTCCAATGTACAACAAAGAAGACCAGTGCTGAGAAGTGTTCTCTGAGTAAAAGATTGTATGGCCACATGAATTTAAAAAACTCTGAGTAACAAATACGCTTTTTAGTGATTCCCAATGTACATAATAAAGTTTCTGAGAAGTCCTAAACAAACCATACTAAATTGTTAGTTAAATCCAGTATTTGACTATGAACACTTTTATTTTTCCTAATAATTCTTTGGAGAATCCAAACTCTACTAAGTTAGATTTAAAGTCAGAAGTACTGGAAGCTTTACCAGTTAAATAGGCATATATCTATGGACAAGTTGCCTCACCTCTGTGGGCACAAATTTCCTCATTTATAAAATAAAAATTTGGCTAGATGTTCCTTAAAGTCTGTTTTATGTATAAATGCTTTATGACTCTGAAGATAATAGTAATTTGAAGATCATAGTGTTAGTGAAAATTATATGAAATGATTAAATGTACAGTGAAAATTCAGTAAATGGTTTCTTCCTTTTATCCTGCCTTTGAATCTCTTTATATTTTCCCCCTTTTCCCCATTCACAGTACTGTCATCCTAACTCAGACCTCATTATCTCTTACCAATATTCACTTCCAGATCATTACCAACCTGGGCTAACTCTTATCTAGTCCCTACCTATTTATCCTCTACTGTTTTGAGTGAGTATTGTATTTGAAACATGTCTGTCATATTATTCTGCCCTTGAATTATGTGCTCCAAACAACTGCTCTAGTCAAAGGTCCAAATGACTTGCAGTTCTCAGAATAAGCTGTGTTCTTTCACACTTTGCTATTTTGCTTATGTTACATTACTTATGCTACCATTAGGTACTTGAAATGCTCTTGCCACTGCCCTTTGTTTGTCTAACAGATATCTGTTCCTCTTTAAAAAAATGCCACAGCAACATTTCTGGTCCCAAGTGAATTTCTAGCATCTCTCCCCTTCTCCTGAAGAGATGGAGCCTATTTCCTGCCTCTGTAGGTAGACAGTACTTTCTGATTGCCTCATCAAATAGAATACAGAAGTGATGCTGTGTAGCCCCTGAGGCTAGGCCATAAAAGGCAATAGGGTTTCTGCCTGATTTCTTTCTTTCTTGGAGGATACTAGCCACCAAGCTCCAAAGAAGCCCCAAATAGCCCTTGTAGAGAATCACATGAAGAAGCCCATATGGAGAGGCACAGAGATTCTTAGCCAATAGCCAGCATCAACTATTGGCCGGAACTCTCTCTCTCTTGCTATATATGTATATGCTACATGTATATGTATATGTATAATCCAAATATGTGGAGACATAGAGATCCACAAAAATCTCTGTTTTTGTGGATCACAAATCCTCTATAACCTTGTGGTCATGTGTAGGAAATAAGGATGCTGGAGTAAAAGATGTCCTCAATGAGGCAAGTAGAGAGGAAAGTATCCTTTAAGATGGACTTACTCATTAATGTGAAAAACCATTTACAATTTAGCATAAATTAGAAGTGAAAGCTGGAAGGAGAGAAATCCTTGGATTTTTTCCACCTGCTCATCTAGCCAGTGAACTTCATGGACAGTTATGCATCAAGCTTCTTTGTCATGTAAGCCCTCTCCGTGCTGCATATGGCGATCTGAGCTGGCCGTCTGGGATGTGACTCCTGCTTCAAGAGTAATAATAAAGTTTCTAGCACTCTCGGTGGCTGTGGGAAGCAGGCTGTTGTTGAAGTGTTATTATTAATGAAAATTACTGCTGGACAGCTTGAACTAGAGGATAATTTATTCTCCGTGAACTTCTAATTGCAGTAAAATGGTTCATTCACAGCCACACTTGTCCATCTTGTTTGTTCCTGTCGTTCAGGCATGGTTGGCTGTAATGAATTAAGGCAGAACTGCACAAGCTGCACCAGAAACAGAAGTCCGCATTTCTGGAGACACTGTGGCAACTGGTCAGAGAGGTTTAACTCATAAAAGAGAGGCCTGGGAAATGCTAAAACACATTCCAGCATGCTCATGGGGTCATAATCCATTCGTATGAAACAAGGCACCTACTGTGCGCAATGCAGTATGTCAAAATGGGAAGTCAGTGTTTCCAGATGGCCTCTCACTGCTCTCGCTTATGAAGCTCACACTTTCTTTCCACATTTCTGATAGAGAGGTCTTTCCCTTATTTTTAAAATTTAGCATATTCTTTCCACTCTATCATCTTGCTTCAAGAGATTGCTTTGGGAAAATGAAAATTGTCCATGATGATAAAATGTATATTTTCTTAGTAGTATCTTTGATGTTACAGTGTCTTCCTCCTGATTTTTGCCACATTTCATCCTCACATTGATTCCATTTTCCTCCATCTTTTATGCCTGGCAGAATTGTTCCTCGCTCTTTGCATAAATGTCACTAAATGTGCTCCCAACTTGCTGCTACCACAGTAATAGGCACTTGTCATAGGCTATTGACTCATTACTGTATTTATATGAGGTTTGGTCACTTGTGGTTTAGCAGGCTTAAGAAACAACCTGATTCCCAGCCAGTAAATGGATTCAAACCTGTCTAAGATGGATGATAGATTAGGGTTTGGGTTCTGTCATTATTTAATACTTAGTACAGTCTCTGAGTGGACTAGTGACAGTGTATCACCTTGGAATGTGATCTTGGATGTCAAATAGCATCCATTCTAGACAACCTTAGTGGGACACACAGCGAGAGAGAGAGAGAGAGAGAGAGAGAGAGAGAGAGAGAGAGAGAAATAGGCAGAGAGATACAGAGAGACCACATCTTGTCATCACAATCCATGATGATCTTTGACAATTTTGCACTCACTGGAGAACAGGCCTGGAGGAATTCCAGGGGATGCCTGTGTAGATGCTAAGGAGGTGGAGAGCCTAGTTGACCTCAGATTCCCATCTTGATCCAATGATGACTGTTTTATTTGAGGAAAAGATGGTTTACATTGTGATTTAAAGAGCACTAAAAAAGTACCCATACAACCATTCTTAGATGTACTCACTCCCACAGAACCAGAAATTCTGCCTTTAGAGTTTAAGCAGAAGACAGTAATTATCCACAAAAGGGGAGGGCACACTATAGAGGTATTAAGAATCACTATTGTTTCAATCCAGCAGTTACTGGATGGAAGGAGTTGTATTCTTGTTTGTTGGGACAGAAAAAGACTGAAATCCCCCCTGAGAATATTATCAGTATACTAGAGGCCCGGTGCATGACATTCGTGCACTGGGGGCTGTGGGGGTCCCTCAGCCCAACCTGCACCCTCTCCAATCTGGGAGCCCTCAGGGGAGCCCTCTCCAGTTTGGGAGTTTCTGTCTGTCTTTGCAATCATATGAGCGAATTGTCTGAGACCCCAACTCAGTTTGGTTTGTTGCTCACAGAATAATAGAGGCATTTTCTTTTCTTTGCTTCATTGGTGGAGATTTCCTAGAAGTTTTAGGATATCTTCCCTTTAATTTTTCCTAGACACTCTGATTTTACTTATGTCTCTCACCTTTGCTTATCCTCCATCCCCCACCTCAACAGTAACTTGCTCCAGGCTCACTTTGCTCTAGTGTCTAGGACAGGGGTGGGCAAACTTTTTGACTTGAGGGCCACAATGGGTTCTTAAACTGGACCAGAGGGCCGGAACAAAAGCATGGATGGAGTGTTTGTGTGAACTAATATAAATTCAAAGTAAACATCATTACATAAAAGGGTATGGTCTTTTTTTTTTTTAGTTTTATTCATTTCAAACGGGCTGGATCCGGCCCGTGGGCCGTAGTTTGCCCACGGCTGGTCTAGGAGAGCCATCTGCCACCAGAACTACGATTCCCAGCATTCCTGGTGCTCCCCACGCTCTGGGCTTCTGCTTCTAGTCCTGGGGCTGCCACCAGAACTCAGAATTCCTAGTGCTCCCTGTGCTCTTGGTTTTCCCTTCCTGCTCTGTCTTTGTTCCATGGCCTCCCACTCTGCCAAGTCCTCTAAGCCTCCAGGCTCCCTCTCTGCTCTCCGTCTGGCGGCTTGGGGAGCCAAGTTCCCTGAGCTGCTCCACTCTCCACCGGCTCTCCCACCCTGCTCTCTTCCTGGTGGCTTGGGGGCTGTGGCTCCCTCGGTCACTCCCAGAGACCCCCAAGCCTGTGGCCCCCCAAGCCTCCAGTTCTCCCACTCTGCTCTCCACCCAGTGGCTTGGGGGAATGACCAAGGGAGCCACGTCCCCCCAAGATGCCAGCTCTCCTGCTCTGCTCTCTGCCTGGCACCTGTGTATGCAAATTAACCTGCCATCTTTGTTGGGTTAATTTGCATACTCACTCCTGATTGGCTGTGAGCATAGGTGGGGGACGGTCAATTTACATGTTTCTCTTTTATTATATAGGA
>NW_005358943.1:3044267-3049160 GCF_000412655.1 Myotis brandtii | reverse complement strand
GCGAGTGACTGAAGCTTCCAACCGCTCCTTGTTTTCTTTTTTTTTTTTTTTTTTTGGGCCAGCTTTAGCTCTGAGGCCTCGCTGCTGAAAACATGGATACAATGTTTCGGTCCGGCTGGGTTTCAGTCCGGCTGTTTTCTGGGGTTTTGTTTACCTTCTTATTTGCAACATAGTATATAGTTGCTTAGAGTTGCAGATGAGAGGCCGGCAAGTGTGGCGGGGAACGTTGGAGTCTGCAGCAAGCAAGCCTCGTGCTCGCTTCAGTGCCTGGCTGCCGGCCGCCATCTTGGCTGACAGTTAATTTGCATACACTCACTGATTAGCCAATGAAAAGGGTAGCGGTCGTACGCCAATTACCATGTTTCTCTTTTATTAGTGTAGATTATAGACAATAGCTGTACTAGAAGTAATTATGTAGAAAGGGCTAGCCCCTGGATTTGGTAGCCAGACTCTTGGTCAAAATATTTACTTTGTCCATAGTGCTCATATAATCTTTGAAAACTGCTCATTGCTGGACTGGTTCAAGTAATAACGCTAAAGTTCTGTTCTCATAGAACAAGGAAACTTGACTGTTTTCAGAAGGGGTAATTCTCCTTCCTTCAATTTGTGAATCACACAATATTAACAGGAAACTTTTGGGAATCATGAGCTGTTTTTTTGTGTTTGTTTTTTTTTGGTGATACCATTAATCTGATAGTCAATAAAACACTTTCAGAAACCAAGAGAATTAGAGGTTGGTCAGGGAGGAATGAATGCTATAAATCAAGATTACCTGAAGGGGATATGAGAGATAAGGGATTAAGCCAAGTAAAGAGATAGCAAGGGGAAATATCCAAGAGCTTGGAGAGATTTACCAATTTCTAGAAGTGTATTTCCGAGTGCTTTTCAAAAAAAAAAAAAAATAACTCTGATGAAAGCATTTTCATATAATAAGAAATGGTTTTCTTAATTTTGTGTACAGGCTCAATATAGGGACTTCTGGCTGCATTGGACTGCAGTGTTACAAGAAAAAAAGAGGAGAGAGATGTCCCTGTCAGAAGCAGATGGGGTCAGACCTGTGCTCTGCAGGTCACAGACAACGATCCCAAATCCCCTGCCTTTCAGGTCTCGGCCATGGACAGAAATAGAGCACAGAAGGCGCTTATTAGGGAAGGCTTCATTTCCCCAATCTTTTCCAAGTGAAAAATAGAGCAAATGAGTGTCTGGGTGCAGACCCTTGGCACCGAGTGCCTGGGAGTAAATGGAACACTACAGGGACACAGAACCTTGCCCGCCACTGATCATATTACCAGGGAAGTACAGTACAGACCCAGCAGGCTTCTGCAAACAACGCATCCCTTTAAGTTAATTGGTGTTATAGAGAAGCTGAAATGCTCGGCTTATTTACAAAGCTACAGATTTATGTAAAGCAAAACCAATTACACTTAATGCCTAAACTATTCCAGGTGCTCAATGATAATGTTGCTAGGCACTAGAGGAGAAACTGCTGTTTGGATGCATCCCGTTCCGAATGGAAGCATGTGTAGTTACTGCAATTTCGCTAATCACGAGTGTCAACCTCAATGTGAGAATTCTAAGCTCTTTGGGTGTTTGCTTTGGGTCCACTTTATAATTCTGTAGATCTTTTTTCATCTCAAAAGACGAGTGAAAGCAGAATGAGCACTTTTTTTTTCTGTCATGATGTAGAAATTAAGAGAGGAAGGCACATTTTGGGGGAACAAATAACAAAATAAGACCCTTTTTCTAATGATGAGAGAGACTGTTCGAGCTTCTCACGTGTACTAAGGTGAGGTGTTTACTAGTAAAGTTGTCTTGATCTTTTGGGTGTTCATTAAACTCAAGTTGCAAACTTGGCATTTAACCCTCTGTAACAAAGAAAGCGTCTATGGCCTATCAGGGGTTGGCCTCACTGTTTTGTCAGAGAACAAATGCTAGAAGATGACTGGAAGAAATTATAGGGCAAGAATTGATGTCCGTAAGAGCTAGGTGTTTTTTTTTTTTGTTTTTTTTTCCACTTGTCCCTAAAACAAGCCAACGAACAAAATATTCTTTGAGTAAGAGAAACACCTGGTGCTTTACAGCTGCTCTTTTGCAATAAAAAATGCATATCATTCCTAATCAAGATGAATAAATTTTTTGTTCTACAGATCTAAGATAATTTAGGTATACACAAGGGAGGGTGCTTAATTGCAGAATCATTTGCAATCGGCTGATAAACCCGCCTAACCTATCCAACATGAACTGTCCTGAAAGGCAGTGGTGCTTACTCAAGCTTTGGGGAACTTAACAAATAATTCAGGTGTGTTTGTTTAAACCACTGATTCTTGGAAAAAGATTGGGGTTAAGGCAGTCTGTGGTAGGGGCCAGAAGGTTCTCCTTAAGCAGGTGGTCTTCAATCAAAATTGGACATGCACTGCTACGAAGATATGGCGTGGTAGTTTTATTTACTTTTTTAGAAAACGAGTTTTCACATATTTTTGCCTATATAAGAAAAATCTCTTTTGGAAGACATTTTTCTGAATGTGTTTGAATTGGTAGCAATGGTGACTCAAAGATGTCATTTGGGTTAGGGGACCCTGTAAGCATCTCTATTTGATTTGACCTGTTGCTCTCCTCTCAGCACTCATTTAACCTTCCTTAATTTTTTTCTTTCCTTTAAGCTCAGTATTTGTACCACTTACATTTATTTTATAACTTCTTCAGCATGTGGGTATCTGCTTTTTGTTAAAATTCTTTATTTTAGTAACATTGCATTTCAATTCTGAGAAAATTTCCTTAGTTCACATCTTGATAGTGTAACATCAAGATCCACTATAGTCAAATCACATGTAGATTTAGTATTTGCTCAGACATAGTATACAATCACAATGCCTGGCATATAATAAATGCTCAATAAATATATTAAAAGGAAGAATATAACTAACATACTGTTATTTTGATTTTAATGGCACATTTACTAAACTCCAAAAAATACCACATATGTTGCTTTTAATGGCTGAACCATTGTAAAAAGTTGTGAAATATTATGATGTATGGGAAACTGTCATTTTGTTGTTGTATTCACTTAGACTTTGAAATTACTGTATTCTAATGGATAGCATATGAATGCAAAATCATACTAATTTATTAGAGTCATAATTAGTCTTTGTAAATGTACACAAATAGTATTCATAAAGGCATTCCATACATATCAGCTCAAACTAAAATGCATAAAGTGTTCAGCTGAGGAAAACAATGAATACTTTGCTCATAAGACAGGTGGAGTCAAATATAGTTTCATAGGGCTGTCTCCCAGAGATCAATACTGGAAGAAAATTCCCGTGTACTCCCATAAAATTTCAGAGACTTTTCATGGAGGAGAAGTGTTTCTTCAAGATGACTTCCACTGATGTTCCGGGCATTAAAATGATTTAGATTACAATATCTAAAAAAGAAAAAAAGAAGGCTTTTTTTAGGACCAGATGTAGATGACTTGATAAATCATTTGGGTTCCTCCTGTGCTTGTGTACCTTTTATTACGGGGCCATAGATACTGGCACAACAGTGATGATTATTTAAGAGCACTGCTCACCAAAAAGTCTTTTATAACCAAGGAAAGGAGGTTTAGTGCATATGAAGGTGTCTCATAAGGACCTTTAGGTGGCGCTCTTTCACAACATGCAGTGAGTCTGACAGTGAGAAAGTGAAGTGTGAAACCCTGTCACCTTTACAGATTTGGAGGCAGCCAGGTTGACGAGAAAGGTTCATCAGATGCACTGGGGATTTGTAAAGTTGGTGATGAGACTATGTGGAAAACATCATTGTTGAAGAAGAAATCCATGAATATATTTCTAGAATGTGTGCCTTCTTCCTTGATCCAAGAAAGACCTGGCTTTCCTGAGTGTCTTCAAAGTGCCAAGTACCATGCTCAGGTACTAGCTATACTCACCCCAACTTACTGAATTTTCACGACAGCCCTGGAAAGATGGAATCATCCCATTTCACAGGTATGGAAACTGAGGTTCTAAGAGGTGAGATAACTTGCTTAAGGTTCATATGAATAGTAGTTGGCAGAGTCTGGATTTGGAATCAGAACTCATTACTACTTGGAGTCATGGCCTTTTCCTTCTATGTCATGCTGCCTCTAAAGACAAACTATTTTCTTAAACACTTTTGAGTAAGCCTCAGGAGGATAGGAATCTAAGACTGCTTTATTCACTGCTTTTTCCTAGTGCCTTGACCAGTGCCTGGTACATAGCAAATGCCCGATATATATTTATTGAATAAATAAGTGAATATGGATTATAAGTCCAATTTTATCAAGAACATATAAATTTCTGGGATCAGACATCTATTTTTCGACTTGTGAAGTTTTCCAAAGCTGATTTCACCTTCTTTTCCTTCCTAATATGTTGTTAAAAATAACTGTAAGAGAAGAATATTCATAGTCATTTATATCTGACTTATGTCACTTTCAATTGTTATAGGTTATACACAAAAGATCACTGGCATCATTGACAAAATAAGTGCAGTAATAGATATAAACTTAATAAGATATGTTTACAACATCTACACTAATAAAAGAGAAACATGGTAATTGGTGTACGACCGCTACCCTTTTCATTGGCTAATCAGTGAGTATATGCAAATTAACTGTCAGCCAAGATGTCGGCCGGCAGCCAGGCACTGAAGCGAGCACGAGGCTTGCTTGCTGCAGACTCCAATGTTCCCTGCCTCACTTGCCAGCCTCTCATCTGCAACTCTAAGCAACTATATACTATGTTGCAAATAAGAAGGTAAACAAACCCCCAGAAAACAGCCGGACTGAAACCCAGCCGGACCGAAACATTGTATCCATGTTTTCAGCAGCGAGGCCTCAGAGCTAAAGCTGGCCCAGAATAAAAAAAAAGAAAA
>NW_005358943.1:3037808-3043248 GCF_000412655.1 Myotis brandtii | reverse complement strand
GGCCCAACCCCCCAATCGGCCCTACCCTGAGCGTGACTGAGGGTGGCATTGCAACCTCCCGATCCGCCCTGCTCTGTGCATGACGGGGCGGCGCCCCAACTCCCCAATCGGCCCTGCTCTGAGCCTGACCAGGGGCTGCACTTAGGGATTGGGCCTGCCCTCTGCCACCCGGGAGCAGGCCTAAGCCAGCAGGTCGTTATCTCCCGAGGGGTCCCAGACTGCGAGAGGGCACAGGCCGGGCTGGGGGACCCCCCCTCCCCCGCCCCCCGAGTGCACAAATTTTTGTGCACCGGGCCTCTAGTCCTATATAATAAAAGCCTAATATACAAATCAACTGAATGGCAGATGATTGGTCGCTATGACACGCACCGACCACCAGGGGGGCAGATGCTCAACACAGGAGCTGCCCCCTAGTAGTCAGTGCGCTTCTACAGGGGAGCACCACTCAGCCAGAAGCCAGGCTCACGGCTGGCAAGCACAGTGGCGGTGGCGGGAGCTTCTCCCACCTCCACGGCAGCGCCAAGGATGTTCGACTGACGGCTTAGGCCTGCTCCCCGCGGGCCTAAGCCATCAGTTGGACATCCCCTGAGGGCTCCTGGACTGCGAGAGGGTGCAGGCCAGTGCTGGGGGGCCCCCCCCCCCCCAGAGTGCACGAAATTCATGCACCGGGCCTCTAGTTGATTATAAAACAAACACCCTTTTGCCACCTCCCCTGGAAACATCTATAATACCTTTTAATGTTAGCATCCAATGAGGGATATGCATTTATGTTAAGTACTACAGAGATGTTTATCTAATACTTTTCAGCAAGAAGAAGAGATTTTTTTTCTGCCTACTTATTTCATCTACAACCTGGAGAGCCTCAGGTATGACATGTCACTATTTCTCTATTTCAGATTTATTTGAGGAGACTCTATACAAAGTCAGGGAGCTCTTGTTTTTTGTTTTTTTTATTATTGTTTTTTTGCTTTTGTTGTTGTTGTTTTTTGTACAAATTAAAGGTAAGTTTGGCCTGACATTTATGGGTAATTCATAACTGTGATATCTCAGTTACCCTGACAAGATTAGGATGGATTTCGGACTTACACCAGGATGGCATCACACTGGATCCTTATGCAAGGTGGTAGGGGTGCCCTCTGGTGCTAACACAGACCTAATGACACCTGTATATTGATGAGGATGCTGTTTCATAATTATCCACTGTCCTCAAAATCTTGTGGGAAAAGAATAGGTCAGGACTTTCCTGTTCTTGATAGATGTGCCATTGCTGTTATCTGGCTCTGAACACCTTTGGGTTTGGTAAAAATTGAATTGTGATTGGATGTGTATTGTGATCAAACACTATCTGACTCATAAATAATGTTTCCACAATACTGTCCCCGAGACACCTGTGTTTTCTCCTGTTTCTTTGCATACTTGTTGTTCGTTAGCATTTGACAATAAAAATCAGTATAGAAATAAATCAGAGTCATGCACTCCTCCCTGAGGTCACTGATATTCCCACCTTAACTTCCATACAGTTTCTTGCCTAGATCTTCTGAGTTGATCCATTTTATCCCAATGGGCAACACATACCCAAGACAATATGTGCCTTTGCTCTAAGAGTTGGTTCTAGCTATTTAATCTCTGTAGGCAAGTTTTCCAGACTCTTTTCTTCTAATATGTGACACTCATTCTTTCCCTTTGGAGTGGCTGATTAACAGATGATGGTGGTTATAGTCACTTTAATGGAAGGGACTTGTTTCCTATCTACCTACCAGAGTGAAGGGGTTGTGAAAGAGAGAGAGAGAGAGAGAGAGAGAGAGAGAGAGAGAAGAGAGAGAGAGAGAGAGAGAGAGAGAGAGAGAATTTGTTGTTCCACTTAGTTATGCATTCATTGGTTGACTCTGATAGGGGATTGAATCTGCAACCTTGGCATGTTGAGATGATGCTCTAACCAACCAAGTTACCTGGCCAGGGCTCTTACTTTAGTTTTTTACGTACAGTGTAACAGGAGGTGGTAGATATAAAATGAGGTTATCTGTGTGTATCTAGCATGCTGACTAAGACACAGGAATGCTCAACACATGGAAAATTATTTTTTTCTCCTTCTTGCTTGTTTTATCCTCTCTCTCTTTTTTTCCCTTCCCTTAAAAAGTATGCATTAAAAGAGATGAAGAAGATTTAGTAAGAATCAAATTCTTTCTAAATAAACCCTATATTATGATTTAGTTTGTTCTCACCTTTGGTTCCTCTAATCTCTGGTGTTCTGTATATTTTTATTTTTGCCTCCTCTGAATCCCACTTCTTTATAGTAACTTATTTGCTTGACAACCAAAGAGAAAGAATCACACATATTTTAATTTGAGCACTGGATGTTAGCTTCATGTAGACTGGTGCTTTGCTTTTTTCAATTCTATTTTTCTAGTTTCTGGAACAGTGCTTAGTAAGTTGGTTGAATGAATGGATGAATAAATAAGTGAGTGAGTAACTCCCTGAGCTAATGGTCTCTGGTTCCAGTGCCAGTTCTACCCGAACTCAGCTCAGAATCATGGTCATCTTGGTCACACCTCAGCATGAGTCTAGAATAATAAAAAGGAGGAAAAGGGGAGCATAAAGCAGAGCATGAGGCCATTATTAATATTACTAACTTTCTGAGTACTTACTCATCCTTACAACTTTACAATTGCTATTCTTATTGTTTCCATTTTATAAAAGAAAAAACTGAGATTTAGCAAGGTTAAACAGCTTGCTGAAGTTAGTACAGCTAAGTTGTGGGATTGAATTCAACTGGGCTGACCCTAGAGATTGCCTATTCAACTACTCCAAAACAGACAAGGGTCAAATCTTACAGTGGGAGAAAAAGTAAAAATTGAGAAATAGTACAGGCTTGTGAGAATCAGCAGATGGGCACCAGTTATGTGTTTGGAGCCAATGGATGGAGGGGAAAGGGGCCTTGCTTCAGCTTCCGTTTTTGTTGCTGAGTCTATTTTTACTACAAAGCTGAGGACATTCATGCTGGGTCCTTTTGCAAGACTGATTTTCTTATTTTATTTTTAATTTCAGAATGAAATAGGCATTTTAGGGAAATCATACATTGTGGAGGGTCAATTTGATAACATACACTATGGAAGGAAAGGAATGATGAAACTCATGTAGCCATTCAGATTTTTTTTCATTTGATTTTTGCCTCTTTATTTTATTTTTATTAAATATATTGGGGTGACATAAGTTAAGACAATTATATAAGTTTCAAGTATACACTTCTATGATATATCCTCTGTATGATTTGGCCATTAATCCTGCCTCTCTCTTATACTGGACCATATGCTCCATGAGAGCAGGATTATAGGTGGCACTCTGCATTATTGACTTACTGACTTTGTATTTTTCTAGTTGACCACAGTACCTATCACATGACTGATGTTCCAAAGGAAACTTATTAGATGGGTAAAAGGATGCTTTAGGCAAGGGAGAAGTGATAATGGTTGGGATAAACACGATTAAATGGATAAGTGAATGGAGGGAAGTGAAGAAAACAAAGATCTGTTTTGTTCCCACTATGTGGCAGATATTGTGCTTGACCCTTTATAAGAATTTATCTCCCTAAGGCCCATAAGAGGTCATTATTATTGTCTTTATTTTTACATGTGTAGGAACAGGAGAGAGAGAGAGAGAGAGAGAGAGAGAGAGAGAGAGAGAGAGAGAGATGCACGCACTGGCAATGGATGAATGGTAGATGAAACCTATTAAGCCAATGAAGGGTCTCAGGTGACTGGCTAAATGATTTTTCCCAGTTTGTTATTGACCTTGAAATGGTCACTGCTGATTCAAAGGCCTGAATGGAATCGGAATCTTAAGCATCATTAGATTTCTAGTTATTTATTTAATGATACTTGCTTTTAATGATAATGATTCATTCTCTTTTATTACCAATATAGTTATTTCTAATTCTAAAGTAGTACTATGTAACGGAGGAAGAAAGTTTGCTTTAGAACATCTTGTAGAATCAATTAAAGAACTGTTTTTATTATAAGGATTGATGAAAAAAGTGAATTCTAAATGGGACATTTCTGGCTCTGAATAATCTGTTAGATTTCTCTAATATGCTAATTTGTCCAGTCATGGCATACAGGATTCCTGTTGGCTCAGTGATGGTTCCCAGGTCAATATTTCACGAACTCAGAAATTTTCCATCTTATCACGCACATACTTACCTTTGTGAAATACTCCAGAATCCCAGGATGTTCAACAACGTTAATGATGCCAAGAAGAAGAAGAAGCTCTCTAAATTGCCTTTGTCTAATGCGTTTGGAAACCAATTGCCTGTTTGGAATAAGTGTAATTGTTATTCAACAGCAGAGTTGTAAGTTTCTGTGAATATTTTATCATTCCACGATTCATAGAGCTTTATTCGCTTCAATAATACCTACAAAGCAAAAAAGCTCATCTGAAACTCATTGTCAAAATTTATTTAATTCTGTAAATAACAGTAAATGACAAGCAAAGCACCCAAGGTCAGAAAAACTTAATTTACATAACAGTATAGGTGCCAGAAGAACTGGGCTGTAAAAGTAACCCTGATTATCCTATTAATTTGCAGGAACCATGTTTGTCTTATTCCTGTCTAGTATGTAGAATAGTGGCTGGCATGTAGGGATTGTTTAGTAAATATACATTAAATGAATGAAAAATATTTGCCATGACCAGGTAGTCTGCTGCATATGCTAATTGTAAGGTTATCAAGATAATATGTAGAGATGCCAGATGTTACATTATTTTGACAACTTAGATAAATCCAGTGTTATCTTATTATAATTACTTGCAATCTGGTTGTCAGGAAGACATTTTCTTTTTTTTTTTTAATTAAATCTTTATTGTTCAGTTTATTACATTTGTTCCTCTTTTTCCCCCCCATAACTCCCCTCCTCTCAGTTCCCGCCCCACCCTCCGCCCTCACTCCCCACCCACTGTCCTCATCCATAGGTGCACGATTTTTGTCCAGTCTCTTCCCGCATCTCCCACTCCCCTTTCCCCACCAAGAATAGCCGGTCCATTCCCTTTCTATGTCCCTGGTTCTATTATAATCACCAGTTCATTCTGTACATCATATTATTTATTCACTTGATTATTAGATTCACTTGTTGATAGATGCATGTTTGTTGTTCATAATTTGTATCTTTACCTTTTTCTTCTTCTTCCTCTTCTTAAAGGATACCTTTCAGCATTTCGTATAATACTGGTTTAGTGGTGATGAACTCCTTTAGCTTTTCCTTATCTGTGAAGCTCTTTATCTGACCTTCAATTCTGAATGATAGCTTTGCTGGATAAAGTAATCTTGGTTGTAGGTTCTTGCTATTCATCACTTTGAATATTTCTTGCCACTCCCTTCTGGCCTGCAAAGTTTCTGTTGAGAAATCAGCTGACAGTCGTATGGGTACTCCCTTATAGGTAACTGACT
>NW_005358943.1:3014217-3036920 GCF_000412655.1 Myotis brandtii | reverse complement strand
AGACCTCGGAGAGAAAGCTGCCTTCCCGCTTCTCCCGTTTGAGTCTGGGTCCCTAGAGACTCGCCCGGATCTGGAGCTCAGAGTCTGAAACTCCTTCCCAATTGAAAACAACAACCGCGCCCTCCTCCGCTGGCCCGCTCCAAATGCACTCCGAACCTTAGTATTTCACTTCAGCACTGTGCCTCCTCTGAGTCTCGTATGGTTTCCTCTTTCCTCCTAGTTGTAGAACTTCCACTCAGCCAGCCTTCCTGTGGTTCTGGATGATGTCCGTTCCGTCTTTTAGTTGTATTTTTGAAGTGGTTGTTCGAGGCAGCAAGCTCCGGCGTTAACCTATGCCGCCATCTTGGTTCTCTCAATCAGGAAGACATTTTCTTGAACTGATAATTAATTCCTTCAATTTAATACTTCTACATACTTTCTTTTGATCAAACTGGTGATGGTTAGATTAAATTTACATTAAATATGTAAATATGAAATTATTTAGGATTCAAGGTAATTGTTTTTATTTTGCTCCTAAATTTTGACCTTTGCTTTGGATCTTTGCTATAACTCTCTCTCTCATTCCATATCCAAATCTCTATCTCTATCTCTATCTCTATCTCTATCTCTATCTCTATCTCTGTCCTTCTATATCTTTCTATCTCGATTATCTCTATCTCTATCTATACCTATATAATATATTTACATCTATATCAATATCTCTATCTGTGTATCATCTCTTTCTCTGCACAGTTTTTCTTCAGTGAGTTTGAGATTTTATTTAATACATTGTATGAAATATACTGTATTATATTATATATACAAAAGTTATTCTATGTAATGCTTTTAAAACAGCAATGGGATCTTAGTATCAACAAATATATTACAGATATATAGTATTTCAGAATGTTTAAAAGGGTGTTCAAAAGGTAAAATCTCTCTTCACACAGAGAGCTTCAATTCAATTGGGGTTCTACATGTGCAGAATATTTTCAAATAATGAGAACAGAAATTGATCATCTCTGAAAAGTCAGATGTCAAGGTTTCTGGCATTTTATTATTATTTTTTTAATAGGAGCAGCTTCTACAATGGGTTGTGAAGAGGGTGTAGGATCAGAGCAATCAGTCTATATGCCAATAGACTTGATTTTCAGTGCCATCATTGGCACATGGATTGTGGGTTGCTTCCTGAACTAGAAAATGGTTCTTGGCCTCTCCCTTGACAGTGCATACTTTTAAATGGGATTTGAATTAAATGCTCTGTTCAAGGTTGATAGTCAGCAAGTGCATAAGTATGACAGTTGTGATTAATTGTGCCACTTCCCATTTAAAGCTGTTTCTCCTCTGTCATTTAACTTCTCAATGACTATTATTATGGATCAACCATGAAAATTAGCTTTTGTCCATTATAGTCTTGGACCTATAAATGAAATGTGGTATTGAGTTTAAAGCTATTTTGTAAGTTCTACTTTCCCATTTTATTAATTTGTGTTCCATTACAATAGAAATTTATGGTTTTACTGCTATATTGACATGATGCCTTCATCTGATATTTAGGAGCAGTTTCACTGAATGTTTCTCTCTATGTCTGGCCATTGAATATTTTGTAGCCCTCTTAATGTGTGTGTGTGTAGTACGTGCGTGCGTGCGTGTGTGTGTGTGTGTGTGTGTGTAGAAACTAAGCATTTGATTGTACTTAAATGGGGGGAGTTGGAGTGGAAGTCCACGTTGAGATAACATCACACATATTTCCAGAAAGAACTAATCCATCCTGCTAAGTCTATTCGAACAGTCCTATTTTCTTATTTCTCTTGAATTAATATCCTAATCATATTTCTGCCCTTTTCATTTCACATCAGCCCTTTGCATGTCATTCGATTATATCATTTGATCACTGTGTTTCTTTGGCTAGAGTAAGTGGAGTTTGCACAGAGTATGTGATGCCTCAGAATTAACATGACATTAATTCTTCTTCGAGTATGAATATTGGTCCATAGTAAGTAATTGGAAAGACTATCTTTACATTATAACAAAGTCAGATGAAAGAAAAGAATATAAATTTTTTAAGATCTTTAAAGATAAAACAATATTTCTAAAATTGCGTAATTAGAGCAAATACTAATTTATTGGGAGATAGCACCGGCCCCCCGGGACATGCTAGTGAGCTTTTGTCTGTCACTGGGGATACTGAGGTGGTCACAAATGAGAAGCACTGTGACTTGGTATTATGGGCATGTGGGGTGACAGAAGGATGTCTTACTAGAAAGGCGAGAGAAAGGCAGTGGAAATTTATGACTAACACAAAATAATCTCTGAGTGGAGTTATTTAAAAATAAAATGAAAGATTGCTGTATCAACTATCCAAACTCCTGATAACATTCTTATATTCCTCCTTAAATATAATTTTCAGAGTTCAGCTTTCTTCCTAATGCTGATCTTCATGCTAGCCCTATATTTTTGCCTTACTTAGCTATAATTTAACATTCTCATTTATAGGTTCTTTATAAAACCTATAGTTGCTTTATTTATATAGAGATTATCTATCTATACAAAAAGATAGCATTTGGGTATAAAAAAAGCTATAGAAAGAGCATGGGCTTCGGAGTCAGAGAGTCTTTGGATGTCAATATTGTCTATTATTTAATAGTTTTGTTGTTGGGCATTTGCCCAACTCGACCACTTTAGCCTCGATTTCTCTTTTCTAAAATGACAATAATAGCTCTCTCACTGAGCTGTTATGGGAAGTAAAAGAGATAATAGATGTCAACAATTGAACACAGAGGAGGCAGTCTATAAACATTAGATTATCTCCTCCCATCCTAACTTTTAAGATAGCTCATCCAAAATCAGGTAGCCTGAGCTTGATCTTGGGCCCATTACCTGTCAGATATTTCTTCATGTTCTGTGTGTTACACTTTTTTCTTTTTATCATTATCCCAGGACTGGTTATAAAATGTTCCATTTAACATTGTCAGTTGACTCAGCTCTTAGGTACTATAATTTTATTTTAGTAGCTTATAAACTTTTATTGTCATAATTCACATTTGTGCCATTTTTCATCTGCCATTTCTAGTAGCTGATGGAAATCAGGAGTATCCTTGCAAAAGGAGATAAAGAGAACACTTTAGGTCTAGAATGGAACTAACTAAACTTCTTCAAATCTTAGGTTGGTTGGATAGGAAGATTAACAACATGAGAAAAAAATGTGCCCTATAAAGAGTCTGGGGAACAGTAAGTGACATTTGTTAATGCTCACAGTGAACCCGTTAAACATTTTAATGTTATAACCAGCTACTTAATAATGAGTTTAGATCACAGAAGTCCCCCAAATATTTCTTATTCAATTAGAGTTATTTGTTAATTTTAAAAGAAACCCCAAAAACTAATTCAAAAGAATATATGCACCTCTATGTTCACTGCAGTGTTATTTAGTATAGCCAAGATTTGGAAGCAGCCCAAGTGCCCATCAGTTGATAAATGGATATAAAAGTTGTGGTACATGTATACAGTGGAATACTACTCACCATAAACAAAGAGAAGGAAATCTTACCTTTTGCAAGAGCATTGATGGACCTGGAGAATATTATGCTAAATGAAATAAGCCAGTCAGAGAAAGACAAGTATATGATTTTGCTTATATGTGGAATCTAGTGAACAACATAAACTAATTCATGCACTTGTGGCGTGGGTGTGGGGGAGTGGGCCTAAACTGTCAGTTGGACATTCCCTGAGGGCTCTGGGACTGTGAGAGGGTGCAGGTTGGGCTGACGGACCCCCCCACCCTGAGCGCACAAATTTTGTGCACTGGGCCTCTAGTATATATATAAATTGATTTCAGAGAGGAAGAGAGAGGAAGAAAGAGATAGAAACATCAATGATGAGAAAGAATCATCTCCATGCATGCCCTTTATTATGGATTGAGCCCAATTCCCTGACTGGGAATCCCCCTGACTTCCTGGTACATAGGTTGGTGCTCAACCACTGAGCCATACCAACCGGGCCCAGAGTACCTTTTTATCTACTAGATGGGATGCTGCCTGATTCACAAATCAAGCCAATTAGGCCTTCAAATTTACTCAGTTGAGTTTTGTTTGTTAACAGACTGAATAAATGAAGTAAATATTAATGTAAGAAAATTACAAAACAAGGCTAAGGAAAGTAAAATGAAAGGAAATAAAGATGATAGTAGAAAATCAACATATTAAAGTATAGTAGATTTAATGGGTCTAAGTGCTGATTATTACTCAAAAAAATGTTACAACAAGAGCCCTTGACAAATCTGGTCAGAATACATAACAAAAAAATCAGAGAGTGATGAGTGTTCTATATTAATGTAAAAAATCTCATAGAAATGAGATAATTACCTAGGAAAATATTAATTGCCAAAATTGAACCAAGAAGAAATGAAAAACATAATAGCAAGAAGTAGTAGGGGAAAGTTACAAAGAATTACCTGCAAAACAGACATTAGGTCCTGAATGCACCTTTCAATTTTTATGGAAGAAATGAATCTTTCCTTTAGATCTTTCCAGAGTGTAGCAAAAAGATCATCAAGTATTGATGCTACCAAGTATTATTTATTTCTTGTAAGTAAAGGTGATTTAATATTTAAAAATCTATTAATTAAATATACTATATAATGTCAGGAGCAGTAAGAAAATCAAAAGGCGATCTCAAGAGCTGTTTAAGAAGCATTCAATAAAATGTAACCTGATTTGTTTAAATATCAGAAAACAAGAAATAGAAATTTTCTCATACTAAAGAATACCTTTAAAATTATCTTTATAAATTTATAAATATGCTTATTAGAAAAATAAGATAGATTAATATTAAGATCATAAGCAATATAAAATGTGATTCTCTTCTGGTATTAACATTGCCCTAGAAGTTCTATGTCCTGATTAAAACACAAAACATAAGAGGTAATGTTGGAAATATGGATAAAAATTATATTTAAGCCCTGGCTGGATAGCTCAGTTGGTTAGAGCATTTCCCTGATATGTCAGGGCTGTGGGTTCAATCCTGTCAGGGCACATATCAGTACAAGAATCAACTAGTGAATGCATAAATAAGTGGAAGAGCAAATCAATTTCTCTCTCTCTCTCTCTTTCTTTCTCTCTCCCTCTCTCAAATAAAATTTTTAAAAAATTATATTTAAGATTAGATAATTTTGATTTAAACTAAAAGATCAACTAAAATTCTCTCATAAATTAAAAAAGTTCAGTGCAAGGTCTGGCTGGTGTGGCTCAGTGGTTGAGCATCAACCTATGAACCAGAGGTTAGGGTTCGATTCCCAGTCAGGCCATATACCCAGGTTGTGGGCTCAATCCCCAGTGTGGGACGTGCAAGAAGCAGCTGATCAATGATTCTCTCTCACCATTGATGTTTCTATCTCTCTCCTCCCTTCTTCTCTGAAATCAATAAAAATATATTTTTAAAAGTTCAGTGCAAGATGAAGACAAACATTACTAATCTTATATAATAGTGATTATCTCAGTGAGTTGTGATGAGGGGAAATGATTCAGTTCATAACAGCAAAAAGAAAATGAGCATAAAATTCCTACAATAACTCTGACAAGAAATGTTCAGGATATATAAGGAAAGAAGAAAATTTTACTAAACTGAATTTTTAAACATCCTATATAATAAAGCCTGGGTGGTGTTACGCCCTTGTGCGATGCCCTCATGCAACATCATTACAAGATGGCCACCATAAGATGGCCGGTAGGGGAGGGCAGTTGGGGGCAAACAGGTCAGTAGGGGAGGGCAGTTGGGGGCGATCAGGCCAGCAGGGGAGCAGTTTGGTATCAATCAGGCTGGCAGGTGAGTGGTTAGGAGCCAGCAGTCCTGGATTGTGAGAGGGATGTCCGACTGCCTGTGGGTCGGGCCTAAACCGGCAGTCGGACATCCCCTAAGGCAGTGGTTGGCAAACTCATTAGTCAACAGAGCCAAATATCAACAGTACAACAAATGACATTTTCTTTGAGAGCCAAATTTTTTAAACTTAAACTATATAGGTAGGTACATTGTTATTAACTTAATTAGGGTACTCCTAAGGCTTAGGAAGAGCCACACTCAAGGGGCCAAAGAGCCGCATGTGGCTTGAGAGCCGCAGTTTGCCAACCACGTCCGTAAGGGGTCCCAGATTGGAGAAGGTGCAGGCTGGGCTGAGGGACACCCCCACTCCCCATGCACGAATTTCATGCACCGGGCCTCTAGTTGAATAAATAAAAAAGTTATGCTATAGGTGTTGATGGAACATGAAATATTATGAAGGCTTTATATTTTTTCTAAAATTAACTTACCAAGTTTTACTTATTAAAAATAGAATTTGGGGAAAACTGATAAAATGATTCTGAAATTCATCTGAAAATATAAACCATAGGAAATATTATTTTTATTACTGAAGAATAAACCATAAAGAGAAGTATAATATCTGATATGTAATTTTAATCACCAAATTGTAATAATTACAAAAAAGAGATAGCTGAAACTGTTGGCAGCAGATGGCCTGGGTGAAATTCCTCTCATGCTAGTGGGAGTGGGGTTCTTGCAATATCTTGAGATAAAGAATTTTCTAAGACTTGCATTTCTGATTTCTTATAAAACAACAAAAAGGGAGGGTTTTTCATCACAACCAACTCTTCTTCAGCAGTTGAAGACCTGGATAACAACCTCAACACTATAACTTGGAAGTCATATGCTATTTATGAAGCTGAAACCCTCGTACTCTAAGTAACGATAGTAGTCTATTTTGAACCCTAAGGTTCACTCACCTCAAGCACACATGGCATTATTTTCAGTGCTACAGCATATTGCTTTCTATTCGAGGCAGATTTCTGCCATCATTTTTTAGAGGAAAAAACACAATATTTCCTCTCTTTTTTTTTCACTAATTACTGTTTAATTTTGAATGTAATAGAAGTTTTCAAATCTGAAAATGTGCCTTTTGGAATCTTTCAAATAATAGTTGAGCACAGTAAGCAATTATTTCCCTCAGACTTTGTTAGTTTTCTTTTTTTTTAACGTTAGTTTTTCTAATGCTAGTATCTATCAATAATCCAAAATTGTTGAGACAAAACTGAAATGGATTTTATACCTCAGTTTATTTTAGACACATCTATGCTTTTTGCTTGGGAGCAAAGAAGTATGCAATTAAAAAGATGTAGCAGTCTTTCTCCAGGGGGGATGTGCTGAGGTGCCGCGGGAAATAAACCCTGTGCAGTGAAAAGAGCTTTGGTATCAGGAAGCCACCATTGCTATGTGATTTAGACAACTTATATAACCCTCTGAGCTCATTTTCTTCTTATATATGATGGGGCTACACATACCTACCACCAAAGGATTGTTGTAAAGATTTAATGAAATAATATCTTTGTGAAATGCATATAGCAAGGTCTGCATGTAACTGACACTTAATAAATGTTAATTTCTTTCCTTCCTCCTTTCAGTAACCTGATTTAAATGCTTCATTTGAGATTCATAGCTCTCCTACCTGAGTTAATTTTTAAAACACATTAATTTTCATGATACCTGAAGGAAAGAATACCTAACAACTATATTCTACTTTGACTTTTCTGTCATTTTTTTCATATTTATCTAGTAAGCACTCAAATGATCACCTTTATTTCACAGATGAGGAAACAGAGGCACAGGGAGGCTGAGCTGTATTTCAAAAGTCCTTTAAAGGAGATAAAACAAATGTGTTGGATAAAATGGGTGAGCTGAAATGGGTCCCAAATCTGCAAGAGCTCAGTAGTTTGCTCTCATAACATTGTCAGCATGGACACTTTAATTTGCATTTCCACTTCTTGGGAACTGGGGATTAAAATGAAGTTGGTTTGCTGTTTTGGGGGATACTGTGCCTTTCAAAATTGTAGAGAATTCACTGTGCATTGTTCATCTGATCTGCACAGAGAACTGCAGGGTGATATTTGGGATAATAAGCTTTCTTATACTGTGAGTTTCTCCTCTTGAAGAGCACTGGGAGGTAAAAACCCATCAAGATAGTGTGTTCTCATGATGATTTCAATGAATTATCATGGAAATGAGTTTTAGAAGAGAGGTAATGCTTTGTGATAATAGCCCGATAATGTCATTAGGCATGAACTGTAATTGTAATAGCATTAGTCAAATGAATATATCTGATATTAATTTCAGTGTCAACTATTTCTATAAGGTTCTTCTTGTTAATTAAATATCAGACTTGGTATTATTAACTGAGTACTTACACATAGTAGGAACCCAGTATGTATTTGTGGACTGAATTAATAAGTCAATCTCTAAGTGGAGCTACTTAAAAAAGTAAAATGTTTAATTTAAATCATTTTATGGATATAGCAGGAACTGACTTTCCCCAATATCTGCTTATTTGTAAAGTCTGTTCTCTTATTTGCAATTCCAGTTAGCTAATGGTGTAGACTTATTAATTTCAGAATTTGAGAAGAAAGCTTTTCTCATTTTTTTTTTGCGCATTTGGAAAGAAATAGCCTATAAGATTTACCCCAAATTACTTTAATTCAAGAGTAGAGTAGTGCCTTTCTTCCTGTATCTTGTAGTTTTTACACCATTTAAAAATCTACTGGGTAGCTTCATACCTGCCTTGAGCACCTGAATGTCACTGGGCAAAATAATGCTTCAGGTAGTTTGGTTATCATTCCTTATCATCACCAATATTAACTGGGCCTTCAACACTGCCAGCGATACCATTGTAATTAACTTAGTTATTAATAACGGGAAAGGAGCAAAGAGAAAGCCAGATATTCTAGGCATGTCATTTAGGCAGCTTCACCAGGAAACTACAACTTTACACTCCCCAGGGGCCCAACAAAAGGACTATGGATGCATGCCCAGTAAAGTAGAGGGGACTAGCAAAGGTGCTTGCTGTCAATCACACTTGGGAGCAGAGATGGTTGGCCAGAATGGGTGTGGCCATTGCAAGTGGAAATTTGGGATATTTAATCCTCTGAACAAAGCAATTTGCCCTCTTGTTGCTCTTGTGCTTTTGGACCATTGGAACTCTTGCTGCTTGGGGTGTGCTCTCCTGCATTTGCTGTGGACCATGTGGACCACCCCCTACACCACACACACACACACACACACACACACACACGACTAATGGACTGCAATTAGCCTGATGCTGTACTGGACCCGGCTCCAATATGGAAGGGAAACCCTTGATGCTGATTTTGCTTCTAGCTGTACTGAAACCCTAGCTACACTTCTTCTATGACTGGACTAAGAGAAATGAGCCCTGGAAACTCAGGGGTGGATTCCATACAAATAAAAATCACTCATTTTCCTATGCAAGTCTCAGAAAATTTACTGGGGAAAAGGACCCCCCACTTCATCCATTATCACCAGCATCTTAACATTTATCTTCTAAATCAGCTTTGCTCACTCTTGCCATGAGTTCATATTCCCCTGTTCTTTGTATTCATCCTCATCCTAATCCCCTTTTGCTCTCATGTTTGACTTGCTGCTTTTTAAAGAAAATTGTGGGCCTTGAAAGGAAGGCTCCAGCGTCTCTCCAACACCAGAGCTACCCCCACTTGCACCAGCACCATTCTCTCCTTTCTCTCTGTTTCAGTGCAGAGAAGAAGTATCCATTCTTTGATAAGTCAATCTCCCTTCTTTCACTTGCATTTTTAACTTCTCCAGATATTTTTATCTGTTAAATATGCTCAAGATTTCTCAAATAAGAAAGTATCTTGAACCCACATCCAAGTTTCCCAGATAAAATATAGGGCTCATAGTTAAATTTGAATTTAGAACAACAATAAATTATTTTATAGGATAAGCATGCCCTGAATATTGTACAAATAATTTTTTTGTTTATAGTATACCCATAATATTTCATCAGACATATTTATACTAAAAATTATTCACTGTGCACCTGAAATTCAATGTAACTGGGTATCCTATATTTTTATTTGCTAAATCTGGCAAATCCTTTTACATCTCCATCTAGCCACCATTTTATTTAAATCTTCAGTGCTAACTTCTTCAAAAGAGGTGTTTAATGCAATTCCTTTATTTCTTCCCTTACTAGGTATTTCTTCACCCTACTCCAACCAGGTTCTCATTCCCCTGTCACCACTGAAGTGACTCTTACTAAAGTTATTAGTGATCATAATGTTGTTAAATCTATGAATACTTTTCAGTCTTCATTCTACTTGATCTCACAGTAGCATTTAATACAATTTACCAATTCCTGCTTAAAATAACCCTCTGTGTTATCTTCAGTGAAATATACATATGCATACACACATATGTATGTATATTAATATATATTATACACACACATATGTGTATAGATCTACATTTTTTGTTCTCCCACATCTCTGGCTGCTAATTTTCTTTATTTGGCAGCCATTTCTCCTCCATTTAACCTCTAATATTGAGGATTTTCAGGTCTAGGTCCCGGGCTCCTTTTTCTCCTCATTCTTAATACTCACACTAGGTAATTTCATTCACTTCTCTGGGTTCAAATGCTATTTTTGTGCTAAAGTTTCTCATATTTATATATCTGACCCAGATCTTTTTTCTGAGCTCCAGATATTTCTATATGGATGTCAAACAAGTATGTCAAACTTAATGTGTTAAAAAATGAATGGGTGACAAGTTTTTAAATCTATTCGTCTTCTAGTGTTCTCCATTTAGAAAATGGAAGCTTTGTCTACCCAGTTTCTCTTGGCAGAATTTGGGATGCCTTCTTGATACCTCTCCTTTTTGTACCCTACTGCCCCCTGACTCTATCAAAACTATCACTAAGGACTATTGATTCTACTTTAAAAATCAAGCTTATTGGGGGGGGATAAGGACACATTTGTAATATCTTATTCAATAAAGGGAAAATATTTAAAAAGAAAAAAAGAATAGGAGACCCAAAGGTGCAAAAAAAAAAAAAAGAAAAGAAAAGAAAATTTGTTGGCAAAGAGGGCATGTGAGATTAGTAGATTTGTGGGGGTCAAGACAGTCAGGCTGGGTTTTTTTGTTTTTGTTTCATTGTGTCCCCCATCCCAGTTTGAGAGGTAACAGGGACATTGGGAAGAACAGACACTCTAAAATCCAATAAACTACATTTTGAATACAAAAAAAAAATCAATCTTATATCCATTCATTTCTCTCCAACTGCTTACTTCCTCATTAATTCATCACTATCTAGATTTGCCTGGGTGACTTCAGTTGCACCCTTCTTACTTCTCCCAAACCATTCTTTTTCTCTTCCAAATTATATTACATCCACAGTGATCTTAAAGCCAAATAGATCATGCCACTCACCTGATGCCTTTATGAATTCTTATTACCTTCAAATTAAATAAATCCCTGTAAGCCAAGGACCCTGCATGATTTTGCTTCTAACTTTATGTGATTCTATCCTCATATTCTCTGAATATTTACTGAAAATATTTACTGAATATTTTTAGGTTACTGATCTTCTTTGAGTTCCTCTGATGTACCTCTTGATTCTCTACTTCCAAGCCTTGGTATATGTGCTCTTTACCGGAAATACTTCACTCCTGTGCTTACCAAGCCAAATACAACCCATCCTTCTAGTGTCGACTTTATTCACATTTTCAGGTCCTCTTAGTGTGGACATGGATGTGATTCTAACTATCTAGATCTCTAAGTTTGCCATGCAAAGGGACCTTCACTAAGGACATGGGTACATGAGGCCAAGAAGAATCTCGGAGCACTGCTTTATTTTAGCTCATCCCGATCTAGACTTGGAATTGAAGTTGAATAGGACGACGGAGCTCTTCATTTATGGAATACACTCTTTTTTGAATAATTATTAAAGTGCCATACCAGAATATTGTATCCATGACAATCCTAGCTCACTCTGAAAATGTTGAAATCTCACTCAAATTACAACAGCAACAACAAAACCATTTTTTGTGCTTTGATTTATCTGGTGCTTTATATTTAGTTCCTCTTCTCATAGAATTCTTGGAAGATAGTAGTGACACCATTTTAGGGAAGGAGAAACTGAGTCTCAGAAAGTCAAATAATATGCTCCAGATCTCACAGCTCTTTTTTTTTTAAAAGTTTAAATTCAGGTTTATCTGACTCAGAGTTGTGCCCCTTCTACCTCTTGTGAGCCAATAGCCATGAACAGTTGCTTTCCATAGTCTGGAGGGTAATTTGGGCTCTGCCCTGATACTGTTATGAACCCTAAGGCCTCTGAGCAGCTCCAAGGGTTTCTGTAGAGATGAAGGCTGAGGGTGTAGAATAAATTGTTTCTGAAATGCATAACCCCATTGTGCAAGGAGGGTTCTGCATCTAATTCCAACTGAGGACCATAAACGGGGTTTGCCCATGGGAACCGTTGGGGTCCTGCCTAGTTAGCCACAGGAACTCTGGCATTAAGCCAGTTGACAGGCAGTAGAGTTTGGCTGACTAAAGATAGATTATGGGGAAGCAGGCCACTTCTTTTCCCCTCTGGGTTTAAAAATCTGTCATCTCAAAACCCATGTGAAGTTGGACCTGAGGCTTTGATCTGAATTTGAAGAAACACATCTCTGGAAAAATAAGCATGGGCCTGTGAAACCCAGATGAACACCCTTCCAGATGCATAATAAATATTTTCTTCTTTCAAGTTTACTGCAACTGCAAACTCCTCTTTCAAGAGTGACTAGGTGATTCATGCTGACATGGCTGTCAGGGGCCTCAATAATCATAGATATTTAAATGAGAATTTTAAAAGATCATATTTTTTTATTTAAAATGATCTTGATGGGAATTAAACAGCTAAATTCTTTGTTCCTTTCCTGAATTCTGAGGAAGAAGGACTAGCAGGGACAATAAGATGTATACCTTGACCTCTTGATTCTGTCCAATTATTCCTTTTCTCTTAGACATTTTGCTTTGGATCTTTCAATCACCTGCACGTCCATAACAAAGATGTCATTTTTCCACTGAATGCTATTTTGTTAGTTTTTGTCAAAAGGTAAGCTTGAACTCATGTGTGAGAAAATTGATCTGGTTGCTAATGGGATATAGTTGAAATAAGCAGTTTGACTGACTTCTTCACTCCTTTATATTAGCATTGCTACTTTTAGATAAACTATTCCTGAAATGATTAGTGTAGGAGGATGGGTTTAGTCTTGTATCTTCTCCTTTAAAGCACTCAGAGTTAGAGATCCCAGAAGGATCAGTTTTCTCACTTGTACTGAAAATGTCACTCTAACAGCTATCTGTCTGCACAGTCAAGTTTTGAGAAATCTTTTGAATTTACCGCATTCACACCATTCTCCATCATGGTGCTAAAAATGACTAATGTAGCTTGGAGACTGGGAGACTGTGATAGCTGATTATCTTTTCCAATCATGCACTAACACTCACACACTCTCATATGCACACATGCTCAGCTGACATGAATCCGTAAAGGTTTAAAATATCCTGTGTGCTAAATGGAATATGGAGGCATGTGGGGTGCTTGAGCATATTGTAATAGTGTTGGTTTTATTATGGTCAACTCTGTCAAAAAATTGGCCTGGTTGTTTGACTAAACTGATTTTGTTTGTAACCAAATGGGCCACTATAATATATGACTTAATTTTATATTTAAAATAATCTCTGACATTAAAATTTTCAAATGCCTTATTTAATTTTATCTTCTTATCATCTCTGAGAAAAGTGAAGTACAGCATTTCCTTTTTTAAATAAGAGGAAATAAGAGAGATGATGACTTACCCAAAGTCAGGCACAAGGTCAAAGGACCCCTCTCTTTTAAGGGCTCTAATTAGTCACTATAAGTCAGTATAGGGTCACTAGATCCAAATCATGTAAATGCACTTCATTTTCTTTCTTGATAAATGCTAAAGGGACTGTCATAAACAAAGCCATATACTATTCTGAGAAAAACATATGACAATGTGTCTTGTGATGTCATTCAGGGAATGATGGAGCAGTGTGGAGGCTAAATATAGTAATTAAATGAAATGGGAGCTGATTAAATCCCAAGGGGAAGGGTTAGTTGATTGTCATTAACTTGCAGTGAGGTCTTTAGGAATTTTCCACAGGCTCTATTTTTGGTTCTGTCCAATTCAACAATTTATCAATTACCTGGAAGAAGTCTAGTTACTTGTTTCTAAATTGGCACATGATGCAAAGCTAATAAAGAAGTGAAGATTAGTAATTCAATGGATGACAGAATTAAGTTTTTAAAATGTGTCATTTAGGATGATAAGCTGACATTTATTAAGGATAAATATAAATTCATGTGTTTAATTAGAAAAATATTGTGATAAGATGAGTGAAACTGAATGGGGAGAAGCTGCTAAAAATAGAAAATACTTCAGGTTTTAATTGACCATAAGCATGATGCACTACTGAAAAAGTCAACACAATCCCTGTTGGAATTCAGAGAGAGAGAGAAGGGAAGAGAGAGAGAAAGAGAGAGAGAGAGAGAGAGAGAGAGAGAGAGAGAGAAGGTTAGTCAGTGTGACATATCTATCATCTTAAGTATTGTGTTTGATTCTGGAAACCATATTTTAAGAAAGATACTAACAAATTGTTGCTTGTTTAATCGACGGAGGGGTTTTTATAGTGAAAAATCAGGTAATCAAGCAATGTGAGAAAACTGGGGTAGTTCATCTATAAAATAGAAGAGGATCATAACAGCTGTTTATTGAGCATTTATCATATGTATTAATTACTTAATCCTCAGAAAAACATGATGAATTATTTATTGTCATTATTGGCATGGAAACTGAGAAGGACACATAGCTAAATTATCTGGATTCAACTCCAGAAGCTACTTTCTTAACCCTGTTCCACATTATTTCTCTGAATGTTAATCAAATGCTTGAAGAGTTGCTATGTGGACAGAAAATTAGACTTTTTTCTGTGGGACATAATTCTCAACAGATAGGCAGACTCAGTTTGGTTGCTTTTCTGACCAAAGTCTTTATGGGGAAAATTTTCCAAGATCATTGGTTAATCAATGCACAATTTCTCTTTGGTTGCATAGACATGATTTCTGGTGAATTACAAGGCAAAAAGGATCATCCAGATAACCCTATTTACACAGGATTTACCTTTTCTGAAGATTATCTATGGGAGCTATGATGCATTATTAAATTTGGCCTCATTGAAATACCTAATAAGAATATAATGACCAGTTTGTTTTAAAATATACTAAAGAAAGACAGCAGGCGGGATCTCATGAGAAGTTACATTCTGTAATTACCTCTTCATATAAAAAAAAGGACAGTTCTCAGAAATTAATGAATACAGCAAGAGTTCTTTCCTATTTTAATTGCAAAAGTGGAGCAATTAAAGAATTAAAGAAACTACACTGGCAAAACCCCTGTTCTTAAGGTTTTTGTCTCCTAATTTTCTAGTCATCAAATCAATGTAGATATAAACATACCATAGACCTATTTTTACCTTCTGAGATGAGATATACCAACTCCACCAGCAGTGCCCCCGTGAAACAACCAAATCCATTGAACAGGGTCGAAAAATTCATCAAGGTTCCTCTGATGGTACTTGGAACAAATCTGTATGATATTATAGAGACTAAGAGAAAAAACAGGTCAGAATTAGAATAATCTCTCTAACATACTTTCATAGATACTGTTGAAATTAGTGTTGATTATATCTCAAAGAAAGGTTACTGATGGGATTAAAATTACTACAGTAAGATATATTATGATCTTAAAATTCTTAGATGTCTATAAGGAATAAAATATGGCAAAATATGTCCTTGTACAGCTGCAAGAAAAATTTGATCAATTAGTGGTTGGGTGTCCAAATATACTACACAGCCATAAAAAAGCATGAAAATTTACCTTGTGTTACAACCTGCATGGCCTTGAGGGTATTATGCTAAGTGAAATAAGTGAGATGGAGAAAGACTAATACCCTATGATTTCATTTAAATGTGTAATCTAAAAAAAAAAACCAACAAAACAAAACTCATAGATACAGAGAATAGAATGGTGGTTGCCAGAGGGGAGAGGTGTCAGGTGACAGGTAAAATTGGTGAAGGGTATGAAGAGGTACAAACTTTCAGTTATATAATAAGTAGCTGATGGGGATGTAATGTACAGCATGATGATTATAGTCAGTAATTTTATAGTGCATGTTTGAAAGTTGCTAAGACAGTAAATCTTATAAGTTCTCATCATGCACACATATAAATAAACCCATCAAAATTCATAATTTTTCATGGTGACCTATGGTAACTAGACTTCTTGTGGTGATCATTTTGCAGTGTATTCAAATATCTAATCACCAGAGGCCCGGTGCATGAAAATTCATGCACTGGAGGGGGGTCCCTCAGCCGGGCCTCCTCTCACAGTCTGGGAGCCCTCAGGGGCAGGAGGCAACCAGGCGATCAGGGGAAGGCAATGCCCCCATCACACCTCTGCTGCTGCCACTGCCAGCAGCGCAAGCCTTGGCCGGCCCTGGTTACCGGAGCCTTGGGTGGTCCTGGGCAGCTGGGCAACGGACATCCGAGGCTTGTCTGTGCCTTGGGCTGGCCCTGGGCGTCTGGGAAGCTGCCATCTGAGGCTTGCCTGCGCCTTGAGCTGGCCCTGGGCGGCTGGGCAGCTGACATCTGAGGTTTGCCTGCGCCTTGAGCTGGCCCTGGGCAGCTGGGGGGCTGAGGGAACTGGGGGACACCACCATCTTGTGGCTGTTAGTTCTGCCATCTTTGAGTGCATGGCAGTCAATAAGCATATTCCCTCCTTATTGGCTGTGGGTGCCACCATCGCAAAGATTAGCATATTTCCTCTTTATTAAATAGGATTAGGTCATGCACCTGAAACTAATATAATGTTATATATCAATTATACCTCAATAAAAAAGAAAAAGTTAAAATAATTTTTGTTATTATAAATAGATGAAAATAAGTATGTATAATTTTGAACATACCATATTAACATAACTACTAAAATATGTATGACAATCTAAGGCATATATGCTGAAATATGTATGATATATATTATATCTGGGATGTAATTCAACATTATACAACAAGAAGGAACTTAGTATGCAAATGAGGGTAGAGATAAAACAAGTTTGGCTATGAGTTGAAAATTGTTGAAGCTGGAACATGGGTACAGAGGAATTTATTACACTAATCTCTCTCTTTGTACATGCAGGGCAAAAAAATTGTAAGAAAATAGATTGAATAACAGGAATAGTTTTAGCTTTGAGTGGTTGAATTATTGGATTTTTACTTTGTCTTCTCCTTGCTTTTTTGTACTTGGCAAATTTTATTACAATGAGAAGTCATAAGTAAACATTAAAGCTCATTTAAAAAAGAAAAGTGGCGCCCTAGCTTGTTTGGTTCAGTGGATAGAGCGTCGGCCTGCAAACTGAAGGTTTGATTCTGGTCAAGGGCACATGCCCAGGGTTGTGGGCTCGATCCCCAGTAGGCGGCGTGTAGGAGGCAGCCAATCAATGATTCTCTCTCATCATTGATGTTTCTCTCTCTCTCCTTCCTCTCTAAAATCAATACAAAATATATTTATATTTAAAAGAAAAGTGGTGATAAATCAACATATTGTGAACATTAAACGTTTAGTTTCCTTCTCTATAAAAAGAAAAGTAACTTTTTTCTCTGGAAAATTTCACTCCTGGTTTAGCAGCTGCTCTTTACCCCAGTAAATTACTTGTCCAGCTCTTTTACTTTTTTCATTATTTTTAAAAAAGTATATTTTTATTGATTTCAGAGTGGAAGGGAGAAGGAGGGAGAGAGATCAAAACATCAGTGATGAGAGAGAATCATTGATTGGCTGTCTCCTGCATGCCCCACACTGGGGATAGAGCCCACAACCCAGGCATGTGCTTTGACCAGGAATTGAACCGTGACCTCCTGGTTCATAGGTCGAACTCAACCACTGAGCCATACCGGCTGGGCTATCCAGCTCTTTTAAACCAACTTACTAATCCTATATAATACAAGGGTAATATGCAAATTGACCCTAATGGTGGACCAACTGGGCATGACTGGTTGCTATGACACACGCACTGACCACCAGGAGGCAGATGCTCAATGCAGGAGCTGCCCCCTAGTGGTCAGTGTGCTCCCACAGGGGGAGCTCCACTCAGTCACAAGCCAGTCTGATAGTTGTGAGCACAGTGGCGGTAGCAGGAGCCTCTCCTGCCTCCTTGGCAGCGCTAAGGATGTCCAATTGATGGCTTAGGTCCGCTCCCTAGAGGGAGCTGGCCTAAGTTGCCAGTCAGGCATGTCCCGAGGGCACCTGGGCTGCCAGAGTGATGTCTGACTGCCAGCTCAGGCCCGATCCTCTGGCAGCAGGCCTAAGCTGGCAGGTGGACATCCCCCGAGGGGTCCTGGACTATGAGAGGGCACAGGCTGGGCTGAGGGACCCCCCAGTGCATGAATTTTCATGGACCGGGCCTCTAGTACATAATATAAATGTACTAATGTTCCTTTCTGCATTCAGTTAGCATTTCTCTTTTGCTTTCTGCATGTCCTCCACATGTTTTCATTTATCATCCAATAAACATTGAAAGACATCCCTATCTGTGCCCTAGGAAATGTGCTGAGTGCTGTGGTTGAGGGTGAGAAAAGGCATGGGTATTTTTTCCCTGGGTTTTAAACTCTGAGAGGGCAGAGAGCAGAGATATGCACAATACTAAGGGCAGTGCTAAACAGGCACTTAATAGCACACATACTTATTGGAGATGAAGATGATGATAGTGATAAAGAGAATACTGTGGAGAAGGACGTCAATATTGGTGGCAAGGGGCCGTGGGTACCCCAGCTTTCCTGTGCAGTGCAAATCACCATCAGGAGCCTGAGGACAAGCTGCAAGTTTTTTTCAGGAAGATCTGAAGGATAGTGAGAGAAATGTTGAAGAGGCATTGGGAAGAAAGGACTCACAGTTATAAAAAGGATTTGTCTTATGAACTTTCCTCTCTATAAATATGAAGAGACAAACAA
Source organism: Myotis brandtii (assembly GCF_000412655.1). Lineage (NCBI taxonomy): Eukaryota > Metazoa > Chordata > Mammalia > Chiroptera > Vespertilionidae > Myotis > Myotis brandtii. The sequence goes on along the minus strand of NW_005358943.1, from coordinate 3,018,016 downwards.
TGGGCGGAAAGACTAAGTTGGGTGATTTCTTTCACTGAGAAAAAGCAGAACTTACAAGCCCATTATTACTCTGCTAGTTAATTATTAATCCTATGCTTTTCTCTTGCTAGAACTTCTGGTGCGGTATATAATTCATGAACACACTTTGCCAGCCTCTGCCTGCTGGTTAATCTCTCTTTGGTGTCATTATAGCCATTTTGAAAGCCTCCAGTTCGCTTTTATGGGACTTAGCTTTTCAAGTCCTCGGGTCTCTATATTCAGGCATCTTCATGTTCTGATCTTTTTCAACTTTAGTAATCATCAACTTGGGCTTCATGGTATTCCTTTTAGTACACTATGCTATGGATATTATCAACAAGTCTGTCACTGCTCTCAAATTATCATTTACTATGAAGACACAGTAAAAACTATTCAAAGTGTATGTAAAAGCTGGTCTTCTTGCCAATGAGAGCTGAAATGTGCCTCCAGGTGGAGACTGGTTAGTGTTTGTAAAAATGTTCCATCACAGAGCATGCAGAATCTACAAATTATGGGCCATCACCACCTTCCTGAGGCACCCGGTACTGGGGACTCATTGCTAGAAATTACTTTTACTCCAATTGTTTTTAAACAGTTAAAATGTGTTTATTGTGTTTGGTAAGAAGTTATTTTGACCATATGGAGAACTACCAATGTCTAGAAAATTGAACTTTATCTGATTACCACTTTCAGGTCATTATTGCTTTCTCATATCTAAAAAGCTTCAGATTTGAATCTCATATTATCCGATTATGTGACCTAATACTTCTCTTTTGTGCTATCATCTGCCAATTTTTAGGCCATTTCCCTCTATTATTTATTTGTCAGCTCCTTTCTTATCATCACACCCTCCAGTTCTAATCCTGCCTTAACTCTTGGCAGTTTGGACATACATATAGATTATCCTTTCAACCTTCCATTCTGCCAAATGTTGGTTTCTCATCCCTTGTCCTTCTTCCTTTTCAATATCATTGTCCTCCACTCTACTTTAGCCATTCACTGAATCTTGTACCCCCGACTAGGGTTGGTGAACTATGGTCAGGTAAGGTCCAACTTGACACCTATCTATACCAATAAAAGCCTATGTGGTTGTCACACCATCACACCGTCACACCGTGATGCTGTCATGCCGTAACAACCCATCACTAGGAGACTGCGTGCACAGTGTGCGCATGTGCGGTTGAGCGGGGCTGCGTGAGCTGTGTGGTGCACGCGGATGGGCGGGGACTTGACCAGGAGGTGCATCGGGAGAGCGGATGGCGGCTGCTGCTTCACAGGGCTGGCCCGAGGCTCAGGCAAGCCACCAATGGCAGCTGCCACTGCCCAGGGCTGGCCCGAGGCTCAGGCAAGCTGCAGATGATGGCTGCTGCTGCGAGGGCCCAAGGCTCAGGCAATGAGAGTCAGGGCAAGGCTTGCGCAAGTCACAGTGGCTGCGAGGGCCAAGGCTCAGGCAGCCTTGCAGCCAGCAGTGGCAACAGCAGAGATGTGATGGGGGCGTTACCTTCCCCTGATTGCTGGCTTGCCTCCCACAGAGGGAGGCCAGAGGCAGCAGCAGCGAGGGGGTGATGGGGTGGTGCCTTCCCCTGATCGGCTGGTTTTCTCCTGCAGAGGGATGCCAGACTGTGGCTTAGGACATCACCTGAGGACTCCCAAACTGTGAGAGGGGGCAGGCTGGGCGGAGAGACCCCCCTTTCCCCAGTGCATGAATTTTCATGCACCGGGCCTCTAGTCCTATATAATAAAAGGCTAATATGCAAATCAAACAAACGGTGAAACGACTGGTCACTATGATGCATACTGACCACTGGGGGGCAGATGCTTAATGCAGGAGCTGACCCCTGGTGGTCAGTGCACTCCCACAGGGGGAGCACTGTTCAGCCAAGGGCCGGACTCACAGCTGGTGGGTGGTAATGAGCGAGGGGTCCCGGACTGTGAGAGCCCAGACTGCGAGAGGGATGTCTGACTGCCAGCTTAGGCCTGATCCCAGAGCTTAAATGATAATAATAATAACAGCACTTGTTATAGCTGCTAATTATTGAATGCCATCTAGAAACCAGACACACTGCTTTTTCCTTTACATAAAATATTTCATTTAGTCCTTACAACAACATTCCCCATTTTACAGATGATGAGAAAGACTCAGAAATACAGAATAATTTTGTCAAGGTCACACAACTACTCAGTGGCAAAACTGGGTTTTAATTCAGATCTGTCTTTAAGACCATGGATATTAACCTTTACATTGTACTGCAAGAGTAATTCTTGATTTTACATTTTGAAACACCTTTCTACACTATGGAATTTAACTCTCAAGGAGTAGTTTACATTTCCATTGATTGTTATACTGATGCTTTGATATAAAGAATTATAATTATTTTCATTTTAAAGATCAGAAAGGTGAAACTTAAAGGTTAAATTAACTTTCAAGGTCACACTTGTAGTAAATGACAAAACTGGAAGTCCAAATAAAGTCTTTTAAAACAAATCCTATATAATAAAGAGGTAATATGCAAATTTACCATCACACCCTCACACAAGATGGCCGCCCCCATGTGGTCAAAAGATGGCCACCACAAGATGGCTGGCAGGGGAGGGTAGTTGTGGGCGATCAGGCCTGCAGGGAAAGGCAGTTAGGGGTGACCAGTCAGGCAGGGGAGGGCAGTTGGGGGCGACCGGGCTGGCAGGGGAGGGCAGTTGGGGGCAATTGGGCTGGCAGGGGAGCAGTTAGGCATCAATCAGGCTGGCAGGGGAGTGGTTAGGGGGTGATCAGCCTGGCAGGCAGAAGCGGTTAGGGGCAATCAGGCAGGCAAGCGAGCGGTTGGGAGCCAGCAGTCCTGAATTGTGAGAGGGATCGGGCCTAAACCAGCAGTTGAACATCCCCCGAGGGGTCCCAGATTGGAGAGGGTGCAGGCTGGGCTGAGGAGACCTCTCCCCATTCACGAATTTTGTGCACTGGACCTCTAGTACATATATGTTTATTTAATTCAGAGAGGAAGGGAGAGGGATAGAGAGATAGAAATCAATGATGAGAGAGAATCATTGATTGGCTGCCTCCTTCATGCTCCCACTGGGGATTGAGCCTGCAACCTGGTGTCCTGACCCAGAATTGAACTTTGACCTCCTGCTCATAGGTGAGTGCTCAACTGTTGAGCCACACCGGCCAGGTCAAACAAAGTCTTGTGGTCCCTACCCCATGACCTCTATAGTGGATAAGTCAATTGAATTAGTTGGACTTTAGTTTCCTGACAGGTAAATCAGGGAGGGTGAACTAAGTGATTTATATCACATAACCTGCCTTTTGTGTTTTGAATGGGTATTTCTGCATTATAGGGAAATTTCCTGAGTGTATTCACTCATCACTTTTATTCATTACCTTTCTTCCTATCTAGACTGCAAAATTTAGGCTGACTAGTTCCAACAGTTTTCTGGAAACAACATCAGGGAAGTCACAAACACTTGTGTGGTGGCTTCTTTTATACCTTTTTTTTGTATTCCTCATAATGTCCAATGATATCGACATCTTAGAATCTCATAAAATAATTTATTCATGCAAAATATATGCAATGAGATGATTTAAAATTATATAAGTCTCACACAAAAATATGACTGTAATTATACAAACTTGATTTTATTTTGACTTTTTGCAATGAATTGCTTTGATTATATCTACACTAATAAAAGAGAAATATGCAAATTGGTGTCACTCTGCTACCCTTCCCATTGGCTAATCAGCATATCCTTATGCAAATTAACTGTCAGCCAAGATGGCGGCCGGCAGCCA
>NW_005358943.1:3001437-3013366 GCF_000412655.1 Myotis brandtii | reverse complement strand
TGCTCTGTGTGTGACAGGGTACGGAGCCCCAACCCCCCTGATGGGCCCTGCTCTGTGAGTGACAGGGGGCAGTGCCCCAACCCCCTGATTGGCCCTGCTCTGTGCGTGACAGGGGGTGGCGCCGCAACTCCCCATCGACCCTGCCTTGAGTGTGACAGGGGGCGGTGCCCCAACCCCCCAATTGGCTGTACCCTGAGAGTGACTGAGGGTGGCATCGCAACCTCCCGATCCGCCCTGCTCTGTGCATGACAGGGGGCAGCGCCCCAACTCCCCAATCGGCCCTGCTCTGAGCCTGACCAGGGGCTGCACCTAGGGATTGGGCGTGCCCTCTACCACCTGGGAGCAGGCCTAAGCCAGCAGGTCGTTATCTCCCGAGGGGTCTCAGACTGCGAGAGGGCACAGGCCGGGCTGGGGGACCTCCCTCCCCCCCGAGTGCACAAATTTTTGTGCACCGGGCCTCTAGTATATATATAAATGCCCAATGCACTAAATTCGTGTAGGAGTAGGCCTTCTTTCCCCCTGCTGCTGGCACCGGCTTCCCTCTGGCACCTAGGACGCAGGCTTCCCTCACAGCCCCGGCTTCGTCCGATAGGTCGTCCAGTCTAGTTAGCATATTATGCTTTTATTATTATAGATATCTTTATTAAACATATATAGTTAAGAAATTTGAAAATAATTCTGAAGATAATAGAGTAATTAAAGTTTTAGATACAATGAAATGATTAGAATTGCCATTTAGGATGATTACTTTAAAGGTTGTGTATTGAGTAGATAGAATGTGAGAGATATTAAAATGAGAAAGATAGGAAGTTATAAAAATAAGCTTGGTGAAGTATAATTGGGCTTGAGTTACAGAGTTCCCACTTCAAGGCAGTATAAGGAAGACAGAATATAAGACAATAGATTACACTGATAAATGTACTCATACTGTATTTCACACACTACTGTATTTCAAGAAGTCACTGAAATATTTTAATGAATTTTAAAGTGACTAGTTTAGTTAATAACAGCCATCTAGACAATCCAGAAAACCTGGATATTTAATAAAGTTATTTTGAACCTGTCTTATGAAACACTAATGATCACAATCTAGTTTAAAGACATTGAATTATCTGGAAAATTGCCTAATTTTCATTTCATTTGCATAGGCTCTCAAACTACATTATAAATGTCATTTTTGGAGGGAGTATACATGTGAATTTATCTCTGAGTGAGAGGGAGGGAGATGAGAAAAGGGAAGGTAGAAGAGAAGAGTTTTCATCTGAGTGTATTGGAGTTTTCTTCTAAGTTTTAGCAAAGTTTTTTCTCCTTTCACCTATCTGACCAAATGGTTACTGCTTTGAATGAGGTTAGTAAAATCTTTCATTTCATTTACGTTCAGGTAGAATTAATAATTGTTCTGTATGTGATAGAGGAATGAAGAAAAATTAAACATTAAAAAAAAAGAGGGGGATAAATTGGCTTCTTCTGAAACATGGGAAATTTCCAGGCAGTGACTAGATTGCCAGCTACTTGAGGTGATGTGTTCTGTGTAGAAATTCAGTGTATCCTAACATGAGGTGATAAATTTGTTACTCACAGGCTGGGTTAACCAGTGTTTCAGCCACTCCAAGTAAAACGTACTGAAGAACCAGGTGGAAACAGGGCATGGAGGAAACGGTGAGAATTTTGCCTGAACGAAGCTGCTCCACTGGAGGGAAGTGTTTTCTGTGTATTTCAAAGAAGCCAGCTACCATCACAGACAATGCAGCAGAAAGTTGTCCAGCCACTGAAGGAGAGGATTGCAAAAGAAAAAAATATTAAAGAAAGAACCCAAGTGGCCATAGCATTTCTTACACATTAACTCTAGGGAATGTTTCCTCAACATTCCCCCCCCCCCCCCCCTTAAACATTCAGGTGCTGGCTGACCATCCTTTGCAGAGGCTCCAGTAGGCTGTGGCTGCATTGCCTCCCTATTTCCTGACTTACTGGTCATATGACCTCAGGCAAATTATTTAACCTCATTATAACTTTCTTCAGCTCTAAGATAGGGTTAATGATGATTACTTATAGGGAGGCTATGAAATTTATTTATTAAACTAGAGGCCCAGTGCACAAAATTTGTGCACGGGTAGGGTCCCTAGGCCTGGCCAGTGATCAGGGCCGATCGGGGCCTTCCGGCTGCTGGCCAGGGCCTTCCTTCGTTCTGTGCCACCCCCCTGGTGGTCAGCACATGTCATAGCAGGTGGTTGAACTTCCCGTCTCCCAGTCAAACTCCCGAGGGGACAATGAGAGAGAGAGAGAAAGAGAGGAGAGAGATCGATTTGTTGTTCCACTTATTTATGCATCCATTGTTTGTTGCTTATATGTACTCTGACAGGGGATCGAACTGGGAACCTTGGTGTATCGGGATGATGCTCTAACCAACTCAGGAACTGGGCTATTTAAATAAGATAATGGACTGGTATTATTATAACAGTTCCTGGTAGCAATTAGTAGCAATTATTATTAAAGCTAAAGCAATAGTTTTGAACTTTTATCCTCAGGTAAGAGATGTCACTTTTGATAACTATTTTAGCTATATAGAAATAAAAAATGATGTAGGGTGCATTTAAAATAAAATGATCTCCTCATAAGTTTTTAAGAGTTATTTTTAAAATGCTTTTGAAATAATCTGCAAGCATTATCAGTCTTCAGTTGTCTGATATTTCTCTAATCTTTGCAGAAAAAGTAAAGCAGCTATTAGAGAATTAAAGACTAGAAACTTCTGTTTAGGGAAAAAAATATTAAAGGTGAATTAACTAGGTAAAGTATATAAATGGAAGCAGCTTTCTCTTTTACTTTTAAGGAATTGTCTAGGAAATTTTGGTTGAAAATGAGTAGAGATTTTGTTATAGATTTGTTACAGTTTATGTCTATTGCAACCATTCCATTTCTCAATTTATCATTCATATAACTGGACTTAATTCCATTGTTAAAGCATAGGCAAAATTTAGCTCAGTGGAATTTAGTTGAAATTTAGAGATAGTCACATCTTGCTAACTTGCATAAAATTTCAGATAAGACAAAGTTTTCAATTCAGAAAAATCAACCTAGTGTTTGTTTTGTTTGATAGAGAAACTGGTAGGTATTTTTTTTATTATATCTCAGCATTTAAATGTATCAATAATAGTCCGTTCTTTACTGAGTTTCCAAGAAATAGAAGGCATATAAAAGGGAAGAAATATGAATAGGTTAGAAAATTTGAGAGATTATTTATTTATTATTATTTTAATTATTTCATAAAGGCCCATTCATAATGAAGTAGAGATTTTGGTTTTGTAAATAGGTCATATAAAAAACATGAATTTCAGTATGATCCCCCTTTAAGGCCAAATTCATCACATAATTGCATTTTTCTAGATTACTTGGCACATTACAGACTCATCAGAAAGAGCTAATAGGTCAATTCAATTTAATATTTGCTCTGTTGTTGCTATATGCAAGGCATTACACTAGGTACAGTTGGGGGATATAAGATGAGCAATATCTATTTTCAGTCATCGCAGACTTATGTTATGTTAGGGAATATAAGAGGAAGAAGTTATTTCTAGATGGAGAAGTGAGAGGAATCATTTTATGCTTTAAAGGAAGAAGGGTTTCAATAGGAAGAGGTGAAGGCAGCACAAATCGCATAAGCAAAAGCAGAGTTGTGAATGTCAAATTTTCAAAATGGTGAGAAACTCAAATTGTTGGGAATCAGAGGAGAACATAAATCAGGGTCAGATCATAAGAGGCATTTAATATACTTTTAAGGAATTTTGAAATTACTCTGACAATGATGGAATCATTGAAGATATTAGACACACAGGAAAAGATTAAAATTTTCATTTGAAATTATTACTCTAAAGGCCATGTGCTGGTTGATAGAATAGGAAAGATACTGAAGGTTGAAAGATAGTTAGGATGTTAAAAATAATCTTGGTAAAGTACAATGGGGGCTTGACTTATAATCAGGACATTTACTTTCAGAAAATACAGAGAGTACAAACACAAGATTCCACTGATAAAACCATAGCATCTGAAGCAAGGAACATGGAAGCAGCAGATGTCAATGTTGACTATAAGTCCAGCTGTTTGGGAAGATGGTAGTGACAACAATACAAATAAGAACCACAGTAGACATGGAGAAAATGAATTTGATTTTAAGTTGAGTTAGAGGTACAAAAGGGTAATCTAGAGAGCAGTGCTCAGAAAACAATTGAAAATGTGAATCATAGGTCAGAACATTGGTTGAGTCAAGAGGGAAAGATAAATGAATCATCTACATAAAGTTGGAATTTAGGGTCAGGTAAAATTGAGAAATGATTGAGGAAGGAAAGAAAATAACACCTAAGCGATGCCTTAAAAAATCTTTGCATTTAGCCCAACTGTGCTCAGTGGTTAGTGTTGACCTATAAACCAGGAGGTCACTGCTCAATACCCAGTCAGGACACATGCCTGGGTTGTGGCCTTGATCCCCATTGGGGGCATGCAGGAGGCATCCAATCGATGATTATCTCTCAATATTGATCTCTCTCTCTCTCTCTCTCTACCTTTCTGAAAGTAATAAAAATATATTTTAAAAAATATTTGCATGTGGGGGCAAGAAAAAAAAAGGAGTAAAATTACAGTTAGAGAATGTCTAAGGGAAGGTTTCAAAGAGGAGTATACACAAATGGGTCTTTTCTGCTACTTTTTATCCTTCACTCTTCGGTATCACCTCCTCTAGTACCTTTATGTACTCAAGGCAGAAATCTGGGGTCCCCTGTCTTTTGCCCTATCTTCAAATATATTATTAAATTCTCTAGATTTTATTTCCAAAATTTATTGTAAATTAACTTGCTTCTCTCCATAGCCACTGCCATCGTTCTAATCCAAATCATAATTTTTAAACAATACTATCTGCAACAACATATTAAATTCTGGTCTTCCTGTTTCCACTCTTGCCCATCTACAACCTGTCACACACCTAATAGTCAGGGTGATCTTATGTAAATGCAAATTCAATATTACTCTTCTGCTTAAATTTTTCCTGTGGGTTTTCATACAGTTAGGATGAAATCCAAAATCCTTAACATGACCTGTATGATCTTGCCTGTTCTTTTGACTTCATTCTAATTACTTGCTACTTTCTCTTCTCTGCTACAGTTCCTGGTACCTAATCCTTCACCATGGCACAGTAACATGACATTTGGAGCATCAGAGAGAGAAGAGAGCTCCAGTTAGGAAAAGAGGTCGTAAACACAGGAATGAGCAGCAGAAGGGCATCGGGCTCCTCAAGTTTCTGGATGACATTAGAGCAATAATTTTAAAATTCTGAAGAAAAATGACTTTCAATCTAGAATTATATGTACCCCAATTAATTAAGTGCAAGGACGAAAAGAAGACTTTTCAATCATAGAAGTTCTTGGAAAATATTCTTCCTGTGTACTCTTTCTTAGGAAGTTGCTAAAATATAAGTGATAATAGAAGAGGAGGGGTAAGTTAGAGATCTAATAGGAGATACACCTTTTTAGAGGGCTGTAGTTGAGACAGAGAACACCATGCAGAGAACAAAGGCATGGGAGTCTGCAAGAAAATCTCCAGAGAAAAAGGAGCCTTGGTGCATTACCCTATTTGTGTCAGCATTGGGGAAAAGTGAGTGATGGTATGATAAAACTGGTGGAGCAGTTTGAAAATTTAAGGAAAACAATTTTTAAATAAATAAAAAATGAAAACTCAGATACTTTTTAAGTACAGAAAATAAGATTTTATATGAGAAAAGTGAATCAAATTCTTTGGTTTTGCCATAGTTGTATGTATATAACTAATTATTGACTTAAATAAAAATATACTTATAATTATTATTTCTTAACTTAGACAAACAACACCTAAATATTTAAAAATGATTTGCCAACAGGAACTGTGGATGGTGGAGAAAGCTGGGGCTGGAGACTGTTACTTCTTGTTAGAAAGCTTTCAACACTATTTGTTTTCTAAGCTACCATGTTTCCCTCAATCTAAGATGTATCCAACTATCAGAAGAAACATGTTTTTATATATCAGTGAGGGGGAAAATGCTGCCAATCCATTATAATATGTAACCCAATATTACAGATGACTTTATACATATGTATGCTTCTTTGGACGCAATTGTCTTCCCTCAAAATTCATATGTTGAAATCCTGATCCGCAAGGTGACTTTGGAGATGGGTCTTTTAAAGAGATAATTAAGGTTAAATGAGGTCATCAGAATGGGGCCCAACTTCAGTATGACTGGTATCCTTAAAAGAATAAGAAATGACACAAGGTCTGTGCAAGCACAAAGGAAAGGCCACATGAAGAACACAATAAGAAGGTGGCCACCTGCACGTCAAGGAAGAGAGGCCTACCTCAGGGAAAAGCAAACCTGCCTATACCATGATCTCGGACTTTTACCATCCAGAATTGTGAGAAATACATTTCTGTTGTTCACGCCACCTAATTCATGGTATCTTATTATGGCAGCCCTAGAAGACTAATACAGGTATGTTTTGGTTTACATAAAAATTAAGTTGCTCAAATTACAACAACTCATATTGTCCATGATAATCATATGAACTTTGAAGAAAGCATTGAGCTGCTTAGGAATAACTTTTCAAACTTTCTTTGCTTTTTTATTTTAGAATTTGAATTCTATGAGAATCTTCTATAATACCCCTCATTCTAACTAATTTAGGATAATCTAGATAAAAAAAAATCATGTCTAGCCTGTCCGGCGTGGCTCAGTGGTTGAGTGTTGACCTATGAACCGGTTTGATTCCTGGTTAGGGCACATGCCTGGGTTGAGGGCTTGATCTCAGCCAACCAATGTTTTTTTTTTTCATCATTGATGTTTCTGTCTCTCTCTCCCTCTCCCCTCCTCTCTGAAATCAATAAAATACATTTAAAAACAAAAACAAAAAAACATCATGTGTACTTACCACCCTCACCCACTTTTGTTTTGGTTATCACATGTGCTATGTAGCATTAGAGGCAATAGTTTAGATAAGAGATCAGCTATTATTTGTCTGTTAAAGGTCAGTAATAAACATTTTAGTTTCTGTGGGACAAAGGCAAATTTTAAAGATATATAGATACTTATGTAACAAGAAATAGAATACATGTCTACATTTTTTAAAAATGGAATTCAAAATAATTCTTTTAGGGAGTGATGCAATTTTATTTAATTGGTGCTCAAAGTTATTTTTTCTTATTGTCGAATCAATTGCAATTGTTCATCTGTTAAAACAATTCTTAGCTTGCAGGCAGTACAAAAGCAAGTGGTAGGCCAGATTTGGCACATGCGCGCAGAGGTTAAGTCATCAGCTTTCGTTGCCTACTCCTGAATTTTAGCTCTGACCTCATGAGAAATTGTGGCATTTTTTACTTGGGTCATGGCTGCCTGTACACGGGTATGAAATTGAGAGAACAATCTTTTGGCTTCTCTCTCTGTCCTTGCTACAAAGTGTAGTCCCTGACCAGTAGCACAAGGATCACCGGGGAGCTTGTTAGCTATGCAGACTTTCAAGCTGCACCCGAGGAGGACTGAATCAGATCTGCATTTAAACAAAATCCCTAGGAAATTCTTATACACATTACACTCTGAGAAGTACTACTCCAGCATAGAGCACTCTGAGAACTGATCTAGCAAAATCCAATGAAAGATAGTTCTCCAGACACTTTCAAGTGAAGCACAAATATTTAACTTATTTATCCAGACGTTTTCAGGCAAAGCATATTTTACCTGAAGGATCTAGATAACTACATTTGCTTTTTATTTGCTCCTGCACTCTGGTGCCAGTGAAAAATGACTTTTTTGAAATTCAAAACAAAGTTTGATTCCAACCTAAATTTAATCCACTCCATTTTTATTCTTAACTTCTATGAGATCATAACTCGTCCAAGCAGAGTGCAATTTATCAGAATGTACACATTTTAAACTGCTAGTGGGCCTGTATTTACAAGATAAAGCTCATGGTTCCAAAGGAGATATTATACTCAGATAAATAATGTATATTTTAATATTGGCTACGTGGTTGTAGACAAATCCATAAGAGTTTTGAAGCTCTTAAAGTTTATTCTATTATCCTACCATGTAATAATTTGTCAAATTAGACCACAATGAAATAAAAGAAAGTCAGAATTTATTCAAACATTAAGGTTGCACTTACCATTTTGTACTGAAGCAAAATCCCACACTAAAAAATAGAAATGTTAAGATCCTTCAGTTACTGGCTAAATTTACTCACTGAGAAAACTATGGGTTTTTTTATGGGTAGTCTGATGCATGAGTCTCTGATATGTAACATAACCGTAAGTGTGAAATTCTATTGAGTTCTTGAGAAATTGTCCTTAGATCCATGATTTTGGCAAGTTCCCAGAATGGGAAATTTGCTCATCTGAAAACATACTGGTAATCCAAAAACCACTCTCATAGAGACACCTTTGTGGAAGACATTTCTCACCCACCACTAGAATGGCATATATTTTTTACTTATGTTGTTTCTCCGATTACTGATGTATTTCTTTGTTTGAATTGAGCTATCTGGGTTCTGTCTTTTGTTTCTCTTTAGATTACTGGAACTCATTTCAGGAGATTCAACTTCAGTTTGTGTTTTAATTTCTGAGAAAGGAACCGGTAACTCATTAGATACATACATGCACCTATAAAGCTATCAATTATTGCATCAGATGGTATACTAGATGGTCTACTTCACCTCAAATATAATTCCAACATTGCTGTCAACTTTAAAAATAGGAACATTAATATGTTTTTATTAAGCAAATGAGTTAAACAAATGAGTTATTCAGACTAGATATTAACACATTCCTTTTTTTTTTTAGTGTTCACAAATTTCCTTCTATCAGATATTTGCAATGGCTATAAACTGTGTTATTTCTTAGGGAAAACGATCAGTTCTGAAATTATAGGAGAGGAAAAGTAGTTTTGGCGAAGTAATCCTATTTTTGGTGAAGGTGATTGGATCCCTGACTCGATTTTTAATTTATCAAGCACCTTGGTTCTAATAAAAAAAAAAAACCCACAAAAATTTGTATCTTAGCCAATTATTAGAACTGGTAGAAGTTACTGGTTATGTAAAAACCGACCGACACCCTGGCTCTACCTACATCATACAGGACTTTGAGTTAGAATTTGAATTTTCAAGTTTTTATTTTAAAGAGGAAAGTCTGGCAGATATTTGAATGTACTTCATCCACATTTCAATCTAAATGTCATTTAAAAGCCAAGATAATTGCTACCCACTGTGCTGTACACTTCTGCTTTGTGTAAGGCTTAATAACAATCTTAATTAGGCTAATTTTAGTCAGATTAATACTTGTGTGTGTCAGCACTAACTACTAAATGCCACATACGGCAGGATTTTAATTAATGCTAAACAAAGGAAATACTCATGATGCAAACATTTTTGAACTAAAAAAGGCTAAATGAAGTATGTCCAATTAACATACAGATAAATCACAATGATATCACTGATTCTAAATTTTTGGCAAATGAAGGTTGACTTTTAAATAGATAGATCCCCTCATATGTAATGTTAGGAAAAATACAGTCTTGATGAAACTGAGCATATCAAGCCTTTGTCTTTCACAGTTCTGGAAGTTTTGGAGATTTTTAAAATAGTACTTTGACATCCTTCTTGATTTCTTTAAGTGATAAACTCATGAATGTCATATATTGAGTCAGAAGCCCCTCTTCGTTGCATTGTTTATAAGATAGACTTTACAAAGGTAAGTTTAGTTTTTCCTTATTAAATTTTTAGTTTGACCAACTGACTGAGATTTCCCCATTCCTCACTCTTATCCTGGGCTGTGATTATCCACATCAAACACTAGGCATTGGCATTGTCTGCACCATCTGCCTTCTTACACATGACAGTCCTGAAAAGAGAATGACTGAATGTGGAAGGGAATGGGGGTCTAAGGAGTAACTGTCCATTGTGGTAACAAAATAATTTTTTCATTTACTTAAGATGCCCAGTTGCAAATTAAGAACGAATAAATATTTGTTTATTCATAATTTCTACATATATATCACTCACATTTTTAAGGTACTTGACCTCAAAGTGGCAAGAAATTTTAATATTAGACTAACCCAGTTATGTAAATTATGATCATAAAGTGCCATAGGTTTGTGCTTATTTGTCCTGATGAAATATAAGCTTTTATAATCATAAGCAGAATATGGAAAACTTAAACATCTAGTTTAAAAAATGAATATCATCATACTTTTTTATATTCCCATAACAAAATATTATGCAAAGAAATGAATAAGCATGTAAGTGAACAAATGAATGAAGTCCGGTTCAGAAACAACCGAATTCAGTATTCTGTACTTAGTAGAACTTGGCTCAGTTTTTTCAAATGAGTCAAGCTTTTTCTTTTTGCTGCCCAACAACTGTTACCAATCTTGAAGGGCAATGATAATTCATTAACATCAAACAGTATATCAGATAACTCTGTCAGATTTCATATTCCCTCTATCTAGAAAAATTTTGTATCTTACTTTAAGCACAGACATGATTTCCACTATATAAGATTGGAGAATTGTCCAAGAGAAAGTTGCTTATGTTTAAAGTGAATTTCAGATTTCCTATTCTCAGGAAGGATTTTTAATGTAGTACTTTCAACCATATTGTGAAGCATATTTTTCCAAAAGTAGCCCAATTTAAGAAATTATTTTTTTGTTTATTTTTTATATCTTTATTGTTGAAAGTGTTACATAGGTCCTCCTTTTCCCCCATTAACCTCTTCCAGCCTGCTCAGTTCTTCCTCTCCTCCCACCCCCCCAGGCCCTCAGCACCCCATTGTCTGTGTCTAAGAGTTATGTTTATATGCATACAAGTTCATTGGTTGATCTCTTCCCACTCACCCTCCCCTCCTTCCCTCTGAGGTTCAACAGTCTGTTCAACAGTCTGATTCTGGGTCTATTTTTGATCATCAGTTTATTTGGTTCATTAAATTCCACATATGAGTGAGATCATATGATACTTATTTCCCTCTCACTGGCTTATTTTGCTCAGCATATTACTCTTCTTTTGTAATTAAGCAAAATTGGAAGTTCAGACTGGATTTTCATGGTACTGTATAAGACTGCAAAAGCTTTGCCATTTTGCAATATACATTTACTTCCATGTTGTCCTGCATTCATTCTTTTTTAATTAGCGTGGTGCTGAGGGTATGTACAATATCTTACTTTTCTTTTCTAAAAATAATGCTGGGCATTCACTAAATATAAGTTTGGGGATTTCTATGTTGTCATACACAGAAAAAACACTTTTTAAGATCTAAGGATTGCCAAAACCTATTAATATTTATAGTTTGCCTAACCCTATTACAATAGATAATGCCAGGGTTTGGCTTAGGAAATAAATCAGAAAAGGTTATGTACTAAAGGCCTCTATAACTGAAGACAACAAAGTAAGATAAACTAAGGTAAGGTTAGTCACTTTGAGTTCTTTCCAAAAACAAATCTACTCTGTGATGTGATCTGGAGTAATCTTGTTGGTATTGTTAAATAACAGGAAGCACACTAAAATGTAACTTCTATAAACAGAGAATCAGCAAAAAATATAAAAATGGGTTACTAGAGGAGAAACCAAGATGGTGGCATAGGTAAACACGGGAGTTTGCTGCCTCGAACAACCACTTCAAAAATACAACTAAAAGACGGAACGGACATCATCCAGAACCACAGGAAAGCTGGCTGAGTGGATGTTCTACAACTAGGAGGAAAGAGAAAAGCATACCGAGGCTCAGAGGAGGCGCAGTGCTGAAGTAAAATACTAAGGTTCGGAGTGCATGCGGAGCGGGCTGGAGGCTGAGGGCGCGGTTGTCGTTTTCAATCGGGAGGGAGTCTCAGGCTCTGAGCTCCAGTTCCGGGCGAGTCTCTAAGGACCCACACTCATAC
>NW_005358943.1:2983401-2999788 GCF_000412655.1 Myotis brandtii | reverse complement strand
GAAGAGATTAGACAACAATCGTGCACCTATGGATGAGGACAGTGGGTGGGGAGTGAGGGCAGAGGGTGGGGTTGGAACTGGGTGGAGGGGAGTTATGGTGGGAAAAAAGAGTAACTAATGTAATAATCTGAACAATAAAGATTTAATAAAAAAAATTAAAAAAAAATGGATTACTAGAAGATTGCATGGTCTCCACAGATCTCTAAAAAGGAGGAGTTAAGAATAAGAACGGGTTAACAAAGAGAAAAGAACCCTTGAAACGCCTGGCCCTGACTATTTCAAGGGAATTATTTCTCAAGTAGACAATAAGACATCAGATTACCATTATATAATATTTCTTAAGAGTTTCCAATTCCCTTTGCTTTCTGTTTATGCCTACCAAACAATTGCAACTGATGACTCAATACTAGAGAACATTTGTAGAGTTTTCACAATGTGTCAGGACTGTGCTCCAGGCACTGATGTCATCCTGAGTGATTTCAAAAGTCTTACAGAATAGAGGGTTTATCTAGGGTGTGGCCCTCATTGCCAATAATAAGTGAATCAGAAGACAAAAAAGGTTAGGTGGCTTTTCAAAGTCACCCAGGAGCAGAGCAAGGGCTGAGATCCAGATCTCTGATTCTTAGACTGATCCTGGTTTTACTGTACCAGGACCTGTCTTCTTGCCCATATCAGTGCCCAGGGAACACAGGGAGAGGAGAGTGTGATCAGAATGGGCTTTAGTTCCTTCTCTCCCATTTCAATCAGAAAAATATATATCTTATAGTCCATTAATTGTGTTCTAAGTATAACATCCTACATTTTTTTAAATCCTCATCTGAAGATATTTTTCAATTGATTTTTAGAGAGAGTGGAAAAGAGAGGGAAAAACAGAAAGAAATATCAATGTGAGAGAAACACATTGATTGGTTGCCTTCTGCATGAGCCCCGACCAGGGCCCAGGCTGGGGAGGAGCCTGCAACCCAGGTAAGTGCTCTTGACCAGAATCGAATCTGGGACCCTTCGGTTCACAGGCTGGACACTCTATCTACTGAGCCAAACCAGCTAGGGTGTCCTATTTTTTTTTTTTTTTTTTTACTAAAAGAACATGAGTAGAGCTTTTATGTTCTTAAGCATCATAACAACAACAAAATGGTAATGATATGAGGCAAAGGATGTGTTAACTAACCCTACTGTGGGTAAACATTTCAAAATATGTGTACCAAATCATCACATCATACGCCATAAACTTACACAATGTTATATGCCAGTTATATCTCAATAAAGCTGGAAAAAATGTTGGAAAATTATTGCTATATACCTTACTATTTGAAAAACTACTATACTGAAGCTGTGAATTAAAGTACTAATTTTTCATAAATTTTGCTACTGGTTCAGAAATTAACTCTTTAGGTTCATTACTTATGTTAATTTTTAAGAACATACTCAACATTGACTTAGGAGTGAGGACTACTTTACTTGAAGAAGGATAGGCCATTTGGTGGTACTGGAAGTTTCACCATGTCTTTCTATCAGGTGTGTCTACTGAAAAGGCATAAAAGAATGGGAGGAAAATGGGGCAGACACCAATATCTGCATAGAGATTACCTGCTATCACTCTCAAATTCACCTTCTACCCAATTTGTCAAAATCAGACTTTCCTTATAGAGCATATCTCCAGCTTAGAGCTCAGCAGAGTGTATTTTTATTTTAAAAAGTTGCAAATAATTTATTTGTAAATTGTACTTACAAATGCATGCCAACAGAAATGATCCATCTCTCTTAGAGTGAAATAGGCAGGTGCTGAAATATTCCATACAAGGAGCCAGAATTAATAGTGGCAGGATGCTGGTGACATTCATGACTGCAATTGGCAGAAGAAATCCATCCAAATTCAGGTTGGAATTCATGGTCTGCAGATAATATCCTGAAGGAATCTATAGTTGAGGGGGCAAAGGAGCAAGCATTGACACAGTGGTTTAACTTTGGAGAAAGAATCCTGCAGCAGATGCCTTGTCTGTAACAGATGATCTGAATGTTCCCTAGGTCTTCAAGGTCCCAATTATGAGCCCCCAAGGGCAGTAAGAGCTCTGTGTAGTCTACTGACAATACTACTGATTCTTTATGAAGGAATCTTTTGTCATCTAATCTATCTTCTTAATTTTCCTATGAAAAGTAAAAATGGCCCTACTTTTGTGTTTAGGATGACACAAAAAAATCAAATAACTTCAGTTTTACATATACCTTTTCTTTGAATAATAAAGCAAAAACCAGTAGAAAGTATTAAGTGTTTTGTTTTCACTCTAAGGAAAAAAGCTTGGGGTTAGAATAGACCCTTTAATAGTTTAGTAGCATGATTTTTTCCATGGTGGAAGTGCATAACTTGTTAGAGGCTGTGTTTGTGGATTGGCCTCATTTCTAACATGAGCCAAGCAACATGAGAAAAAGACATACTTATGGCTCTACTCTCCTTTTTAAAATTTTTTTAAATTTCTTTTTTTATTTGATATATATATAATTTTTTTTCTCTTGGTGAGTTCCATAACATTTCTTCCTCCCTCCCTCCCTCTTTCTTCCTTCCTTCCTTCCTTCCTTCCTTCCTTCCTTCCTTCCTTCCTTCCTTCCTTCCTCACTCGAGGTTATTTTCCCATTGATTTTTGGAGAGAGTGCAAGGGATGGGGATGGAATGGGGAGAGACAGAGAAACACCAATGTGAGAGAGACACATTGATTGGTTGCCTCCTGCACATGCCCCAACCCCAGGGCTGGTGATAGAGCTTGTAACAGAGATATGTTCCCTTGACCAGAATCACACCCAGGACCCTTCAGTCCATAGGCCGACACTCTATTCACTGAGCCAAATGGGCTAGGGCTCTCCTCTCCTTTTAAATCAATGTGTGGCGCTAGAGAACCAGAAAGGGAACTACATGAAAAGGTTTGTATAATAAAGTAGCAGATAAGGAAAAAGAAAGAAGAAAGAAAGAAAGAAAGAAAGAAAGAAAGAAAGAAAGAAAGAAAGAAAGAAAGAAAGGAAGAAAGGAAGAAAGAAAAATGCTCTGCCTCACTCCAAGTCCTCAAAGTTGAGTTAGAATGTCTTCATTTTTATTTTTTTCTCTTTATTTTTTCCTTTTTTCTTTTTCTTTTTCTTTTTCTTTTCTTTTCTCATGTATAGGGCATAATGTCATAGGAAGGCCATAGTATTCTGCCACCCGTGAGGAGTAAGCCCAAGTTGCTGTTGGATGTGTTGTACTCAGAGGAGCCATTCTTCAGGCGCTCTGCTCTCTCCACACCCAAGAATGTCTTCATTTTTAAAATAACTCAAGTACTAACTAAAACTCTAAGCCTAACTTGGAACCTCTTATATTCTGAACCTGTTGTTAGGTTATAACATCAGAACTAAAGCACATTGTCATGGAGGAGGGGGTCCCTCTAAACTTTCCTAGTTTATGAGCTTTGTTGGAATAATCCCATCTTTATCATTATCATTAGGAGCAGAGAATTTCTTTAATTCCCAGTAGCACACAAAGCTACTAAGTGTCTTGGAGGAAAAGTCAACCCGAGTCTTGCTCTTGAGGAATGGATTCTGCAATTTTTCTTAATAGTGTGGGAACTAACTCAAGATTCCCATCTTCCCACCATCCTGGGAGGGCAGCCTTGCTCAAACATCCAGATGATAACTTCCCATTTGAAACCTTCACTAACTTCTCTATCATCAATTGTGCAATTTGAGAGGGTACAGAATCAGTCATAAGTCAGTACAGCTGTTAACCCACCAGTTGTACAATGAGCCTATTGCTATGTAGGAATGAACCACATTTTCAGTGAGATTTTTTTTCTATCTCTATAAAATATGTCCTGGTAATAATTTATCTTCCAATCTTTAATTTGACCCATGGGGTTGTAAACAAGGATGTTTTTCTTGGGTACAGATGGCAAAGGTGAAGGGAACATTAGCTAGTTCAATAAACTTATTAGGCACATATCGCCCAATCAGAGGGAAATGAATGATGTATATATATTTTTAAAAAGTGCTGGCAGCAGAACCACTATAAGACTGAAAGGCTCCCAGCACAACCTGGAAGTTTCTGTTACTGATTTCAAGTGAGAATTATTGTTAATAGGAATAAAGTTATTATCAGCATGAATCACAGACACAGAAACCTGTTAACTTAATAATGTGGCAAATGTACTATTAATCTTTAGTGAAGCAATATTAATATATTGCCTAATCTAAGAAAAGGCTCCAGTGTCTTAAAAGCTTGAAATCATTTTGCTTCTGCCTCAAGTTGTGAAATCATCCCCTTTTAAAATTTTAAATACTTTTACTTCAGACAAGCCTCCAAGTATTCAGAAATAATTGCTATCAATAGAGATTTATTTTCACCTTTGAATAGCCAAGGAATGTCAAATGGCAACATCATCAGCCTTCATATCAACATATTTTTAATGTATGTCTTGGAACTGAAGGTTAATAATGGCAACTAAATTTAAAATGTGAAATTCTATGATGTTTTATTCTTGGTTCTTTGATGATTTTTATGCTGGTGATTATTTCTTCTGGAAGCAAAAATCTAATTCTAGCCTATCCCAATGGAAGTTTCCTTAGCATCTCTTGAGTACATTCTAATTATTTTCTTTGAAGTTTCTGATAAACATGACTGCATATAATGTGGAACCTATATAGTCTTTATTTTTAACCCAGCTGCAAGAAAGGCATTGTGGGTAGTAGCAGAGTGTGGGAGTTGATATCAGCTCTGTGTTGGAATGAGCGCTATGCCACATACTAGTAAGGTGACCTTGAGCAAGTTGCAAGTCACTTAATGTCTCTTGAGCCTCAGATTTAGGATGACAGTATGAGCTATGTAGGCTTGCTGTAGGGATTAAAGTAGATACTGTGAAGTCATCTTTAAGAAGCTATGACACATATAGGTTGTCGATAAGTATTCATTTTGGTTCTTTGCAATAAAACGGACCCCTAGATTTGGTGAAATGCTTTCAAATTAGTTTATCAGAATTTATTGTAATTTGTGTCAAATTAAAAAATATATGACATTTTTCAGAGAAGGCTCAGTCAAAAGAAATACCAGGTGTCACTACATTATGAAGATAAAGAATCAGTAATTTGTGTTACTTGTACAGAAAAGTCAAGGCCAGCTATAAATCACTTAGTGATTTTGTGCTCATTAATTTTTTCATTCTAAATTATTTTATGATATTAATTATCATATATATGGGTAATATTATTGGGTTTTTGTGCCAACTACTATTGTGGAGTCAGGAGGAAGTTTGAATCTACTCAGTTAGCCTAGCTTTCATGCCTGTTTAAAGTAAGGGTCACCAAACTTGTCTATAAAGGATCAGATAGAAATTATATCCACATACAGATTCGATTTCAATCACTCAATTCTGCTGTTTTTATAAGTAGAACACAGTATGACAAACAAAAATGGCTGTTTTCCAAGAATGGCTATGTCCCTCCAAAATCACTTAATTTTTCTGAGCCTCAGTTTCCTTTTCAACAAATTAAGTGGTTGAGTAAGTTAATCTCAAGTTTCTTTTCAGCTCTGTGGATCTATGATATATCAATACAACTCACTCATTAGCCATCTAAATTCCAAGTTGGGAGTTAGCAACAAAGACAGTCCCAAATTTCTTCAAGGATTTTTGTAATCATTTGATATATGAGAATATATTAAGAAATCATAATATTTCTTTACAAGTATGTTAACCTTTGAGCATTACTACATCAAAATTTGTTTAAATCGTATACATTATAAAAGATACTTTGGATTTAGTGTTTTTCCTCTGATTTCTCCACAGCATAGGGACTGGCTGATTCACCAAGGAACTGCGAGTGGGTAGGGAGAGAATCACTTGCTCATTAGTACTTACACTTAAGCGTACAATGGGGGTGGTACTCAAATCAGTCAAGCTAGCTACTTGTTAGTAGCAGTTTTTAAAGGCTTAATGAGGGAGGAAGGCAAAACCTTTGGCTAAAGGGAGGTTGGGTAATTGCTCATAGATCTCATATTTTTATTTGCTGCTCTACTGCCTTATAACTATGCACTCTGAAGTATTGTCTGCACCTACCAACAGACGTTTATAGTTCTATGGTAGAAACAACATAACAAGAGTCTCCTCAGGTACGCCTCTACCTGCTCCCACTTAGAAAATGAAATTAGAGTCTATAATAATTAGAAGCATTTACAGTTTAACTGCCTGACAAAATGTATGGGGGAGGTGTTTGCTGGGATGAAAACAAGTGTTTATTTGTTAATATGCAATTATTTTATTGTTCTTGTGGGTAGTACTAATTACCCTTCCTTACCTGCATTATGCACATTTTGTAAAGAAGCTGAAAAATGATGAGAGGGAGAAGGGTGAGGAAACATTTTGTCTCTTCCACTTGCAGCTCACTGTAGCAGCCACCATTTTTTTTCTTAGCATGGTCTAACCAGCTCGTCAAATCTCCACGAAGATGGCAATATCGTAGACAGCATGTTTTCAGTGCATTAACAAACACCCCAAATGTTGTCAGGAGGGAGCAACCTGCAAATAATTGGAGACAGTATGTATTAGTAAAGGAATTGTTCTTCTGTTCCCAAGATGTCAATCAAAAAGATGACAATTGTATGGATGAAGGACAGTAAAGTGATTGAGAGGGCTTTAGCACCCAAGGGGTTGAATTCAAAGAAACCAGCTCTGACAAGGGTTCTGGCATTTTGGTGACCAGCCCAAGTGGTGCTTGACAGCTGATGTAAAACATGAAAAAGGTAAGATCAATGGGAACATATTAAAAAGGGGAAGAAAGAACAAAAAAACACCCAAGTAAAATTTTTAGAATCTCTCAGAAGTCTCTAACTTTAACTCATTAATGGATAAGACAACCTGAACTTTCTTTTACAGTCTTAACACAAAGAACTGGTACAATTTTTTAATACAAAGTGTTATATAAATAATCTTCACTTGTCATGTAGAAGGTGGTTTCTTATTTTGACATGGAGATGAAGGTAAATGTGTTCTGTGCTTTGACTTTATCCTTGAATTTCAGACATAAGGTTAAACTTTGAACTCTTCAGATGACTTTATACATGTTGATAGTGTCACTAAAAGTTCAGATTGGATTAGTGGGTTTTTGACTTTTTCAGTAAGTTTCCTCTGAGTTTATGTCTGTTGCTTTAGTAGCAGAAGCATTTTAATGCTTTAAATGTTTGCAGTCCCTTACTGCTAATGATTTGCAACAGCATTGTTGCTTCTTTCATGATTCAGATTCCACCTTTTCTTGGACTCCTTTAGGATTTCCTAATACAGGACAGATAAAAGACCACTGTTTAGTTAACAATTCAGTTATATTATTATGATTGTTACAATTTTTTACAGAACCCCTTTGACCAGATAAATCCTTTCACAAATTACATTAGATACCAAACCATAGTTTCAGGGTAAATGGTAAAGTAGATGTGAAACGTCTGAGTTTCTCCAAAGAAGACTGCTATGAAAACTCAAAGTAGAGTTTGGTTGTCATTTTGATTATGTTGAAGTTTCCTAGAATAAAATTCTAGATGAAATGCATTCTAAACAAGTTCATTTAAATACCATAGAGTTTTGAATTTTATATTTGAATGAAGAATATTAATATTGCTTTTTATGGTTAGAATGATTATATTGATTTGACCTGGTCTTTTCTTTGAGAATTGTAATAGATCTATTATGTCAGTCTTTGATTAATTGCAGAAGCTGGGGGCCTGGTAATTGAATATAGAGCCTTTTACCTCTTAGTCACTGAATCAAATCCAGTACAAATTATTAGTGACCAAGAATGATTACAGCAGTGGTTCTTTGGTGGCCTCTGTGAAGTGTGTTGAGAGGTCAAGTGGAAGTATGTTGGGTAATTGCTGACGCAAGATGGGCTCATATGTGTAGTCACTATTACCTCTTTTTAGTCACTATTTCCAGACACAAATAAAAGGCCCGGGGACTGAGAAGGTCAAAGGGACAGAAGCACCTATAAGTGGCCAAGGTCTGTATCTCTTAGGAAAAAAAGTAATAGGGATATCTCTTTATTATTGCAGGAAGAATTGCTCTCTTATGAGACTTTCCTAGCTATTTCAATTAGTTTACTTAAGGTTTTAGTAGGATGAGAACTGAGAATGTCTTGATGAACAGACAGACTAGAGACTGAATTTGAACAGGTCTGGGCTAGGAGGCTTACCTTCCTGACATTTCCTTATGATTTTGTCTCTATTTCTTTTCAACCTGTTCTCTGCTCAATTCTTGCAAAAACAGTGCTGGGTGGATAGATAGTAGGGTTATTACTGGCATTGATTCAACTTACTCTGTACTTTCAAACAGGCTTTATTACTAAATGATAACTATTTGCAGGATGAAAGACTATTTCTAAAGATATTTTTCTCTATTTTTCTTCCTATATTTCAAATTTAAGGACTTTATAAAATATTTGTTTTAAACAAATATATCTATTGCAAAGTAAATTTTGATCCACTCTTATGCATGATAAATTGATTAAATTTATTATAATTTTATTAAGCAATCAAATACTGCTATCATATTATTTCTAAAGAGAGATGGCTTAGATTAGTGCATTTTAAACTAGCTGTGTTAAAAGCTCAGTTTTAAAAAAATTCTGAACTATCATGGTCAATACATCTGTGAACTACAATAAAAATGACCTACCAAAAGAATAAAATAAGAAGCAAAGACATACCAAATATAAGTCCTTATATTTTTATTATTAGATTCAGCAGACATAAAATGCAACTTCTCATAAATACTTCTACATGTTTTCTCTCAGTGTCTGTATTTATTTTGTTGCAATAAAAAAACAGTTTATTGATCAGCACTGCTCCATGGATGAGGCTTTGAGCAGCACTGTCTTCAACTGAATACACACTTTGAAAAATGAATTTATTTAAACAAGGAAAATTATATCTGATGTGGTGATATGAAGCAATAAAAAACAAAATGATTAAGAACAAGAAATGATTAAGCTTGAATGAGCTCTAAAATTTGAGCCGCACTGTGAGTGCTCATAATTGATGCCAAACAAATGTGAATGCACTTATTTATTCATTTAATATACTTATTAAGTACATACTGTGTGCCAGGGACTTTTCTAGGCCTTAAAAATATAGCAGTAAGCAAGACCTAAGTTTTACTGGGGATGACAGTAAGCAAGCGAGAAAATATTAGACAAATCCAATGATAAAAACAAAATAGATAAGATAGAGACCCATTGTGGGGTTTGGTGTAGAGGAGACTTTAAAAGTTGAAATTTGAACTGAGGATTGAATAGACTGGAAGTAAATGAAGAACTTTGCAGGAAACATATACCAGGCACGTCATGAGCTGGGAGAAGTTCAGGAACAATTAAGACCAATGAGTCAGTAGCTCAATTAGTGAGAAAAAGATTGGGAGGAGATGTGGTCCAAGAGTTGGTCAGGGGTCAGATGTTACATCAAGGTAAAGAGCTCGGATTTTATCCTCAGTGTTAAGGGAGACCATTAAGATGTTTTATGCAGAGTAAAGATAACATATGATGTATATTTTTTAAAAATTTACTCTGAAACTCTGGTTGGATAATGGATTTTAGGGATCAGAGAGGAAGCTAGGAGATAGAAAAAAGGTAATGGTGACTTGGACATAGTAGTAGCAATGAAGAGAAGTGAACAGGATGGGATGTGCTTTTGAACAATCAATAGAATTTTATGATGTGAAAAGAGGTTGAAGAAATGAGAAAATTGAGGACGGCTACTTTTTCTATCCTGAACAACTGGGTGTTAGTGACTTACACTGAGATGGAAAAGATAAAAAAGGAGTAAGTTTGAAGTTGGAAGAATCAACAGTTGAATTTTGGTCAGGTTAACTTTGAGATTTAGATAACCAAGTCAAAATAGGGCCCTAGCTGGTTTGGCTCAGTGGATAGAGCATTGGCCTGCAGACTGAAGGGTCCCTGGTTCGATTCCAATCAAGGGCACATACCTCGGTTACAGACTCCTGGCCTTGGTCCGGGCATACCAGAGTCAACCAATCAATATGTCTCTCTCACATCAGTGTTTCTCTCTGCCTCTCCCTCTCCCTCCCACTCTCTCTAAAAATCAATGGAAAAAATATCCTTGGGTGAGGATTAAAAAAAAAGTTGAATAGGAAGTCAGATATATGAGTTTCAAGGTGAGAGGAGAGGTCTATATGAAACTGAGCGCTTGGTATATAGTTGGCATTAAAAACTATGGAACTAGAGGTTACTTAAGGAAAGAGGGTGGGAACAGAAGAGCCAGGGACCCTGGAATGAATCCTAGGGCTCTGCATCAATTAGGAGGCGAAAACTTAGCCAAGGAGGTGGAGGAAGAGTAAACAATGTGCATTGTAAGTCAGAGGGCTGGAGAAGTAATAAACCTACATTGATCAGCTGGACTGAAAGAGAGCCAATAAGCTAGATAGAGAGGGCAAGCAAAGAAACTGTATAGTAATCTGCCTGTCTTATCAAATCGCAGAATTATCACTGAAAATTCGGAGTTGAAAACATCTCCATCTACACATCACACTGCCTCCTTGGATTAATCCATTAGACTTAATAGAAAACTCATGCCTCAGTACAAATAGTTTTGGGTGTCATGTAGACTCAGCCTTTAAAAAAATCCATTGTCATTATAATTCTCAAATTGCTTTTCTGCACCAGGAGCAGAAATGGGAAGTAACTGAGACTTCAAGCTCCAGTTTAAATGTGCAAGCACACCAGGCGTGCACATTTTAAAATAAAACAGATGAGCTATTTAAAATGTTTTATTGCAAAACTTAAAGATTGTCACCATTACTATTTAAAAAAAAACTTTAGAAAGCAATTTTTCTATTCTTTGTACCTTCAAGTCCTTGGCTCTGATGTTCTGCTCCTCTGACCTTCATCTAATCATGAATATCTATGCTACTTAATTATAATAAAAAAGCCTACATTGCACTCTAGATGGTAGATGCACATTTTTTCTTCTTTGGTCACCTGCCAGTTCTCAAAATTATAGCAGTGGGAAGAAATGCAAATGAAGGCCGTGCTTGACAGCTAAACATAATGGAATGCACGGTCCACATTTGAAAAGTTACCTTAAAATAAAAGGTAGCATATAAAAAATCATTTCTTTAAGGTCACCTATGGCTTTGAATTACAGCTTTGAGGAATTTCCAATTTAGTCATCAGAGAGGAAGAAGCCAAAATAAAGATTATATACTTTGCGAGAGGGAAGAGTTTTACTTCATCAGAGTTGGGTGATCTTATAACTTGGCAACACAAGACAAAATGAAAAAAACTAAATATTCACTTTATAGAGTATTGTGTATAGCAAACCAGTGAAAAACATTTCCTGTTACACTTTCACTAGCAGCTTATAAATTTTTTGGTCAATGTCCAAAGCAAGCTTACTTTATTGCATGTTAAAAAATTTAACATGTGGATCACAATAGGCTGGCAGTTAATGACATATATCTGTATAACTTGAATACTTTTATTTATTTAGATGAATATTTTTTCAAATATGAGGTTGAAAAGCAAATGGGTGGATACTAAATAGTTATTTAGAAATTTTGAATCTACACCTTATATACACATATAGCATGCACACACACACACAAACACAAAGAATTATTTGATAATTATATACTCCAGCAAATGTCAGAGTGGTCTTTCAATAAAAGCTCACACTTTAATTTTCCTCTTTTTTGTGATTTGGGGCTGACAGAGAGGATCTCTCAGACACCTTTTGGCATTTTGAACCCATTTCACAGAATACCAGAAGGGCGTGTTCTGCTTAGCTGTGACCCACAGGCCATGGAGCTCTGAGAGACAGGGTCAGAGGCTTCTGTGGATGCTGTTTTCTATGCTTCATGGTTCAGTATGTGGTGCAATAAAATGAGCACAATATATAGCAAAGTAAGGCCTGGGCTTTGGTTCCATGTTAGCCATTTTGTGAGGCCTTGGGTAAGTCATTTAATAAATTATGCATCTGTCTCTACACTCAGTTTAAGAATAACAAGCACTGATTGAGCATTTACCATATTCCAAGCATGTAAGACATAGGATTTTCTAATTGTATTCATAAATAGGTCATTTCAGTATAACGTGATATGATAAAGATATGTAGGTGCTACAGTAGCAGAGGCAAATTATATAAAGTCTCATATGTAAAAAGATAGACAGTGCTCTTCCTACCTACCTCAGAGGTATATAGTGAAAATGAAGTGACACTGGTGAAGGCACTTAATTTTTAAAAATACAACTCATTGCCTTGTTATTAGTGGTATTGTGTAGATTAGTAGAAACAGTGGTAGTAGTAAAAGTACTACCAAAGGTAAAATATGTTTAATTAAGGTCATTGTTAAACAAGATAGATAAATAGATCAAGGAAGGGAACAGAATAGAAACTCCAGAAATGTAAATGGCAGTATATAGTGAAGGTGACATCTCAAATGAGTGGGGAAAATATAGATTTTTTTTTTAGAAAATCAGGTTGATAATTTGATAGTCATATGGAAAAGAGATAAATTCACTTAAAACCTATTCTAATATAATTTCCAAATGTGTCAGAGTTGTAGAGTTAAAAAAATAATATGAGCACCAAAAGAAAATATGAGTGAATTCCTTTATCATCTGGGAGTGAAGAAAAATTTTCAGCAGGTTCAAACTCTAGAAGCAATGAAGGAGAAGATTGATAAATCTATCTATCTATCTATCTATCTATCTATACTAGAGGCCCGGTGCACAAAAATTTGGGGGGGGGGTCCCTCAGCCTGGCCTGTGCCCTCTTGCTGTCTGGGACCCCTCAAGGGATGACCACCTGCTGGCTTAGGCCCACTCCCCAGGGGATTGGTCCTAAGCTGGTAATCAGACATCCCTCTGGCAGCCTGGGAGCCCTCAGGGGATGTCCACTTGCCAGCGGGGAGCAGGCCTAAGCTGCAGTCTGACATTCTTAGTGCTGCTGAAGAGGTGGGAGAGGCTCCCACCACCACCACTGTACTGGCAGCCATCAGCCTTGCTTGTGGCTGAGCAGAGCTCCCCCTGTGGGAGCACACTGACCACCAGGGGGCAGCTCCTGCATTGAGTGTCTGCCCCCTGGTGGTCAGTGTGTGTCATAGTGACCAGTCATTCCCAGTCGTTCTGCTGTTAGGGTCAATTTGCATATTACCCTTTTACTATATAGGATAGAGGCCTGTGCATGGGTGGGGGCTGGCTGGTTTGCCATGAAGGGTGTCCCGGATCAGGGTGGGGGTTCCTCTGGGGTGCCTGGCCAGCCTGGGTGAGGGGCTGATGGCTGTTTTCAGGCTGGCCACACCCCCTTTAGGGTGGGGGGTCCCCACTGGGTTGCCTGGCCAGTCTGGGTGAGGGGCTGAGGGCCGTTTTCAGGCTGGTCAAGCCCCCTGGCGACGGAAGCTCACAGCCTCTTTTTCTTTTTCTTTTTTTATTCTGGGATTTATTTACCTTCTATAATTGAAACTTTGTTGCCTTCAGTGGAGCTCAGAGCCTGCTGGGATATTGGCTTCCTTTGAGCAAAAAGTCAGACATAAAAGAGTTATAGTGTATGCTTCCCTTTATATCTATATATATAAAAGCCTAAGCAACCGTTACAACCGAATGACCAGAATGACTGGTTGACCAGTTGCTATGACATGCACTGACCATCAGGGGGCAGACACTCAATGCAGAAGCTTCCCCCTGTGGTCAGTGTGCTCCCACAGCCAATATCCCACGGCCAGCCAACCTTCCATGGTCCCTCCCTCCTGCCGGTTGGCCCCCCATAGGCCCAGATCAGGGGGGCTGGCTGGCTAACCTCTCGGGGTCCCTCCCCCCATCACTGGCTGGCCCCACGATAGGCCTCCATCATCAACCAGGCCAAGGGACCCCACCAGTGCACAAATTTGTGCACCGGGCCTCTAGTTTAATTATAAACATTAACGCCCCTCAAAAACAAAGCAAATAAACCTAATAAGTTTTTCTATGGATGATAATAGAAGAAACAAAGTTAAAAGATTTATGACAAATGGAATATAATATTTGCAACTATTATAATACACAGTGGTTAACATCGTCAATATATAAAAATTTTCTAAAAATTAAATGAAAAATTCCACAACCCCAAAGGAAAAATGCACTAGATATATGAATAGGTAGTTCAGTGAGAAAAATTCAAATTACTCTACAGTAGGGGTCCTCAAACTATGGCCCGCGGGCCACATGCAAATACAAATATTGTATTTGTTCCCGTTTTGTTTTTTTTACTTCAAAATAAGATATGTGCAGTGTGCATAGGAATTTGTTCATAGTTTTTTTTTTAAACTATAGTCCAGCCCTCCAACGATCTGAGGGACAGTGAACTGGCCCCTTGTTTAAAAAGTTTGAGGACCCCTGCTCTACAGCAATGGAAAGATGTTCAACTTTTCTCATAATAAGAGAGATGTCAACTATTTAATAAGGGAAAACTAAAAGAAGATAGAAATGGTATTTCAGTGAAATACCATTTCCCACCCTCAAACTGGCAAAAATGAAAAGTGACAGTGTACTGTGTTGGAAAGACTATGGGGGAACAGGCATTCTCATACATTTTTGGTGAAAACATATAGCATGGTATAACCACTTTAGAAGGAAATTTGGCAATATACAGCAAAGTCATCTATGGGTTTACTTTTTGATTTAGCAATCCTACTTGTAGGAATCTATCCTAAAGACATCTGGGGAAACATGCAAAGGGAGGTGTACTTCAAATTATTCATTAGAACCTACTTTGCAGCAAAAGTAGAGAAACAACCCAAATGTATATCAATATAAGACTGGTAAAATAGGCAATGGTTTACCACACAATGGAATACTATGCAGCAATACAAAGGAATGGGGAATATTTTTATATATAGTTATGAAACAACCCCTAGATTATATTAAATGAAAAATGTAGGCCAGAAAAAGTGTGAATAATATGCTACTGCTTATATAAGGAGGAAATACATATACATAGAGACACACACACATATAACATTTTAGTATTTTCTTTCATTAAAAAAGGAATGATAATTCTTTAAAAATACATAAATTGACACCTAAAGGAATAGGAGAGAATATAGAAATATATAGACCTTGTTTTGAACATAAATTTTACATATTACAAACAAAATTAAAATAAAACCATCTAAAAGTATAAAGAAAAATGGAACAAATGCACTTAATTGTATATAAAGTTAGTGGTTTAATAAGATAGAAAGGAACTATACCAAATGACTTTGAAACATAGTCATTTAGTGAACATTCTTAGGGGTTATACCATAAAGAAATAAAACCTACAAGAAAAATCTTGAAACTCTTTTCAAACAATCATGTTGCTGGTGGTAGTGTTAGTCTAAGACTATTGAATGTGTCTTTTGAGATAAAGCAAATGTGCAAATATATTGCTGTTATTGAGAACTGGGATTTGGGGCATGGAAAGAAGTAGAAAAAGATCTAAGTTTGATAAAGTTAGGTAAAAATCACATAGCACTGGTTTTGACTATGGCATTAGTATAATCCAAATGGTTATTCTCTTAGAAAGAAAGGGAAAAAAGAACATTTTCTAGCTTTGTGCACTGAAAGACCTAGAAACTGTGATAGACTAAGTAGCAATGAGCATCCCTATTGCCAAGACTGTAGTCTCTAGATTGCATTATATGGAAAGAGAAAACACAGGTGTGTTTTTTGTTTTGTTTTGTTTTGTTTGTTTTTTTTTGGAGAAAGAGTAGATTTAAAGTTCAGGGAAGAAAATGATGACCCTAGGGCCTCCTTGCCAAAAACTTCCTCCTCGCCAAAAACCTCCTCCTCGCCAAAAACCTCCCTCCCTCTCTCTCTGGCATAAGGCAGAGGGTTTTCAAGCCATACCAAAAGGAGGGATAAAGAACTCTACTTCTCTACTTGGACACAGAGCAGTTCAAGTAAAACCCCAGAGGCTTGAAATAGTGTAGAAGTTTGGGAATTATGATGTGTTCCAAGGATGGAAGTATTGGTTTTGGGTGAAGATCCAAATTATTGTGACAGGGCAAAGTTCACTCTTACACCTTTTTTTTTCCTGGTAGATTCAACTAAGACCACTTGTTGAGGTTAAAGCAATCACATTTGCCTCTTTTTTTTAACAGTTGTATCTCAGACTCAGGCTCAAAAACCTCTCGGATGAGTTGTCACACCTGTATACTACTCTCACCTCACCCTAGCATAACCATGTGTACATGTTTATCTAGATTAAAAGATGGTGAGAACATCAAGAGAGAATGAATATTGGGAGAGTATGGGTATATTGACTACTTATTATCTCATCCTAATCTCTAATTTATTATTGCAGTTCTTCCAGAGCAGTCCAAATAAGACCCCAGAGGCTTGAAATAGTGTACAAGTT
>NW_005358943.1:2954411-2983370 GCF_000412655.1 Myotis brandtii | reverse complement strand
ATAGGAAACCATTTGGCAGACTTAATTAAATGAGTGGTCAGAGCAGGTTTTCTTTTTAAGTTTATTCTCGTTGCTGCATTGAGAATGGTCTGAGAAGGAATGGACAAGAAAGATTTGGACAGAGCAGTCAGGTGGTGATAGGTAAGAGAGATCATGGTGAACTGAAGTGGTGGTAGCAATAAGATAGAAGGAGTATTGGACAGGTGTGGAAAGTATTTCTAAGGTAGAATTGATAGGTCTTGCTGATGGGTTGAGTGATCTTTTCCCCTCGCTGCATCCACCCCCTTGGCCATTTAACTTTGAAGTGTCCTCTGCCTCTGTCTCTGGATTTGACCATGTGCCTGGCTTTGGGTAATAGAATGAAGCAGAAGTGCAAGTATGATGCTTCTAAGTCTACAATTTGAGAGGCCTTGCTCTTTCTTGTGTTTCTGTCATCTCCATGAGGACATTCCTGAGGTAGCCTACTGGCATGGAACAGATACGTGGCAGAGACTTGAAGTGCCCAGTCAGCCCAGTTGAAACTTGTCTTCAGTGGTCGACAAACTCATTAGTCAACAGAGCCAAATATCAACAGTACAACTATTGAAATTTCTTTTGAGAGCCAAATTTTTTAAACTTAAACTATATAGGTAGGTACATTGTTATTAACTTAATTCGGGTACTCCTAAGGCTTAGGAAGAGCCACACTCAAGAGGCCAAAGAGCCGCATGTGGCTTGAGAGCCGCAGTTTGCCAACCACTGTGCTATCTTACACAAGGAAGCAAGGGAATAGTCAAAGACCACAGAGGCTTGCCTTGGCCAGTGTGGCTCAGTTCATGCACGGAGAGGTTGCAGCTTAAATTCCTATTCGGTGCACATGCCTGGGTTGTGGGCTTGATCCCAGTAGGGGGCTTGCAGGAGGCAGCTGATTGATGTTTTTCTCTCTGTCTTCCTCCCACCCCCCTCTCTCTTTCTCTCAAATCAATAAAAATATATTTAAGAAAAACACACAGAGGTTTGTCTGAAGGACTCAGGCACCCACAAGAAGAGGACCTCACTGCCTAACTATGGAACAATTTGAGCATCAATAATTGTAGTAGATTGAAACACATTAAAATTTTTATGTTCATGAATGAACAATAATCTATTTTTTAAAAAGGCAACTAATAGGTTACCTTTGGAACATTTTGAAGCTCAACTCATGAACTTGAAAATCTAAAAATAGAGGGAAAAATAGATGTCTCTTTTTCTTATATAAACTGTATATCTGTATAAGTAAGTAGTTGTTGAAACATTATTTCAGGTAATAAAAGCAAAAGAAATATAAAATATCACCACTTTGCAACTCCCAGTGGAGTGGTTGATTTGGGAAAAAATCATCAGTAGGTGCTGGTCCTGAAAACACAGAGATAATCAGACATTCTGCCTCTTGATTGGAGTTCATAACACCATCTATGAAGGAATTTTGCCAAAAGAAATATCTGAATCTGATTAACTGTCTAGGTCTATCAGATAACTTATGGGAAATGAGGAGAAAAACCTGTTGAATGTAATCAGCAAAATCTAGACTAAGGGAAACACTTTATTAATTGTTCAGATTCTTAAACAATTTTTTTTTGAAAAGACAGAGGCAAAGGTGTGGTTTGGTTGGTTGTACTAGTATGTAGTCCCATGCATTGGGGGATATATCTGGTTGAAGAGACATGTCTACCACTTAGGCTATCTGAGCCTTATTTGCATTTGATTTGAATAAAGTATAAAACAAAACAAATTTGAAAAATGGGAACAATTAAAGTCACTTTACAGTGACCAGGCATTTCATGTTATTAATAAATGCTCAATTTAATAAATAAATATTATATTTTTTATTGTGTGTGATAATGACATTTTGATTATTTTTTAAAAGTAACATACATAATATGTATATACACACATACACAAGTTAAATTCTATAATATTTAGTTTTTGCCTCAAAATTGCCAGGAGGGGTGAGAAAAAAGTGAGTAAAGATAAGTTGGTAATTACTGAAGCTCAAAACTGAATAGATGGGACTCATATATTATTTTTTTCTACTTTTGTTTATGTTTAAAACATTCCATTATTAAAACTATTTAACAAGGGAAAACTAAAAGAAGATAGAGATTATTGATATTGTTGCAGATTCCGTTGCTCCCAAGTGTAATATCTAGCGGAATCTACAAATTCTATTGAAAGGGAAGTTACAGGGAATCAAGGAGGAAGGAGATATGTCAAGAAAACCATAAAAACCAGAAAGTTAATATAAAATGTGATTTACTTACATTTTTCTGGCTGATAAATCAGGTTACAATGCATCATATGAAGAGTTATCAGAGCCATAAGTGTAGACATAAAAGGAATAAGTAAAACCAGGACCCAAGCCCCTGAGTGCTGAATGTAAGATATTCCCAGAAAGACAACAGTCACATTTAGGTTCATGATCCAATAAAACCTGAGGTACACAGACAGACAAAAATAAAAACACCATTGAGTTACTTCAGATAGCAACTGCTTATTTTAATGCTTTTATATAAATGTAAGCTATAAAATTGTGGCATGTTGGCTCAAGTACATTTTACAAATATTGGATTTCTAAATAAGTTTATAGTTATCAGCTGTCTTAGAGTTTCATTATCTTTGTTTCATTTCTATTTAGAAGATGTGTAGAAAGTATATTCTCTTTTATCTAATTAGAAGTTGACAGGTATTTTCTGTACAGGGCCTGACATAAATAGCTTAGGCTTTTCGGGTCATATGGTCTTTGCAGCAGCTTCTCAACTGTGTTGTGGAGCTAAAGAAGCCATAGACACCTGCATACACCCAATGAACCTGGAAAGTTACATGGTTAAAGAGTTGAATCTCTATTCCTGGGAAAACTCAGGAATCTTCAGGTTATGTGTGTCTCCTGCATTAAATCAAAGAAATGCTTGTCATTGAATAAAACTTTTAGTGTCTCCTCCTTGTGAATAGGATTTGTAAGTTTGGGGGAAATCATCTCTATCTCTCAATCTTTCCTTGGGTCTAAATCCTGCCCTTAGAATCTCATTGCAGAGGGGTCCTTAATATTAACTTAAAAAATTATTAAGGTGCCGAAACCGGTTTGGCTCAGTGGATAGAGCGTCGGCCTGCGGACTGAAGGGTCCCAGGTTCGATTCCGGTCAAGGGCATGTACCTGGAAAAAATTATTAAGGTAAAATTAAATATAATAAAATTTACCCACTTATATATATAGTTTTATGAGCTATTATAAACGTTTTAGTTGTCCAAACACTAATATACCTAAGTTTTAGAGCACTTACATTATCACTAAAATTTAAAGGACTTGCCTGATTAGACCCAGCCCACTGAGATACCAAGATTATCTCACCTTTGATGACCTCAAAAGTAACTGAGTAGACCTTAATTTCATTGCAAAATCCCTTCACTTTGCCAACCTATATAATAAAAGCCTAATATGCTAAGTGTCCGGTCATCTGGTCATCTGTTCAACCAATCAAAGCATACTATGCTAATGATATGCTTAGGCTGCTAAACCGCTCGCTATGATGTGCACTGACCACCAGGGGACAAACGCTCTGACTGGTAGGTTAGCTTGCTGCTGGGGTCCAGCCAATTGGGACTGAGCGAGATGGGCCGGACATGCCCTGGAGCAAGGGGGAAGATGCAATGAGCTGAGCAGTAAGAAGCAGCGAGCAGGCGGGCCGTAAGGAGAGAGGGAGCCTGGACTGCTAGAAGGATGTCTGACTGCTGGCTTAGGTCTGATCCCCGGCAGGTGGACATCCCCCAAGGGGTCCCAGACTGTGAGGGTGCACAGGCCAGGCTGAGGGATCCCCCTACCCCCAGGGCACGAATTTCATGCACTGAGCCTCTAGTATAACATAAAATAATCATTGGGTGTTATCTGGTCATTGTCATATTCTATTGGGTGGAGTCAGATTACAAGTTATTCCCCCATTCAGAGGGATGGGTCTGTCAAAAGTGTGACCCATTGGGAGTCATCCTATGGAATTTCCTATACATCTAATTGAAGGAGAGAGGAAATGAGGATGCCAAACTAGGTTGTTAATTTAAGACCAGACTCCTATCCTACCTCATTTCTCTAACTGGCTGAGGATGGAGACTTGGCTCCCTGCTGTGCCCAGTTGGCACTACCCAGGAGAATGAATTGGAGCACTGCCAGTTTCTGCTGGACAGGGGATAGAAGACCAGTTCCTCTCGAAGCCTCACTAACACCCCCAGGCTTGGAATCAGAGTGCCCTACTTCTGTTCCTGTGTGTGTGTGTGAGAGAGAGTGAAAGAGGGAGAGAGAGAGAGAGAGAGAGGGAGAGAGAGAGAAGTATCAGATTCCTGTTTTCTGCTGATACTATGGGGCCAGCAGAGGTGAGGGGGCAGTTTTTTCATAGTGCTCAGATGAAGTAGGGTGGGTATTGCCAACAAGATTTTCTTTCCTTCCTTTATTAGTAGTTTCATGGTTTTAGATCTTATGTAAGACCAATAAAAGACTTTGAATTAATTTTTCAGTAGGGTGTTATGGGTAATTTTTTGTATCCTATCTAATAAAGAGGTAATATGCAAATTGGCCATCACTCCAACACACAAGATGGCCACCCCCATGTGGTCAAAGATGGCCGCCAGAAGATGGCCTGCAAGGGAAGGCAGTTGTGGGGAGACCAGGCCTGCAGGGGAGGGCAGTTAGGGGCAATCAGGCTGGCAAGGGAGCAGTTAGGCATTGTTCAGGCAGGCAAGGGAGCGATTAGGGGGTGATCAGGCTGGCAGGAAGAAGCGTTTAGGGGCAATCAGGCAGGCAGGCAGGTGAGCGGTTGGGAGCCAGCAGTCCCGGATTGTGAGAGGGATGTCCCACTGCTGGTTTAGGCCCGATCCTACAGGGACATCCCTCGAGGGATCCCAGATTGGAGAGGGTGCAGGCTGGGCTGAGGGACACACACCCCCGTGCACAAATTTTGTGCACTGGGCCTCTAGTATGATATATAACTATTCCAATACAATTTATTGAAAAGTTGATTTTTTCCCATTGAATTTTTTGGCACCTTTGTTGAAAATCAATTGACCACATAAATGTGATGCTTTGTCCTGATTCTCAATTCTGTTCCACTAATCTATCCTTATGCCAATACCTTATGCCAATATTGTCTTCATTACTGTTTTCTACTTATTTGTTTTTTAAAAATGACTTTATTGATATAACTGACATACAATAGACTGCATGTGTTTAAAGTGTACAGTTTGATAAGTTTTGAAAATGTATGCACCCATGAAATGATCACCACGTTCAAGAGAATGAATATATCCATCATTCCCCAAAGTTTCCTTATGTTCCTTTGTAATTCTTCCCTTCTGCCACTCCCTCCCTATGTCCATGAATTACTGATCTTTTTTTCTGTTGCTACAGATTTGTTTTTAATTGATAGATTTTTTTTTTTTTGGTAAGTGGAATGATCAAATAGGTATTCTGTATCTGGATTCTTTCACTTGGCATAATTGTTTGAAAATTCTTCTATGTTGTTATGTTTATCAGTAGTTGATTCCTTTTTATTCCCAAGGAGTATTCCTTTATATAAATATACCACATTTTATTTATCTACTTATCTGTTGATAGACACTTTCCCGGGCTTATGGCTAATTACAAATAATGATGTTTTGAACATTCATGTACAAGTGTCTGTATAGACATGGACTGTCATTTCTCTTGGGTAAAATATAAGAGTGGAATAGCAGGGTGATATGCTAGATGTATATTTAACATTTAAAATATTTCCAAATGATTTTTAAGTAGCTGTAACATATTTATATTACCACCACCAATATATCAGAGTTCTAATACCTCTGTATCTTGGGCAACACTTGGTATGGTCAATTTTTATTTTAGTTATTTTAATAGATGTGTGGTTTTATTTTGCATTTCCCTAATAACTGGTGATATTGAGCTTCTTTTTATGTGCTAATTGGCCATCTGTATATCTTCTTTGGTAAAGTTTCCATTCAAATAATTTGTCCATTTAAAAAAATGGGTTATTTTCTTATTATTGAGTTTTAAGAGTTCTTTATATAACCTAGATATGTCCTTTATCAAACATGTGTTCTACACATTTTATTCCAGCCTATATTTTGTCTTTTTATTTTCTTAACAGTGTCTTTGAAGAGGACAAATTCTTAATTTTAATGAAGTCAAATTATCTTTTTTTTTTTCCTTACAGATCATACTTTTGGTGTTGCATCTAGGAAATCCTTGCTTAACTCAAGGCCCCTCTTCTTCAGAGAAGAAATCTGAGCATTAGAGATGATTCATCCCAATTCTCACAGCTGCATTGTTGCAGAGCCGTGAGTAGAAGCCACCTCTTCTGTGCAGTCTCTAAGGAGAGGCTACCTGGGCTCGGTGTCTTTCTTATACTTCTTTCCAGGTCTTTCAAGTTATAGATTTTGTAACACCACCATTTCCTCATTAATCCAGGGTTTAACATTCGAATTACATTTCACTCATGCCTCTTAACATGTTTTATATAGCATTAATTATAAATATTGTCCTTTCTCTTTGGAATGGTTGTCAGTAGACTTGAGTTTGAATTACAACTCTGATAATCACATTATCTGTGATCTGAGTCTCTCTAGAATTCTGGGTCTTTCTCTTTAAAATATAGGGATTATACCTTATGCACAGAATTTTTGTAAAGATTGAATGAAGAACACAGACAGTAGCTGTATAAGTACCAAGCAAATGTAGTTGCTGTTCATTTTCTCCAATCTTGATTTCAGGAACAAAAAAGAGCAATGAAATTAGAGCATAGTGACAGGAACAGAGAGTTAGAAAAGAAGACGAAGCGCCCTGACCGGTTTGGCTCAGTGGATGGAGCATCAGCTTGCGGACTGGGGGGTCCCAGGTTCGGTTCCGGTCAGGGGCATGTGCCTCGGTTGTGGGCACGTCCCCGGTGGGGGTGTGCAAGTGGATGGAGCGTCGGCCTGCAGACTGGGGGGGTCCCAGGTTCGGTTCTGCTCAGGGGCATGTGCCTTGGTTGCGGGCTCGTCCCAAGTGGGGGTGTGCAGGGGGCGGCTGATCGATGTTTCTCTCTCATCGATGTTTCTAACTCTCTGTCCCTCTCCCTTCCTCTCTGTAAAAAATCAATAAAATATATTAAAAAAAGAAAAGAAAAGAAGACGAAGCAGTTAACTGGGTCCACATCTTTTAGGTCCTTGAAGTTTCTGGTAAGGTGTTTGGATTTTATTTCTAGTGCATTGGGGAGCCATTTGAAGGCAATTAAACAGGGGGCTGAAATGATCTGATTTTAGATGAAAAGAAAAAAGGATTATTGTGTCAGCTCTCTGAATTGCAGATAGGGCTTGGTCAGGAGACCAATTGTATCTATTGTAATCATCTGGATGAGAGCTGAGTGTGAACTGGACCAGAGTGGTAGCAAAGGAAAGGGAGAGTAGATAGATATGTGATATCGATTTGGAAGGATGTGTCCAATTAGGCTAGTCTCCTCCCTATCCTATAAACATGCCTGCTCATTTCCATCCCTGTGACTTTTCATGTTCTTTGGCTTGCCCTGTCTCACTTTCAAAGTCCCATATCAAATGTCTTTTTCTTCATTCATTTTTCTCGTGAATATTCTACTTTTTCTTTTCTCTGAAGTTCTAAAGCAAACATGCACTGTCCGTTTTTCACTTTTGTCACTTTTGTGTTCTCACTTCTAGATCAGCAAGCTCCCTGACAGCAACACCTTATTCTTTATATCCATGTCTCCATGGGACCTAGCACAGTTCTAGTTCCACAATAAATGGATAATGAATAACTAATTGATAATAACATGGCATCTCTGATAAAAATTCAAACAAATGACAATCCAAATCTTTAATAATTGATCTATGAAAGTAATTACATATCAAACATGGCCATGCTGAGGAAACTGACTTGCTGTAATTCACTAATAGAAACATCACAATGTGGGTGAGGTATGAAGTGAGAATTTTCTAGGACAACTGGATAGAGTCCCTAGGCTCAGCCTCGGGTCATCCTTTCATGCTGTAGCAAGCTGCACATTTGAGTTGTGGCTGAAGCAACAGAGAGAAGCTGGAGCTGAAAGCAATGCTATATTTCTTTCAATCTTTAGGAAATTCTTTTTTTTTTTTAAATGTTAAGTATTGCTGAGAAAATCCAAGAGGACACTGTGTGACTCTTCAGTACACCACATGGTGATGTAAGCTGAATTGTCTAAAGAGGGTCAAGGAAAATTACAATTATTGCAAGACTTAAATCTTGTGAAAGGTAGTCAGAAACCAAAGAATTATAGGCTGAATAT
The DNA here is from genome assembly GCF_000412655.1 of Myotis brandtii. Classification (NCBI taxonomy): domain Eukaryota; kingdom Metazoa; phylum Chordata; class Mammalia; order Chiroptera; family Vespertilionidae; genus Myotis; species Myotis brandtii. Next base: position 2,975,058 of record NW_005358943.1, on the reverse strand, counting down.
CTATGTAGAGAAAGAGATTTCACATAAAGTACTAAATGTGTTTGAACAAATGCCACCCAACCTATTTGATTGTGTAATTTTCTGAAAGAATTACACAGTACAGGCATGTTTTATATATGTCTTTGTTGATCCATGAACAGGACAAGCCATAGATAATTAAGGCTGAAATTGTATATATATCAATTGTAAAAAAATAAAAGAAATAAAAATCCACAGTCTTCAAACTCACCATTAAGGCTCCTTTCATCTCATAGTTCACTAGCAAATTGAACATATAAAGCACCTTTCACACAGAAAGCCAGAGAGCAAAGCACTAAAGCAAAACAAATACCAGTGATTAAGGAAAATTGAAAGCAGCAGTAAAAATATGTTTCTTTAGTCTACTTTTAAATACGGACTGGGAGCTGCAAATAACTCGGAGTATATATAAGTGGTAATTTTTTTTGTCTTCATGATTTTATGGTGTTGAATACAAATAAGGGAAAAGAAAACATTGTTAATGTAAAAGTAGCAAAAATATTTTGAGATTATTTATTTTAAATATTTACCTGAATTTGTTTAGTAATAATTTTAAAACTCACTCAATTGTTCTTAGGCTGAATAATTTTGACGTGCTTTAGACTGAGTTTAAGTGATTTTAGGAGAAATGGTTTAAAATGTTCTTTCCTAACCTGAGAAGTATCAAACATTCAGATCTTTAGAGCATTAGTGGACAATGTAAAGAGTTCAGAGTGAATATTTTATTCTGTGCATTGAACAGTATTTAGATAATTCACCAGGGGATTTACAGATCTTAAAGGGATAAAGTTGAACTGTTTAGAAGAGTCAGTTAAACACTTGGGTGCTGATTTCATGGTGAATGGCTGTTGTCAATCATTGCTTCTTTTAGCATAACCATTGGCCCACTGAAATGTTTCAAAGAATACTCTGGCAGCCATGAATTTGGAGAAAGGAGAATAAAATGGAAATTGTACAGTTCTCACTTTTTATCTATAAATTATTTCAACAATGCTGTAAAGAAATGGCAGTTTATTACAGGAAGATCATTGATTTTGGTGAATACACAGCAAGAGTAAAGTAAAATATATATTTCTAATTAAGAAATTTGAGGGGATGCTACATTCTCTTCTTCCCGCTCTCACTGCCTCTCTCACTCTTTTAATGCTCTCATTCTCTTTCTCTCTCTCTTTTTAAATTCTTGCATTATTACTTAATATATTATTTTCTTTAAAAAAATTTTTAACTTAAATTTATTGGGGTAACATTGATTCACAAAACCATACAGGTTTCAAGTGTACAACTCAAAACATCATCTGCACACTGCATTGTGCCCCCATAGCCCCAAGCAAAGTCTCTTTCTGTCCCCATTTTGCCCCCTTTGCCCACCTCCACTTTATCCTCCCACTCCCTTTCCCTCTGGCTAAAACCACACTATTGTCTGTATCCATGGGCTATGCATATATGATTTTTTGCTTAATGCCATTACCTTCTTTAATCCAGCCCCACAACCCTCTTCCTCTCTGATAGCTGTCAGTCTGTTCCATGTATCCATGCCTCTGGTTCTATTTTTTTTTCATTAGATTCCACATTTAAGTAAGATCATATGGTATTTGTCTTTCTCTGTCTGGCTTATTTCACTTAGCATAATAATCTCCAGGTCCATCCATGCTGTTGCAACAGCTGATTTCCTTTCCTTTTTTTTTTTAACAGCTGAGTAGTAGTCCATTGTGTAAATGTACCACAGCTTTTTTATACACTCATCTTCCAATGGGCACTTGCACTGTTTCCAGATCTTGGCTATTGTAAATAATGTTACAGTGCACATAGGATAGGATGCCAACATACTCATGTTAACAGTTGTTTACGTATATCATTTTCTCATTTCTGAGTTCAAGACCTTTGAACCACCTCATGTTTACTGATGACCATAAGTCTCTACTCACACATCTACCAAACTTAAAAACTACCAAGCAGAGCTTAAGAAAATCAGGAGGCAGCAAGAGCAATAAGAAATATAAGGAATTGTCATTCTCTCCAATCCCCCTCCCCCAATATTCTTTGGTTTCCACAGTTAACTACTGGAGAGAAATTCTGGGTGTATTTCGTGCAAGCTTACAGTGTTGGTAGAGATCAAGAAGGAGGTGCCTTTTGTTATTAGGGTGAGTGAAGCATTTGTTAAACTTGGCTAGAGCCCATGCTAATAGAATTTTGGAAGGTCTAGTGATTTTTTTTAAAGCTATTTATAGGTTACTCCTCATTATGCAATGCAGAGGATATTTTGAGTATTAATGAGTCTGCAGGATTATTCCATGGACTGCTTTGATTTTGTTGGCTGAAGTGTACTTTATAAATAATAACTTACTATTGCAGAATGTATGCAGATTCACATTTTGTGGGTTTTTTTTCTCAAGGATTATGTAGAATTTCTCAATCAGGTAGATTTTGAAATGTGAAAAATAACTGTGAATTATCAAAATTTACAAAGAACTCTGGCACACATTAGGTATGTTCAATGAATGTTTAGTTCCATTTCTTTTCAACGATATCGCTAGACTGCTTTCGGAGTCCCCATTCCTTATGTCTCTGGGACTATTTTCAAAATCCTAAAGCACTTGCTGAAAATGTACATTCCTTAGCAAGGCTCCCCGAAAATTCTGATTTATGAGGTTGGGGGTGAGGCTGTCAAACAACACTCAAGTGAATATTAACACAGCTTCTGGAAAAATGCTGTAGGATAATAAAATTTTGCCTCTAGTGTTTCCCTAAGATAAAATATATTATATTTGAGTAAGTAAGTATTTAAAATTAGAACATTTTAATAGGAGACAGATATGTAGGGTCAATTTGAGCACTAGATATTCAAAATTTCTGGACTTTTTCAAGAACTTTGTCAATATTCTCTTTGGCCCTTTAAATCATGTGTAATTCACTCTGGTAACTAGACTATGTTACCAATAGACTATGATACACAGATGTGATATAAGTTATCAGGTGAAGTAAGTAGAGAAACGTGGAAGTAACGTTTGAGGTTAATTTTAGTAGAATTAAAAAATGATGGTCATGCCCAGAAACATAGAAGCATGGAACAGACTGTGGACTCTCGGAAGGTGGAGGTGGGTGGGAAGGGATCAACCAAAGAACTTGTATGCATATATGCATAACCCATGGGCATAGACAAAAAAGCCTGGGGCAGGGGACGGGGGCCAGCTAGAAGGGGCCAATGGGGGGGGGAGGTGACATGTATAATACTTTCAACAATAAAGATTTAATTAAAAAAATTATGGTCATGAACAGACTTAATTATCCACCTTCTTTTGCTTCTAGAAAAGATTCTGTCAAACAAAATAAAAACAGACTCATAGACACAGAGAACAAACTGACAGCTGTCAGAGGGGAGGGAGTCGGAGGCTGGGTAAAAAAGGTGACGGGATTAAGCAACAAACAAACAAACAAACAAACCCTCATAGACAGATAACAGTATAGTGATTACCAGAGGGAAAGGGGGTGAGAGGAGGTAGGAGAGGGTAAAGGAGGAATAAATGGTGATGGAAGGAGACTTGGCTTGGGGCAGTGAACACACAATACAACATACAGATGATGTATCATAGAATTGTACACCTGAAACCTATATAATTTTATTAACCAATGTCACCCCAATAGGTTCAATTAAAAAAAAAAGAAAGATTCTGCGCAAGTGTATTTACCTAGATGATCTCCATGTGGTGACTCGTAATTGTACACCTCAGATTTGGGAAAATGCTGAAAGAGCCAAGTTCTGCTCTGGATAATGGTGCGAAGATGTTGGCAGATCATTATGCTTCTTGATTTTATGGAGGCTCCTTTCATTCTTTCAATGAGGTACACAGTTGAGGAAGATCTAGTACCAGATGGTAATGTTGGCTGGGAGTGGTTTTACTCACCTACATTTGGCAGCTCTACTTGGAAGTGGTGCTTTCAACGCCTGAAACTTCCAGTCTGCACCATTTAACATGATCATTGGGAAGCTTTAGGTGGTGCAGACACAATAACACATCTCATTAAAGGTCTTGTAACTATGAACATCTGACATCTGTGCTGAAAACAGAACTGGATGCGGCCTTCAAGTAGTTATAGATTCCAGTGGTATGTTGTTTTTTAAAGACACTACTGACATTCGTTATATTAACCAGACTATTAATTTCTGGAGGCATTTTTCACTTGGAGAAATAGATTACAAGTGAATGGGCTGCCCATTTGAAAGATAGTCTCCTCTTAAATGAGTTCCCTCTTTTCCAGACTTTAGACAGTGATTTTAGCCGATGACTTAGTTGTCATTTAGTAATAACAGTAATAGCTATCCTGATTTGAATACCTATATTGTGCTAGGATACTTTACTAGTATATATAAGCTGTAAATATATAAATGGCCCTCCAAGGTATTTCCGTTTTGTGGATGAGAGACCTGGGTCTCTGAGAGGTTAAGGAACTTGCTGAAAACCATGAGAACTCCAAAGCGACAGAGCCAGGATTATGCCAGCTGTGTGGCTGCCCAATGGGGGTCTCTGTCGGTCTTGTCACCAGTCCCTGCAGTATGTACAGGAATAGTTAACATTCATTTCTATAAACTGCAACAAGCAGCTGTTGCTAAAAATTTCTTTAGTTAGTGTTTAAACTGAAAAAAAAAATTTTTTTAAAGCAACCAGATTTAGCCTTTAAGGAGCTTATTATTCAAATAATTCTTTTACACAGTAATGAATAACACCCTGATTCTTTATACACATTTTTAGGAGCTTTAACTTAGGTTTTAAAAATACCTAATGGCTCTTCTTGTTAGAGATTTTAATGAAATTAGGAAATAACAGGTAACCAAATCAAAGTGCATTCATCCTAAATTTGGCCAGCTCCTCACAGCTGCAGAAATTCAATTTTACCCAATTCCCCATCCCCCTTTGCAAAGTCCTAAAGCACAAACCCATTGGGAGTCCCCTCCATCTCCCAGAGGAAATATTTCATTCATATAATGTCTCCTTTGTAATCCACACAGAGAAATGTCATTTTGATTAAACACAACTCAATGACTAAGACCACAGCACAATATATTCTCCAGAGCTATCTTCCAGAACAACCGATTGCTCGCCAGTCTTCATCCTCTAGAGTCTTATTTAATCAAAATGATGTTGCTAATTAAGGATTAAACTTCTGAATAGAATAAAAATAAAAGATTTTTCTTTCCCCTTTGGGCAGGTCAAGGAGGCAGAATTTTCTATAAAGAAGTGAAGAGTTCCTTCCACCTTGGGTGAAACTTCATCATTCTCTGACATTTGGACTTAATCCAAAATAGGCCTGAGTGCTTTGTAATATTAATATAATTGGAGAGAGAGAGAGAGAGAGAGAGAGAGAGAGAGAGAGAGAGAGAGAGACTAACTGCCTTGGATAACTACATGGACCTAGCTAACATTTTTTTTCATTTAATGATTTTAATATAAATTTTCTGAAAACATTTTGTCTGATGCTCTCTGGGCATTGCTTTATCTATTGCTAACATTATTCATTGTTAACGTTGGAAAGTCAGACCATTTTAGAAAAATGTTGGCAACCCATTTCACAGAAAAGTGCGAACAAAAGATGTAATGTATCTCATATCTGTTTGACATCTACTGATGAATAATAAAGAACACAACAAAATTCTTTATGAAATGCTCTACCTTAAGATAAAAATTTCCATTTTTTTGAATTCATAATTGATAATAAAAATTGGTTCCTCAAAACCACATAAAACTGTATAACAACTCATCAGAAGAGGCCAAGACTCACAGAAACATGGTTTGGTTGTCAAGGAATACAAACTCTTTCAGATGATGGGGGCGAAGTGGATGCAAAGCAGAGATACTGGTTGATGTTTTAAAAAATTATACAAGCCCTGGCCGGTGTAGCTCAGTTGGTTGGGTATCCTCCTGTGCGCCAAAAGGTTGCTGGGATCCCCGATAGGGGTGTGCAGGAGGCAACCAATTGATGTTTCTCATCCCTCATCCATGTTTCTCTCTCCCTGTCCCTTTCTCTCATAAATAAATAAATAAATAAATAAATAAATAAATAAATAAATATTGTGCAATACTTCTATCCTTTTTCATATTCTCTCTGTTTTGCCCTCTGAATGTATAATCCCTGCTAAATTAGTCCATCCCAATGTAATAACTCATAATAATAGCTACTGCTTATTGATCACCTACTATGTGCCAGGTTCTCATTATTACCTCTAATAAAAGCCAAGAAGAGGCATTATTATATCTCTTTAGGAATGATTACGCTGAAGCTTGTAAAGAATAAATGACTTGACCGAGGTCAGGCAGTTGTGTCAAACAGAGGTGAGACTTCCCTCCAGGCCTGCTTTGAATGTGCTCCAAAGCCACATTCTCTGCACTATGCCAAGCCATTTCACACTTGCTTACTTGGAGGGTAAATGTATCAATGTGTTTTCAGAAGGTGCTGGGAAGTTGTGTTGCTCTGTACCCAACTCATATGTTCCTGTCGTTAGTGCCTGAATCATTGTCAGGGGCATGGTCACATTGTAAATCCCCTATCCGTGGTCGGCAAACTGCGGCTCGCGAGCCACATGCGGCTCTTTGGCCCCTTGAGTGTGGCTCTTCCTAAGCCTTAGGAGTACCGGAATTAAGTTAATAACAATGTACCTACCTATATAGTTTAAGTTTGAAAAATTTGGCTCTCAAAAGAAATTTCAATCGTTGTACTGTTGATATTTGGCTCTGTTGACTAATGAGTTTGCCGACCACTGCGCCTAGCCCGATGGTCGGCAAACTGCGGCTCGCGAACCACATGTGACTCTTTGGCCCCTTGAGTGTGGCTCTTCCACAAAATACCACGTGCGGGCGCGCACATACAGTGCGACTGAAACTTCGTGGCCCATGCGCAGAAGTCGGTATTTTGTGGAAGAGCCACATTCAAGGGGCCAAAGAGCCGCATGTGGCTCACGAGCCGCGGTTTGCCGAGCCGCGGTTTGCTGACCACTGGCCTAGCCCAATCAATGATGAAGACTGGGCTACTACCCTCAGAAGGGCACCAGAAAGCAAACAACGAGAAATCCCAAAAGAGAGAGGAATACCATAACCTGTTTCTCTCCCAACCAGTGCTACCTACCAGTTACAGAAAGACACTCGTTTCTGTGATCCAGGCTCCTGGAGGCTGTAAGCGCCCAGTGGACAAACGATGGCTCTTACTCCTCCCGAGCCGAGGCAGAGGGCCAGCAGAGCTACGTAAAACAGCCGGCTCTGCTCCTGTTTTGGTATGCGGTTGGTCATATGGTGACCACCTACATAGAAATCTTCCAAAGGAAAGGCAACCACAGACAACAGAGCAGTGCCTGTGGACGGGGGAAAGGAGAATAAATATGTCATAAACCAAATGAATCACCAAATCACATCACAAGTAAGGTTTTTCCTCTGAAAGTAGCATCGTTCTGTGATTGTCTTATTAAAATATCTGTTAACCATTGCCATTTTGGAGACAGCAGGATTTTTCTAAATGTGAACATGTCCTTCAACATGTATTTTAACTAGTCTAGAGTCCTCGTTTTCCCCCCTTAAACTTGAACTATTGTTTTTCTCAGAATGTATAAGCAAATCATGCCCATTTTAACAAAATTAAAGTAATTCAGAAATATATCCTGTAAGAACTTAAAGATGCCTGTAATCTCACCCCCAGAAAAAACCACTGTTAACCAGATTTATTTGTTCTTACTCAATAGAGTGATAAAAAAGTGGTATCTCAGACATCTCAGAAGCCTGCGAAGTAAAGCATTTTTAGAATAACAGTGTAGTTAGAGGAGAGCATAGCTTCTTTCCCTTTTCTGCTTCTCTTTCTCCTTTTAATGCCCTTCTTTCTCTCATTCCTCACACAGAAAACATTCCCTGATACAGAACAGCAACCTCGTGACTGTCCAGTCCATCCTGTCCCCTTACCTGGCATGTTTTTCATCATGACACTCATCAACCCCTGTCATAGTATAAGTTTACTTGTTTTCTCACTCCCTGCACCAGAAAGTCAACTTGGGCTTTCTTCTCTGTTGCATTTGCAGATTCTAGAACAGTGCCTGGGTCAGAGTATTGATGTCAGTGAGAAATGTCCATTGAATGTTGAATGAATATTTGCCATGCAGTGGCTTAGTTTTGATTTCACAGACGGAAGCAGTAAAGAAGCTTACATGTTGGTATCACACTCTAACCCATTCGGCGAGTGATCCTTTACCACCTGCCTGAAATTGTGTGATATGTTGCATGTCTGAAAACCCATCCCTTCCTCATTCATCTCACCCACTGTGCCCCAAATCTGCATTTCTGTTGCACTTCTCCATATTGGTGAACAGCATACATGTTCTAAGTTCCTCAGCTCAGAAACTTGGAGCTGATTTGTATTCCTCCATCATATTTATGTCATAATTTAGTTGCCTAGTTTTTAAGTGGGTTTTTTTTCACGTTCTCTCCTGAATTAACACGTCTCCATTTCCTAGACCAGTGGTTCTCAACCTTCCTAATGCCGCGACCTTTAATACAGTTCCTCATGTTGTTGTGACCCCCAATTTCATTGTTACAAATTGAACATAATTAAAGCATAGTGATTAATCACAAAAACAATATGTAATTATAGATGTGTTTTCCGATGGTCTTAGGCGACCCCTGTGAAAGGGTCGTTTGACCCCCAAAGGGGTCGCGACCCACAGGTTGAGAACCGCTGTCCTAGACCATCATCCTGAGATTTCTGGTCTCCCTCTGTCTCCCTATTTAACCTCTCCCTGTGGTTGCCCCTCCCGTTTATTGAAGAAAAGCATTTCCCAAATGTTTTCATCATATCATCAGTGAGTCTTTGTTGTCTAGAAGGACAACTTGAACTTTTCAGCCTAAAATTCTAGACTGCTTATCAACTTGCTCTCTAGACCTCAAACAATCTTGATATTTCCCAAACATTTCTCACAATCACCTTACTCTCAAACTTTAGATATATTTATTTCTCTCTATGTAAAGAGGCACAGGGTAGTGTTTGAATTCATTCATTTTTTTTTAGCATACAGCCATATTTCATGATATAGAAAAAACATCTTCATATGCAATCTTAATTACTGTGTGACTAATTGAAAGACCACCACTTGATGAAAACATTTCTCAATTACTCTACATGGACTTCAAAAATCTTTATAGCATTTTATCTTAGTTGTGGAGTAAATGAACTACATGTTTCACATAGCATTGGTCATGAATTTGGATTTGGGAATAGGACAGAGGAAAGGAGGCATTCTAAGGAGTACAAAAGACTGACAGGTAAAGAGCTAATTACTATAAGACATAATCAGTGCAACGATATAGGCATCAAAGCATCCTCCAACACACACACACTTACTAGCATCCCTCAAATAATAAGGAAGATGAAATAAATTGAAAAAACATTCTTACTTCATTGATCGCATTTGACCCTAAGAGCAAGGCAGAAATAACATAAACTATAAATTCTAATGACAACCCATGCAATTAAATTGCAAAACAATCCAGTCAGAAGAGGACACTCACCTAGAAAATGTAGACATAAGCAAACATATGCCAGTCTGTTTCTTCCCAGACAGATATCAGCAAACCACCCTGCAGACACAGGGCTAAGGATCGAAGCTCCGATAAAACACAAGTTCAGAATGGCTGCCTGGTGACTGCGGTGGCCAAGCTTGACCGTGCAGAAAGGGATCATATTGCAGACGACTTCGAAGAAAGTGAACCTCTCGCACAGCTCCACCAGGAGCCAACAGATTCCAACCCGAGCTTTCCCCACACAGTGTGATGAAGAGAGGTAACCAATCTGTCTTATATTTCTCTCTTTCTCAATGCTGTCATTTAAAAGTGCTTTCTCCTCAGTTATTTCAAAGTCTACAACAGACATGACTACCCTCCTTGAGTACCACTAATGTTAGTGGCTTGAACTTGGAGATTTTTTACCTCTACATCTCTAATGAAAAAATAAATAAGATCTTGGCTTTGAATTTCACAGCTCCATGCTAAGGTTTCATAGGATTTTTTGCACGCTAATGTTGTTCATTTTGATGACCCAGGCACATAGGAGAGGATACATGAGTATCTGATGTTCATGTTGGCCCCTGGTACCCAAGTCAAATGTGTTTGCTTAATTACTCAGAGGCTAAATTAGGCTCTTCTTCCCAAATTATATCAAATTACCTGAATCTGGTTGCATATGTGTGGGAAACTCATCTGCCTCACACTGATAAAGGTTTAAATACCGAAGCAGAAGAAGCTGTTTTTTTTTTTTCCAGGAGAATTTGAGCACTAGATCAAGAAATAATTTGAGTCTAATAATTTCTGATACTTTAATTAAACAAGCCAGAACAGTACCAAGAGATAAAGCGCGCAAGGAAATCTGTTTTGAGGGGGGCAGGATACCTTATCGTTATTACATTTCTTGTTATTTTTGGTGGGGATTCTGATAAGAAAGCTAATTAGGTAACAAAAGTGCTAGTACATTTAGGTAACAAGCAGAGTTTGCAAGAAAGTAATTTAAGTGCACGAATGAAAGGAGAAAAATATTACATGAAATCCCTCTTCCTTTAAGTTGACCCCATGCTTGCAGAGCAGCCTCGCGGAGGAAATCAGAATCAAAAGGCGCTATTTGACTCCTTATTACTAGTGAGCAGCAGGGGGGCAGCAACCATCCCATACATGCTTTGGGGAATATTGGATGTGGGATCACCCTGACCCTCCAGCTGGGTGAATGGATGTTAGCATTCTATTTTGGAAAGCAGGAGGGCACCAATTAAGCTAAAAAAGCAGCGGTAAAAGAGAACACTTTTAACATTCAGGGGTTTAGCTGCAAGGACATACAAAGACAAGGCAATGCAACGATTGGGTCAAAGTCATAATAATTCAGCACATAGGGAGTGAGGCCGGAAATGTTATTTTCACGTGGGAGTCAAAAGCAAAAGACTGATAAGGGCTTTTGACTCTGATTCTTATCTTTTGACCTGAGAGATTGGGAGCAAAACACTTTGTTTTGACCCCTGCTAATAGTCTCATTGTAATGGTAGCTATTTTCATCTGCTCAGCATCGCTTCCCCTTCTTCGGTAACAATGCCCTCTTTTTCCTTTGTGTAGAGTGATAATGCAATTTATTATCCAAACTTGGACACTTTTGTGAGTAAAAGTGAGACTATTTATAGTTATTCCTGAAAAACAGTTATAAATTGGGACTGTCTAGGGCAAATCCCAACATGTGGTCATCCTACCTTCGGGGCTGGTTTCCATCTATTACATGAGATCCCGAATGACTGTTAATCGGGGCATCTCTTTACTTCTAGCCAAGGAGATGAGCACATGGTTAAAGCAATCCTTTCACTTTTCCTCCCCAGGAATTTTAATCATGAGTGGAGCACTTAATACGGGCCCTGGTGGAAGCTGAGTCATTCGATGGCAGCACCCACAAAGGAATTGCCCCTGAGGCTCTGGGGGAGAATGCAGTGCCGCTGTGATTCTTATGATTCTGTGATTCTCCAAGAGGCAGGATTTGTTTTCCTTCTGTAAAGGACTCAATTTCCAATCAACTTGGATTTGATTAAGTTAGCCACATTTGGTTTCTGGGGCTCACAAGGAACCTTAAGTGAGAGTTTATGTTGCCCCAGATGCAAGAGACAGTTTTCCTGCAGCCACTGGCTGTGTTTAGCCAGCAGCGGACAAGGGATTCCTGGAATGTTACAGTATTTCACAACCCAGGCTGTGCTGCCCCTCCCAGGGCCCAGTGACGGTTGTGTGTGAATTCTTTGGCTCCTCTGTGTATCCTTGCCCAAGAACAAGCCACAGGTGGTGGGAACCTGTGGTTTTGGGGTGGTCCAGTTAGGGAGAGTAACAGCATTTGCGGAGTAGAGTGGAAGCGATAGGGAAACACCAGTTTCTTATTGGTTTCTCTCAATACCAAGCTCAGAGTGAGCTTAAAGGACAAATAGCAACTCCACTTGAGAGCACTTGGCAGAATCTTGAATGTCATCATCTTTATCAGCAAGCTTGAGACCTTGAGTGGGGACTTAGCATCCTTCAGTTTTTATGCAACTCTCCCCACCCCCAGGCTTATTTTCTGTTCCTCTCCTTCCTCCCCTGAACCCCCTGAATAAAGTGATGTTTTTCTTCCATTTTAGAAGCAATGTATGTACATAAGATATAATTTGGGAAATATCTAAAGATAGATATAAAAGAAAAAAAACAAACAGTGAACATTTTTGGAGCTATTTTTTTGGTATATTTTTTTTTTGTGTGTGTTAATCCTCACCCAAGGATATTTTCCTATTGATTTTAGAAAGAGTGGAAAGGAGGGATGGAAGTGGGAGAGAGAGAGAGAGAGAGAGACATTGATGTGAGAGAGAAACATCGATTGGTTGCCTCCTGCACATGCCACAACATGGGCCGGGAATCGAACCTGCAACCCAAGTACGTACCCTTGACTGGGAATCAAACCAGAGACCCTTGGTAGGCTGGCCAATGCTGTAACCACTGAACAACACTGGCCAGGGCTTGGAGCATTTGTTTTCATGTTTTTCCCTTTTTTTTCTTAGTAGGTTTTAAAATATATAATTTTATACAATTGCTGTATAATACATTTTCCACTCCTTTTGTAGGTAATGTTGTTAGCACTTTAACATGCCATTATGAACTCTTTGTGAACATGAATTTTTATGGTTGCATTAATGGACACATCATTCACTTAACTATTCTTCCACTTTTGGTAGCATTTGTCCCAGATCAGTTATAAGCAGTCTTTCTTTAACTTTGACCATGAACCCACATTTCAAAGAAAAAGCACCTTTATCAACAATACTGGAATGAACATATGTACATAAAGCTACTCCCATGCCCACACTATATTTTTAGGCTAGTTTATGAAAAAGAATTTTACTGGGTTAAAGTGTGGGAAGGGTTTTAGGTGTCTTAAAACATAATGTCAAATTACAATATAAATTTCAGACATTTTTTTAAATTGAAAAGTCCATATTGTTTTTGAACACAGAGACTCCACTTGAGAGCATGCTCTCTAAAACACAGAACATGTTACTCTTGGAGGACCTAAAGAAGTTGTTTTTACTGGTTCAAGGTAGGAGCAGATTCAGAAGGCCTGCAGCAGGGAGCTTCAGGGATGTGAGAAGAAATGAGTGATGATGCTGAAAAGCAAAGAAAAAGCCAGATCACAAATGGCTCCATAAGACAGGCTTTTGATTGGTTGTTGAAGTCATTCCTCTTTTATAACCTGACCTAACTAAATTGAATTCTACAAAAAGGCAGGGTATAAAGGATTAAAGTCTTTCATAACAAATCATTTTTTTTCTACTCAAGATCAGACGTATGAGCAACAGCTAAGAGGTATTGACAAGACAATAATCCTCAGCTACTTGTTTTACTACCACCATCACCTAGAGTACTAGTGTAGCAATCTACACAAAAAGGAATTAAAAAAGGAAGAACCAAGATTTGGAAGAAAATTGGAGGCAGGATTTTTAGAACTAATTGGATGTGTGGGATGAGGAAGAGGACATCAAGGATGATGTTTCTAGCATAGACATCACAGTGGACAGTGGTGATATTACGTACAAAGGGACAGATTTGGGGTAAAGTAAGATGACTCTACTGTTTGACAGATTGAGTTTGAGACACCTATGACATATCCCATAGGCGATGAAAGAGAGGAATCAAATTCCCTTTCTTGTGTGTGTGTGGGAAGAGTTACTTCTTGCTTTGCGTGGAGGTGAAGCATAACCTCCAATGACACTTTGTATGACAATGTTAAACATTTTCAAGGCAAAAGCAGCTTCAGAACATTACTATTTAATCACTTCTACTGAATACCATTAGAATTTCATGAGAAATTATGGGGACACTATGCCATTCCTATGCAAAGCAACCAGAGAAGGCTATAGGAGACTACAGCCAATGGTAAACATACATGATAGGACAACAGTAGACATTTTGGAGAAAAAGTTAGTTTTCATTAAAACAAAAAAAAATAACTGTTTTAGTTGTTTTGAAATTAATTACTAAATACTAACCTGATTCCTTTTTGAACTTTAAGTCACTTCCTTTTTTATTTCTTAGAGTAAACTAAACAGGTTGACTGTGACTTTAACACTAGATTATATTTTCAGAAAAGAAAAATGTAAGCATTTGGATCATATGTTATGTAAATGTGAAGGTACAATTATTTCCTTGTCTTCATTTAATATTTCGGGTTTGCCTACACCAATTCTAGAGAATATGTGTAGGAGGAAATAATTAACCTCTATAACACTGGTCTTAAAACTTAAAATGTTGATGAATATTGAAGCCTCCATTTTTAAACCAATAGTTTCCTTAGACTATGATCTTGACCAATTTAGAGACAAGGAATACTGGCTTCCTTAAGAAAGGCATCTTACTGTAGGGCAGCGGTTCTCAACCTGTGGGTCATGACCCCTTTGGGGGTCAAACGACCCTCTCACAGGGGTCGCCTAAGACCATCGGAAAACACATATATAATTACATATTGTTTTGGTGATTAATCACTATGCTTTAATTATGTTCAATTTGTAACAATGAAATCGGGGGTCACCACAACATGAGGAACTGTATTAAAGGGTCGCGGCATTAGGAAGGTTGAGAACCACTGCTGTAGGGGAAAAGAGGGCTGGAGAGATACCGAGGTAGAAGGCACCTCTCCCTTAATTTCAAAATTATACAATCTTAGATCTGAAAGAAGGCATTTTGGACAAACCCCGTTTACAATGGAAGCTCTGAGAGCTGAGGTGACTGGTCTAAGCTAACTTAGCTAATAGCTTGTCTTACAATAAAATGTATGCCCCATTGCTGCCGTCCAATTTCATTTCTATAACATTGTAGTTGGGCAAAAATCTGCCTTAGAGCTTTTAAGTTTGAATATCATGAAAATTAGAATTGACCTGGACCAATAGAGCTTATGCTAATCAAATCGAAATATTGCAGAAATGCTTTTAGACTCAGGTCTTCTACTATTGCCACAAATTTGTACAATGAACTTAATTCATTAAGACCTCAGCTATCTTATACAGTGAATAAGGACTTTTGACTAGGTGATATTTAAGGCCCTTTCTAGTTTTCTGATTCTAATTTTCTTTCCTAAAGACCTGGAAATTTACAAGAAATTTTCACATTAGTAATAGAATTGTCTTCCTATATATTATTGCTTTTTGTATATGTAAGCTATGCAGAGGGCACAAGCAAGATTTAAGCATTTTAAAAGTTGCAATTACCATGTTTATGGCTAGATTTCTATCTGTGTAGTACTGTCCCTGTGGATCCAATATGAGAGGTGGAAAAGGTAGAAAGCAGAGGGAGAGCTACTGTATTATTCTCCCTGCCTGGACCCCAGAGTTAAAAAATTATCCCTGGCTTTTAAAAATTTATTCAAGAGGAAAAATAAAAAAAATTAAAAATATGGTTATAAATAGCAGGTTGGTTCTGCAAATTTTATTCTGGGGACGTTATTCAAACACATGTAATTACCTAAGCTAAGCAGTTTTTCATACTTTCAAGGCTCTTGCATTATTGCACCTGTACGACGGCTTTGTAATTTCGTAGTAATTGAACAGCAATTATTTTTCATGATGCATGTACATTTTTATATCAGATTGTTGGCAGATATTCTTTATGATGATGTCGTTTTCACTAATGAGGAAATTAGAGTGAGTTATCTCAGGATGAGATGTCTCTTTCTGACTCATTTCCTAGCTCTTGACTTGGATTTTAGAAAAGTTTTTGTATTGTAAAACAGCAAAATCTAATGGGAACAATGTTATCTCTGAATTCATGGCAGGTAGGGCAAGTGGTAAACTATTTTATAAGCCTAATAAGACCCCATCTGTCTCATCCATCTGATGGACTCTGATATTAAACTTATATATGTATCTAAGTATATATTTGGATTATAAAATTTCAAGAGAACAAAGACCAGACTTTTTAAGCTTTTCCTAGTACTCTGCCCAATATAAGTTCTTAAATAACAGAGGCTAATTTACTTAAAGGTTTGGCATAGGACAAGAGAACAGAGAATTGGCATGATTTTCCAATGAATTTATGCACCAAATAAGCTCAATCCAACTTAGGAACAATAAAAATTCAACATTTATTGAGCACCTTTTGTATGCCAGGCACTCTGCTTGATGCTCAGGATTCAATGGTGAATAAGATCTTATCTTTAACTTTCATTTTTCTCCATTAAGTATACTAGGTACTTTAGATATGCCATTTTTATATATATAATTATGATGAGATTACCTCTTTCATTCAAGAAATACGTATTTGTTCTGTGCTAGAAAATTGTAATAAGTAAAAAGGACCTAAGATTTCAAGGAATTCATAGCCTGAGAGTAGAGACCAAAATAAAAATACAATTAGAGAACAGTGACAGTTCTCATGGAAGTACCCACAGGCCACTCTGGGCTAACAGATGAAGTGCACCTTAATGAGACTGTACAGAAAAGACTTTCTGGAGGAGGTAATGCCTGAGTGAAATCTTGATGAGGAGCAAAGGGTTTTCCAGGCCAAGAAGGAATGGAGTTGCATTCTGGGAAGAGGGAGAAGTGGGCCACAGGCAATGATGTGTGAAAGCGAAGAGAGCTTGAGAACTGCAGATATTTTGTTAGTAGTAGAGCGAATATAAAGAGGAGTGGTGAGAAGAGTTAAATGGGGAAAAACTGTGGAGAGTCTTGTGTTAAAATAAAGAGTTTAGATTTTATTCTGAACTCAGTAGGAAGTCAGCAAAAGTATTCCATGGATTGATGAAGTAAGAATTATATTCAAAATACAGAAAATTTTAAAAAAAGAATTATATTCAAAGAGCAATGAGAACCATTTTTCTAGAAGCAATGGGAAGAATGGACAGGGGGCCACAGAAACTGGCTAGGAGTAAAGTGATGAGAGTCTGTTTACAGGTATTTAATGGGAATAATAAACAGGGTACAGATTAGTGAGTCATGAAAGAGGGAACATTTACAAAAGTTTCTGACTGATCTAAATATTTGTGATGGGGTAGAAGAAATCAATCTTGATGCCCTGGTTTCTGGCTGGAGAAATTTTGCAGTTCCTTGAGACACAGGTTGGTGGAGGGGGTTTGCCGTTGGAGACCAGATAGGGGTGAAGGAGATAATGAACTAAGTTTTGATTTTGAGAAGCCTGTGGGACATACACAAAGAGATATTCAGAATATTCATATCTGAAGTTGAGGAGACCAACCTGGACCAGAGCTATAGATGAACTCATTTGTTTACTGATGCTAGATGAAACCATAAGAGTGGTTGAAGCCATTCAAGGATGTGGGGAGAATAAAACAAAGGAAAAACAAGGCATCTGGGAGGATTTCAATACTTAAGACAAAAAATAAAAAAAGATTGCATATGTGCAAATGTGGGAAGAAAATGGGAGTGACAGTGAGGGTGGGATTTCCTGGGAGATACAGGAAGAACTGAATAGTCAAATGTCAAGTTAGGTAAGAAATGAAATATACCTTTGTGATTTAATAATAAACAAACAAGATATTAATAAACATTTTGAACAAAACCTGGCAGCTTGAAAAACGGAGTTTTGGGGTCCCTGTGTAACTGGGAATAGCTTGACCCTCCCCCTTCTTGGCCTCTAGTTTCCCACATGTCCTCCCCTTCTCCCCATCCCTCATTGATTAAATTTAAGTAAAAGCCAAGGGAGTTGGCAAGGGAGTTTTAGAAACAGATTTTCCAGAGGTCGGCTTTCAGTAATATAGAGCAAAGTAGGCGGAAGGCTGGGAATGAACTTGAAAGAAAGTGATACTTGAAATGGACAGAAAAATATAAACTCCATAGACATAGGTATTGATACCTACACGTGCTGATTGATTGGAATAGTGCAGGGATACTGGCCATAGGGGGATGTATAAAAGGTGACCTAATCCCTCCTTCCCCAGGTCCTTACACACATTTGAGTGGCCTTTAACTAAGATGGAGTCAGGTATTTAGCTTGAATTTAGGCATATAGTTAAAGTTACCAGGACACATACAAACACTGATAGAATTTGGGCAGGGGCACAAGAATATGAGCCATAATAATATTCATTTGGGAATCATCAATGTATAATCATTAGAGTCAATAGAATAGGTGAGGTCATCTAGGAAAAGTGTGTATGGGAAGAAAAGATCACCAAGGACACAAATTTGTGGGGGAATTCAACAATTCTGAATTGGATATTGATAATGTCTGTTTTAATTCACCCTTCCAGATTCCGAAGTTGTCACCAAGTTGTCCATGGTAATTAGGTAAATGAAATGGAAAATTGAGATTATTCTAATATTGCTAAGACTTCTATTATTTCATTTGAAAAAGAATCGCTACTGAGAGAAAGTAATGTTTGGATTGTTTAATTATTATTGTCTTATATTTTTATTCTCTTTAACAAAATAATCACACTAATGATTTGGGTTTGTTATTGGTGGAAGTGGAGTTCTTGTGGTGCCTAGAGGAAAAAAAAATTCTGAGGTGCCCACAGGAGGAGGGGTTTTGTGGAAAGATTTATTAATGATGTAAATTAAGGGGATTCCCTCCAAGGTCCCATCTCTGTCCTTCCTGCCATGGAAAAAGTCCAACCATGTTTTCAGCAGGACCAGAATTAAGGCTAATGCCCAAAATTTCTGTTCCATATTAAAGTGCAGTCCAGTCCAGCATCTGGCTAGCTTAGCTTGTGTCCC
The DNA here is from genome assembly GCF_000412655.1 of Myotis brandtii. Taxonomy (NCBI): domain Eukaryota; kingdom Metazoa; phylum Chordata; class Mammalia; order Chiroptera; family Vespertilionidae; genus Myotis; species Myotis brandtii. The sequence goes on along the minus strand of NW_005358943.1, from coordinate 2,956,310 downwards.
CAGCTGCAGTCCATTGTACGTGGGGTCCTCACAGCCTTGTGCCATGTGGCTGCTTAAAGCCACTAAGCTAAGAGAGAGAACATGTGAATACATGGGTGATGGCGGGTCACAGAGCAAGAGAAAGCAAATGAGCAAGGGCAAGCAAGAGAGGGGGGCTCTTGGGGATTTTAACTCTCCAAGATTTCATGGGCTTGCATTGGGGTTCATTCCCTGGCCAATCTATTGTTTCCCAGGCTAGACTGACAGGTAAACACCTTCCCTATGCCACCCCCTCCCCAACTTCACTGCATATATGCTTCTCTCCTCCTTGGTTTGATCCCTTTCCCAAGTGATCTGCAGGGAGTGGACTGGTGGTTCCCAGGGGAGTGTGAAGCTGCCCAGATGACCATGCTTATAATTTCTAGCCTCCCCTTTGCTCTCTTTCTATTATTGGTATTAATAAACTAGCTAATTACAATGATTACAGGTTGACTCACTTCATTTCATCATCTAGTTTCCAAACACCTCCTTTTATTTTTGCTTTTGTCCTTATAATCAGACCCAGTTAATCTGCTTTAAAAAAAGTCTACTTTGGGCCTCGTTGGCCACCTCTACTGAGAGAAATCGATGACGATTTCCTTCATCTTTTTGTGCTGTGCTGACAGTCTCCATTTAACACGCAGAGAGCACAGAGCATTTAGTTGTTGCATTCCCTTACATTTGCAATTCATTTTCTGTGTCAATTCATGTGGTTGATATTATAAAAATCATTTTAAACCTAGTTTAACTTTTCTTTTTTAACGTTTGGCTTATTCATAATTTTATGAGCTATAAATTTTATTGCATTGTGAATTGCCTTTCCCATCTGCAGATAACTCTGAGGAAGTCCTTGGAGGAATTGCTTAGGATGTAGTGAAAATGAAAAGAAAGGGACTTCTGTTGTGATTTGGTGCATGTTAGGCCAAAATATGTCCTTGAGCAGAAAATGACCAGGGAGGAAAGATTTGGAGCTCTGTAAATCTGGTTTTATTTGAAGTATTCACTCTAGCTGAACAGGTAAAAACTTTTCACAATGTGCAGAATGAATATGAACTTTAATTGCATGGTTTGCTGAAACAATAGTTCTAATTAATTTATCTAAATACCTTCTCTTCTAGAATCTTTTCACTGAATTATCCAGATAAGCTGTCAACAATAAGTAAAATAATAAGAAAATGGAAGTTTCTGGTTTTGTTTTTCTTTTTTTCTGTGTGTGTGTGTGTGTGTGTGTGTGTGTGTGTGTGAGAAATGTTTATTTAGTTTTGGTACAGATAAAGATTTGGGTTATTATGGTCATACCAAATATTTATTGAATGTTTTAGGATTCCCACACCCATATTTTATTGTTAAGACAAAAGGCAGAAATATGCAGAAGAAAAATTACATTGAATGGTTTCATGATGGGTTTATTTATATTGGCAAAGTCTAAATCACTCAAAGGATATTAAAGAACAGCTAAAATGAATTTTTGGGTCCAAGTTCTTTGGGCTTGTTGATTCAGCACAAATATAATTTTATCCATTCACTACTTAAACCTACTATTTTTATATTTCTAATCCTATATAATAAAAGAGAAACATGCAAATTAACCGCCCCTCTACCACACTCATGCCACGCCCACAAGCCACACCCACCAGCCAGTCAGGAACAAGTATGCAAGTAACCCAACTAAGATGGCAGCGGCCACTGAGCTGGAGTGAACAGGAGGCTTGGGTTGCCCCCAGTGATGGAGGAAGCCAAGCTTCCTGCCTGCCCTGGTCAGCCCTCGGCTCTGCTCAAGGCTACAAAGTTTCAATTATAGAAGATAAATAAATCCCAGAAAAAAAAGGAGAGGCTGGGAGCTTGGGTCGCTGGGGGGCGTGGCCAGCCTGAAAACGGCCC
>NW_005358943.1:2900098-2954247 GCF_000412655.1 Myotis brandtii | reverse complement strand
CTCAATGCAGGAGCTGCCCCCTGGTGGTCAGTGCACTCCCACAGGGGGAGCTCTGCTCAGCCACAAGCCAGGCTGATGGCTGCCAGCACAGCGGTGGTAGCGGGAGCCTCTCCCGCCTCCTCAGCAGTGCTAAAGATATCCGACTGCAGCTTAGGCCTGCTCCCCGCTGCCAAGTGGACATCCCTTGAGGGCTCCGGGCTGCCAGAGGGATGTCTGACTGCCAGCTTAGGCCCAATCCCCCAAGGAGCTGGCCTAAGCCAGCAGGTGGACATCTCCCGAGGGGTCCCAGACTGTGAGAGGGCACAGACTGGGCTGAGGGACCCCCACCTAGTGCACAAATTTTTGTGCACCAGGCCTCTAGTAATGTATAATTATTCCCCTAGAGAGTTTAGAGAGGTCCAATATCAGAATATTAAGAAGTAGGAGATCCTGAATTTAAATGCAGCTCTTCTGATTTAAACCTTACTCTTTTATTTTTGCCACCTTGTAGGCAGTCTGTCTAATATATATTTTCACTATGTCCATATACACCAAACATGTCCCTATTATGGAGCCATTTCCTAAGCTCTTTCCTCTGTCGTGAATGCTTTCCCCCTGATATACTCATGCCCAACTTCTTCACCTCCTTTAAGATTCTACTTAGACACCATTGTCGCAATTAGGTTACTGAGCTTCCTCTTTAAAATTGTTTACTGTGTCCCTGCTTCACACTCTAGAGTGACCAACTTGTCCTGGTTTTCATATGACTTTCCTGTAAGTGCCACATGCCAGGAAACTTCTCAGTCCAATATCCCTAACTCTGACCAAGTCATTGCCTGTCATCTATCTATCTATCTATCTATCTATCTATCTATCTATCATCTATCTATCTATCTATCTATCTATCTCTCTATCTATCCATCTATCTATCATCTGTCATCTATCATCTATCATCTATCTATCCATTTATACATATATACCCCTTTCCATACACACATTTAATTGAATGTTGCTTTGTAGTTGAATTAAATTCCATAATAGAAGGAATTTTTACTGTTTTTTTCTTCCCACAGAAACATTTAAGGGCTTCAAAATAGTGCCCAATGAATACTTGTTAAATGAATAAAAACTGTACATGTCCTGGCAGTGTAGTAAAAATCAGAATCGAAAGGCCATGTTGATGTTCCATCTGTCCAAATAGCTACCACAATTATGTTTTGATTTTTATCATTTCCTAACCCATACTTACAGGTCAACTCTGAATGAGTCAGAGATTCGAAATGGCAGGAAATATAATGCCTTATATACTTGTAGCTTGAGCTGAAAATTGAGATTTATGTAATGAAAATGCTGATTCATATCAGAATTGTGCTGCAGGAATATCAGATTGGATGGAAACTTTCAGTTGTGCCTCAGTCCATTGGAGACACTGATAGAAAAATAAAAAGAAGAGAAGGAAATGATGTGCCTAGAAGAGCATTATAAAACCAGCTTGGCATCTGACATAAAGAAGGCATAGCACAGTAAATACAAGCAGATTTAGATTCAAATTCAATCAATCAAAAGTGCTTAGGCACTTTTATATGTAGCATACAGATAAATACTATACAGTAAAAAAAAAAAACACCCAACACCCCCCAGAAAACAAATATAATAGAGATGGGTATGATATTAGATGGCCTCACACCAAGTACTCCACGTAAAAATGAGGACCTTTGTTCAGGAAATGGTGTGATTTACCAGGGTTACTCAGATAGTCAGTCTCTCTCTCTCTCTCTCTCTCTCTCTCTCTCTCTCCATGTCTTTAACATGGTTTCTTTTAGCTTATTTCCTGGACCATGGGTGAGTGTTGTTACCTTTCATTATCCCAATTCCCCATTCTCATTTAAACTTGAGAGGTTTTGGATGTTCCTTCTCTTTCACTATCCTCCACATCCAATCATTTATCAGGCTGTACCATTTTTATCTTCAGATATTTTTCAGATGGTCTTCTCCTTTCTATCCTTAGTGTTCCTTATTCAGTCCCTCATTATCCCTTGCCATAATTATTGTAAGAGATTTCCTACTGATTACCCAGTCTCCACTTTGGTGACATTCCAATCGCTTCTCTATTCATCTGCCATAGTCCTCTGTTTACCATGTCACTCTCCAGAATGAAGCCCTTGCTCCTTGAGGAGACTCCCATTGCTCCCCTAATCTGGCCTCTGTTTTTCATCCTTCAGTACTCTCTCTGCTTTAGCACTGCACTACTTGTAGTTCTCAACACAGCTCTGGCCTTAGGTTCTTTCCTTTGGCCTGTGCTGCCTCTTATTTCATGAATACCATCATTTCTAGCTGGCTAAGTTTTACTCATGTTTCAAGATTTATTTTGGGTTTCCTGTCTTGTAGGAAGATGTCTCCAGGCTCTAGTCCATGGCAGGTGATGTGTTCTTTGTCCATGCTTCTGTAACACCATACTTCAAGGAATTAAATATAATTGTCTACTTACATCTCCTTCCATCCTGCACATGTGGGTGGAGTCTTATTCTTCACATTGACAACATCTGGCAAAGTGCTCGGTTATAAAACAACTGTTTGTTAAATGACCAAGTAAATGAATGAATGGTTATATGACTTTACTGTTTTCAGCATTACATTGATGGGCACATTCAAGTCATTCATTGGTCAGCAAAGTGCCTCCTTTAATTCTCTTTTTAAAAGTTTCTCTTATGGAGAATCATCTTTTACTGCACACCTGACAAATGAGTCACACCTCAGTTGTAATGAAATTTTCCTCCTATAGCCATTTCTCTGTTCTTGATGGAAGGATCCATGTTAAAAAATTTTATTTTACTCCCTTCAGACTATTGTAATGGTCTTTTGGCTGATGTCCCAGCACACATAATCAAGAGACCTCAGTTGGTATGAAATGTTGCTGCTAGAATCCAATCCAACACTAGATCAAACAAGCATATAAACTCTGGTTTTCATGTCATCAATATTAGAGATGGGAACTTATTATTACTTCCACATATACCCTGTTCCTCTGGGGAGTTAAGGCAAAATTGTTCCCCTCTGGTGTTGTGTCCACTGAGTTTAAGTGAATCAAGCAACATTTCCCTTGGGAAAGTCTTTCACTGTCAAATAGAAGTGATTTAAACAAAAGAAGAAAAAACCCCTTCAATTTATATCAAGTTTTCTTCATTTGCTCCACCCCCCTTCCATCAATAAGTTCATCATTGGTGCGTATTCTAGCCTCTGCTCAGTTGAATTTTGAAGCATCTGAACTTGACAGAGTCTATCCTTTGGCCTTTTGGTTTATTTTCCTTTGTGATACTCCTTGAAGGCATTGCCTTTATAGTGACCTATTTAATCCCAGTCACTTGGAAATGAGTTAAATACTACCTCCTTCACACAACCTAAATTAGTCTAACATCTTTCCATGCAATTTATTTGTGTTAATTCCCTGCACATGCTAAAGTATATATTTCAATCTGACTACATAGACATCAGGTCCAAACAAATGATTTCAGGGCCCCCCGAGTGAATTATTGTATTGATCTATTAAATAGACCTAAAACACTTGTTTGGATTTGGAAGTCACTTGCAATCAGCAGCATTTTACTGAAAGGCTTAGGCTATGCATGACCTAGTAGTAGGAGGCAAAGCTATGTTGCCTAACTAACTAAAGAGATTGGTATTCCAAGGAAGGCTTTTACTAATAGCAGGCTTTGCTATGAGGCTTGATGTCCATTTTCTTCATTAAAATAATCCTGGAAATTAGATTATGGACATACAGGAAATTTCCCCCCTGCTAACGCTTCACAGTTACAAACTACATTTATTAGGGAGGAATTTAACACAAGGGAAAGAAAGCTTGCTGGGATTTGAAGCCAGATGGACTTCTATTCAAATACTGATCCTCTCACCTTCTACCTGTGAAACATTAAAAAAGTTATTTGCTTTTCTAAATACCTAATTTTGATTTATAAGTTAGGATTAGTCGTGTAATACTTATATGATTGTTGTGGGGATTAAATGAAATAATGAATGTAATATGCCTTGGAACATGGCAGGCACTCAATAAAATTTTGATTTCTTTCTTTTGTCCCTTTTGCTAAGAAGACTATTCTACCACACAAATCAGTGAGGGTGTGTTGGAAAATGTAGATGAACATCTGGGATGAATTTAACATGCATTTTATAGAGATAGGAAATCTAGGTACACTTCATATTTAATTATTAATAAATCATTACAACTGACATTAAATAGAAAGTTTCATATAAATTCAAGATTTTACTGCCATTGCTAATATTATTATCCACTTAGTGATCAGTCACATCCCCTTAATAACTCCCTCTTGATCTATAAAGCCCTTTAAAAATTTTTTTCAGTGTATCTTTCTATCCTGGAATATTTCGGGCATCTCAGTCTTGCTTGTTTGTGTCAATAGCATGTAAATGTTTCATAAAAAGTTATTTCATACATTCTGGAAGATGTTTTCCCCTCTCATTTACAATTAATTGTTCAATAATATTCATTAAGTTCTTAGAGCAAGGAGAGAGAGAGAGAGAGAGAGAGAGAGAGAGAGAGAGTTGGGGGTGAGAAAGAATATTGAGCAAAAAGTGAAAGAAGCATTATGCCCTTTGACTTGATCCTGTCTCCCAAGCTTTCATGATCCTCCAGCCTGATTTTTTAGATCCTCAAAGTTTTTGTATTTGTTTTGTATTACTGTACATCCTCCTTTATTGCCTAATTAATAAGAGCAGTGGAATCTTTGGATTTAGGATGTGGGTGTGGTATGGGGATCAAGCAAGAGGATTCCAGCCTCATACCATGGGAAGGACTTCTTGGTAGTCTTACCTAAGCCTACAGGAAATCAACTTGATCAAAATCCTATAGGACACCCAGGAGAGGATGAACTGCTATGTGAATTATAGTATTGAGTAGATAAGTTGTAAAAAAGCTAGTGGTAACAAAATTTCTAGGTTGTTTCAAGCTACGTTATGATTTAGTGAAAATAATCCAAACTTTTTTTTACTCTCTAATTTGTTTTTCCAGAAGTTTTTTGGTTGTCCTAGCATTTAAGTTGCATATATCTTATTTTATTTTATTTTTTCATCACCATTTATCCCCTCTGTGCCCTCTTCTACCTGCCCCCTTCCACAATCACCATACTGTTGTCCATGTCCATTCGACATTTTTTATACATTATGGTGTGATCACCATAATGTCTAGTAACCATCTGTCACCATACAAAGCTATTACAATATTGACTATATTTCTTGTGCTGTACATTACATCCCCATGGCTTATTTATTTCATAACTTGAAGTTGTACCTCTTTATTTCTCTTTGCCTTTTTTACCTGTCCCTCCTACCCCCTCCTGTCTGGCAACCATTCATTTGTGCTTTGTATCTATGACTGTTTTGTTCAGTTTTTTTATTCCATTTTTAAATAAAGATTTTTTTTTAAGATTCTGCTTGTAGATAAAGGGCACTGATCACTCTATTCTCCTGAACTAATTACCTCACAAAGGCCCCATTTCCTAATATCATGGGGTTTGGGTTTCAACATATAAACTTGGGGGAATACAACATTTAGATTATAGCGTATGTAGTTAGGAATGGAACTGCTGAATCATAGGATGTGTTTATGCTCAGTTTTCGTCAGCATTGACAGGATAAACTTTTTTGCAAATGGCTGTAACAATTTAAATCATCACCAGCAGTGTGTTAACGATTCTTACCTTGCTTTCAATTGAATTTTTATTTTTTAATCATCATTTTAATTTTCAAACATTAATTATTTATTTCTCACTGTGGTTTTAATTTACGTTTTTCTGATTACCAGTGAGGGTAGGGATCTTTTCACATGCTTAGGGCTATTTGTGTTGCTTTTTGCTGTGAAATGCCCATTCACATTTTTCTCATTTTTCTGTTGCATTGTCTTTTTTCTTATTGATTCTGCATATAAAAACACGTATAACAAAAACCTCCCACTCTGTGAGTTGTCTTTTTAAATCCTTATGTCTTTTGGTGAATGCAAGATTTTAGTTTCAATGTAGTGATATACCATACCTATCTTTTACTTTATGGGGTGCGGGTTGTTTAAGAAATTTTCTGCTCTCTGAGGTTGCAAAGATACTCTATATTTTATTCTATAATTTCTATATTTTTACCTTTCATAATTGTCTTAAATCTACAGCTAGTAACTGATTTTTGAATATTATGTGGGTTAAGAAACTAATTTAATTGATTACCTTATAGATAACCAATTCTCCCAGACCCACTGATTGAATAACTATTATCTCCCCCCCCTTCTCACCTAACTGATCTTTAATTCCTAGTCCATACTCTGAGTGTGAAATTATTTTAGGATCCTATCTTTTCCATTACTCTGTTTATCTAACCGCATGTGAATGCCACATTGTCCTATTATAGCTTTAACAAAAATGTCCGTGTCAGATAGGACTAATGTCCCACTCTCCCTTGTTCTTATGGGAGATTACCTTGGGTAGTCTTTCTTTGCTATTCCATCTCACGTTCAGAATGAGATCACCATGTTGTTCTATTGTATTTGTAGATTTCATTGTTTTTTTATGGATTAATCTAGGGGGAAATTTGGGATGCAGTTCATTTGTTTTATTTATTTTTTTACATTTACTTAAACACATTTTTTTTTGTGTGTGTATAAGTTTATCATAAGCCTGACTTTGATACTTTTTGCTTTATATGGGTTGTAATTTCAGGTCAAAATTAAAGAGAAAGTAAAGAGGTAACTGGTAAATAATTATTTTTAGAAAGAAGAAAAAAAGGGAGTTTTGTTGTTGATTAAAGAATAAAGATCTACATTCAGAAAAAAAACAAAACACACCCTTAGATGGAAACAAAGAAAGTACAAGTCATAAAATAAACATGAGGAGCAAGGCATGTGCCTCATCTTGAAGAGCAAAGCAAGACAGTGAAGGCCACGCTGGCTACCAGCTGGCCTCCATTGGCTCAGGAGGGCTCAATGAATTCTGGAGCACTCCCCGAGGGAGAGAGCAGAGGATTCTGAGGTAAATACTGAGGGTGGAAAAGAATGAGTTCATTATGTAAATAGTAGTTGCAAGCCAGATGTTCATAGCTTGGGTATACCTTACTTGCCTAAGGCAGTTGTACAATGCATTTTGAGTGAGTTTTCATATCCTCAGGGGCCTTGCTATCAAATTCCAAAATTACTCCCTCTCCTCCGACAGCGTTCCTCACAACTGCTGAAAAAAGAAACCGTTAGGAAGGTCTCACATTGGGGAAGTTTTGGTAAAATGTCTTACACGCAGGCAGGAAGATAGCAGGAAGTAAGCAATTCAGATAATTACTGTCATGAATGCTGGACCATGTGAGAAAGAGAAAAGATTTTTCTTTTTAATGTTTACACTGAAGTACATAAAATGAAAAAAAGAATGCCATGGAGCTAATTTTTAAAAAAACTAAGCAGGCTTTTACCTGTTCAGATCTCATAAAAATCAAAAGGACGAATGTGACTTAAACTTGCTTTACTGAAGCAAATTTTCACAACCTGGCATTTAAATTAAGCTTTGGGGCACTCAAGTAATCCCACAGGCATATAAAAGCTGATACTATATCTGCATCTAAGTATTCTGTTCTGGGATTTAGAATCCCAATTGGCAACCTGGGAAAACCATATTACTTACACTTGCTCAGATAGTCTCTAATTAGTTCTTCTGACCCTCTTGTATACTAATAAATGGCCCATTACAAAACATTAAAACTGAATTCCTCCTATTAAAAATGATTTCCTTGCTAATGGACATGAGCTAGGTTTAATGTACAATGTTGATTAACATGAGATTGTTTTAAAAGTACAGTGAATGCTTTCCAGTATGAAGTGATTGTAGCACTAATTAGACTTTCTGGTTCAGTCAGTTAGCTGAGTGGGGGATGAGTCTTCCAACAGTGGTCTAAATATTGCTTACATTCTTAGTTTGTTTTTGGTCTATTAATTTTTGATGTAAAGAGCTGAAAACTCTAATGTGAAATTGTATAATGAGCCTTGTAAATTATGAGCCTAAAGAGACTTTTAGATCACCTCATCAGGTCAATTTTCAAGTTTTATGTGGCTAGTGATGTGAGTAGGCTGCAGCAATTGGAACTTCTTTTGGGATTCTGACAGCTTCGCAGCCCACCCAAGGCTCTCTCGGTACCTAATAGAGTATCACACATAGTAGATGTCCAATGACTACATGTTACATTAATATTGTAAAGTGGTTCTGAGTGACTGGTAATTAATATTTCTGAAATGCTTATCTAAAAATCAATAAACACATGTTTATTGAGCACCTACATGTGACCAGAATTGTGCATGGCAAGCCGCACAGAAAATTTTTTAAATGCATTAAATGTGGCTCTATGAAATAGTATCATAGGGACTGGATTTTAAAATTTATTTGAGATAAGTATCTTAGATTGGGAGTTTTCCACAAAACATTGGGCATAGGTTCAGTAACTGCATGCTATTCTGAACGTGGAATAGGAGGTCAGGGAAAGTTTCTACACAACAGCCAAATTTTTGTTGTTGTTCTGTTGCTTTTCCCCCCTGAGTTGAGATGGTGAGAATTTTACTCACTGAACTAGTATTTATGAAGCGCTGGGGAGTGCCAGGTGTCCTGCTATGCCCGAGGCACATAGACAAAGCATTCTGACTGCCTTTCAGAAGGCGTGGTCAGATGGGAAAGAGGGTGACATGCTAACAAATATAACAGTAAAATGGAGTAAGCATCCCAAAAGCTGTTCTTTCAAGTTTAGCCTGACTGACCTCATCTCCCTGCTGAGCTGGGCTTTGCCTATCCAGATGGAGAAGCAAGAATCCTATGACTAGACAGGGATACCAGGTGAGATCAAAGGAATTGGTCAAGGATGTTACATAAACAGAAACATACAGGAGGTAGGAAGCAGGACAGAGGAGAAATTTATCGAATGGCCTGAAGTCTGGTGGAGCTTTGGGGACTTGGTCGGGATCCAGTTTATAAGAGCTTCCCAATGGCTCTTTCTATTTCCAGCCTGAACTCATAATTATTAAGTAAACCTTCTTCAAAATATAGCACATTTGTGCGCTCCTCTCAAAGGTCTCCCAGACTCCTTATTTTACTTTTGCATTACTCCTTTTTTAATTTTATTTTTCAATTGCAGTTGACATTCACTATAATTTGTATTAGTGTCAGGTGTTCAGCATAGTGGTTAGACAGTCATATATCTTACAAAGGCATCCCCCTGATATTTCCAGGACCCACCTGGTGCCATACCTAGCAATTACAATATCATTGATTACATTCCCTATGATGTACTTTACATCCCCGTGACTGTTTTGTACCTATGAATTTGTACTGTTCAATTCCTTCACCTCTCTCACCCAGTCCCCCGCCCCCTCCCATCTGGCAATCATCAGTCTATTCTCTGCATCTACGCAGATTTCTTATTTTGACATTTGAGATCTACTACAGGTTGGCCCCAACACACAATTTCAACCGACAAAAATAGCATTTTGGTATGTTTTAACCATGTAACTTTGTTTCCCTGCTCCACAAATATAATCAAGTTTAGTCAAGCTTGATTCCTTTATTGTTACTGTGTCTTTTGAAAAAATGCTGCTTGTTGTTAAAAGCCCTTTTCTAATACTGCTCCTCTAGGAGGCTCTTCCTGGTCCTCTTTCACCCCCATCCACAGTAGGATTCCTTTCTCACCTCAGTACACACTGTAACTTATTTCTCTCTATAGTGTCTTAGAATTGTTTATGTACATACATGTCTTATAATTATTTATGTACATATATGCCTTATAATCATTTATGTACATATATATTTTTAACTTCCTTAATTATAAGAGATTCTTATTGTATTCAACTTTTGTTCCCCCCCTCCCGCACTACTCTTACAGCAACTAGCATAATGTAAGACCATAAAAAACAGTGATCAAAAACAAAATTAAATGCTTGATGGAGCTGGTAGTGAGAAACTTGAAATCAAGACACAAGTGAAGTGTAGGAGAGATGTTGAGTTTTTCTCTGCTGTAGGACTGATTGAAGAATCTTCCTCTCTCTTACTTTTTCTGTTGCGTGTGTGTATGTATTTCTGTATGTGTGTGTGTTGTGTGTTGTGTTTGAAGGTATTAAGATTAGGAAGTCTCTGCTAAAAGCATTAATAGCTGTGCCTATGCAAAACCATTATACCCTTCTTAATTATAGGATAACTAGAGGCCTGGTGCACTGATTCATGCACTGTTAGGGGGCATGGTTTGCAGGGATCGGCCCACTGTGGGAGCGCCACTCATCTCGGTCAGCTGAGTGGCTGTGGACCCGCCCTCTGAGCAGCTGCTCCTGCTGTGGGAGCAGTCGCTCATCCCAGTCAGCTTAGCAGCGCTCCCACTGTGGGAGCACACTGACCATCAAGGGGCAGCTCCTGCATTGAGCATCTGCCCCCTGGTGGTTAGTGCGCGTCGTAGAGACTGGTTGACTGGTCATTCTGCCATTTGGTCGCTGGGCTTTTATTATATAGGACAACCTAATTTAAAACCTTGTGAATAATGAAAAATGCCTTTGTTGGGGATTCCGATGTACAAGTTTTCCAACAGTTTCGATGGATAAATACAAGAAATGTATTTAGGAATGGAGCAGAATATCTATGGATATAGGTAGAAAATTTGAATTCAGTACTTGTAAAAGGAAAGATAAGTATGAAAAAAGTGAAAGGCAACATGAGTTTGAAACACACAGCCCATACATTCTAAGTGGTGCTAATGTACCTTTGCTAACATGTTTCTGCTCAGGGTGCTTTTCTCATATCTATACGTAGGAGAGTAAGCATCTTTTCCAATGTGGAAATGGAGTCCTAGAAAGATCATGTAATATGCTCTCGCTTTTGCTCTTTCTCCCTTCACCATTTAAAGAGAAACTCCTTGGGGATTAGGAACTCATTACTCTATACTCTTCATATATTTCATACTCTTGCTCTATTCTATTTGCTGGCTAACCTTATAACCCCAAATCCTACTCCAAAATAGTAAGTTGTTCAGATGCAGATTATCTTATCTAATAGACAAAATTCCTTTTGTTTTGATCCCTTGTCTCTCTCTGCTATTTCATCTAGAAGCTTTACAATATTACTATTGATCTCCAGTTAAACTAGGCCTATATCTGTATCATTATTACTGTTTTTCTGATAAGAAGAATGGGGCCCAGAAAATTTATGAGACATTCCCAAAGTCGCTGGGATTTTGGGATTATGGGTTGAAATGTGCCCCCAACTCCTACACTCAATTTCATGGCCATTAGTCCTAACTCTCAGCACTTCAGAAGGGAATGGACAATAGATGCAATGACCTTATTTGGAATTATAAGGTCATTGCAGATGTCATGAGTTGAGATGAGCTAAATTGAGGGGCTCATAATCCAATATGACTAGTGTTCTTATAAAAATAGGGAATTGGGAGACAGACACACATACATGGAAAATGCCACATGAAGATAAAGGCAGAGTTCAGGGTGATATTTCTATAAACTATAAAATTCCAAAGATTATCAACAAACCCCCCAGAAACGAGGGGAGAGGTGTGGCATATATTCTACTTCACAATATTCAGAAGGAACCAACATCTTGATTTTGGACTTCTAGCTTCCAGAATTATGAGACAATAAATTTCTGCCTTTCAAGCCACCCAGTTGATGGGACTACATTATAGCAGCCCTGGCAAACCAATACAGATTCTAACTGAAGCACTCAGATACTGTGTTCTTTCTACTATATCACAGCTGCATTTTCTGGATAGATGTCACTTTGACTTGGGTCTTTCAAGGTCTAGGTTTTTTTATGCAAGGTTATTGGGAAACACAGAAGAAGAAATGACTTCTGCCTGCGTGTTTCTTTTTGTCTGCCTCACTTTTCCTTTCCCCTCATGCTTGCTTTGCTTTAACTCTGATTTTTAGAGAACCTGAGCTAAGATATTGCACTTGTGACAGGTTGAAGACTTGAACTACATGAGCCACATTGCAGATGGTAAAGAGTGGTGGAGCCCTGGCTCAGTGGATAGAGTGTTGGCCTACAGACCAAAGGGTCCAAGGTTTGATTCCGGTCAAGGGCACATACCTTGGTTGCAAGATTCTCTTTGGCCCAGGCCCTGGTCAGGGCTTATGCAGAAGGCAACCAATTGATGTGCTTCTCTCACATTGATGTTTTTCTCTGTCTTTCCCTCTCTCTTCCACTCTCCTTAAAAATCAATGGAAAAAAATATCCTCTTGTGAGGATTAAAAAAAAAGAGTGGGAGATGTGTGATATAATTAAGGGAAGAAACATGTATGTATTTGCTATTGCCTTGGATTAGAATTGGAGAGCTGAGTGAGGGTAAGGGAAGCAATTATGGAAACTTGGAAGTTTATAGCATTGGCAACTGCTGATATGATGCATTCACTGAGATTTAAAATATTAAAAGTTGAGAGAGAAGGTAATGAGCTGAATTTTGAATACATTTTACTTAAGGTAGCTGTGGGACTTCCAGGTGTTGAAGTCTCGGAGGAAGTTGGAAATGTGTTCTTGGCGCTAAGATGGTGGCTTTAGTAAATAAAAGGTTGAGGTCAGCTTGCTACAGTGTAAATTTTTTATACACATAGATTTTTTTTTTACGGCCACATTTCTAGCAGACATGTAGGTGTGTTTCAGCAGTGAATATAACACCTTTTGGAAAATAAATCATCCAATAGCATTTATTTGAATGTCCCTTGCCCTAAAACATTTTTACACTCCTGTCATTTACTTTGTCCAAATCATCTATCATTTATCCTTTCTTGGCTAAGGTCTCATTTATCCACAGGGCTGGATCTGATGTGCTATCAGACGTACCATTAAGGCAGCTCTGTCTCAGGAAGTATCTCTTCTACTGCCTTGCTCAAGCTTGATTTTCACAATTAGTGGTTCTACTATTGAAATGAAAGGTGTAATTTATCAAAATTGTCTAGGTCATTAGTGGGTTTGGAGATACAGGGTAATAGATTCTCCCTGAGAGAAGGTTTTTATTTATTTATTTATTTATTTTGTGTGTGTGTGTGTGTGTGTGAGAGAGAGAGAGAGAGAGAGAGAGAGATGGGAGGTGCCATCAATGGTGGAACACCATGGTTCTATTTAATAGTTAAGAGTTCACCCTCTTGTATCAGGCACCTGTCTTTGATCCTAGCTTTCTGTTCTCTGGTTCTATCACCTTGGGAAAGTTACCTCACTGAGATTTGATTTCACTGCATCTGTAAAAATAAGCATAATATAGTAAATGCTGATAGAGCTGTTATTTGAATTAAATGAGAAAATGAAGGACACTTGGTTTATGTAAGCACTCAAAAATTTTTAATAATATTTTTAAAGTGGGGATTGTGATGCCAAACACAAACATTACCTCCCTTAAAATTCTGTCTGGAAAAGGCATTCTCGATCATGTATAGTCATTTGCAAGTAAATTTAGATGTGGGATCTAATTTTTTCTCTTAATTTATTTACTGTATAATTTAAATAAACAGGTTGGTACCAATTATTCCCCTCCTTCACTTCTGTGGAAATCTCATCTACTTGCCTCACTTTTTGGCTCACTGAGGAAGCAGCTACTCAGTGTTATGGTGCTCACTCTTGGAAGGTGTACTGTCTGCCATATCTCTAAAACACCTTAAATTGCCCACCTCTTGATACTGACATGATCTTGACAATGGGACTCCAAGTTTCATTTTTTTCCCTAAAATGTTCTCTTTACAACACAGACACCATATTTAGAACCGTTCTTTTGACTCCTGTTTTGATTATAGTAAAATTAAAACTTCTAACCATAGCATCCAAAGCCTCCCATTAGTAGATTCTTGACAATCTTTAATCTCACGTTATAAAGCCACAACCTCTTTCTCAAAACATCAAGCCTTTTGCTTCTTTTTTGGTTGCTTTCTTTCAGGGGCCTTTTTATTACTCTCGTTTGCCTGAACTGCTCTCTCACAGCTCATGATGTGTCAGAAATTTGTGTTTATAAGTGATCTCCCTACTGTAATTTGCCATCACAACATGCCTTTCATTTTCTTCATAGCTCTTATATCACATTTTTTTGTAATTATCTTGTTTCTTTATTATTTCATTTGCAAAAGCCTCTCTATTCTATAAGAACTTCATGAGGCCAGATACCTTATTCTTATGTTATTTATCTTTGTATCTTCAGTGTTAAAAGAGCCTGGCTTAGAGTAGGCACTCAATAAATATTTGTTTAGTGAATGCACATAAGGAGGTATTATTGCCCATCCATGTCTCTATGACATCAGAAAATGAGGTTACAAAGAAGGCCACCCACATGACGATGATATACAAGGTATCTGTGAGCCTATAGGTAGTTAAATATGGAGAATTTAACAGTTGAGAAAGCAGTGCATGATGCTGTTACCATTATAATAATCTGGTTGTTCTTTAACAGGAAAGGCATAAAGGGAAGACTAAATAATATAGGCATGCCAAGAAGCTGCAGTTAACATCCTCCAGGTCTGTTCCCTGCAGATACCTGGGGGAAGGGAATGGGCAATAGGCGCATGCCCAGTAAGGTCTGGGTGATGTGGGAAGGTGCTTATCTGTCAGTCACACCTGAGAACAAGTCAATGGCCAGAATAGGCATGGCCACTGCAAAGGTGGAAAACCTGAGTATTTAGACTCCTGGACAAAGGAGAGCTCTCTCCTGGCCTCCTCTCTGAGGTGCCAGACTCCTGGCTCTCCTGTTGCAGGGCATATGCTCCCCTGCATCCACTCGTGTGGCTCACAGCCATGTGGACCACACACTGGACTGATGGACTAAATCTAGCCGGATGCTCTGCCAGACTCAACGCCATCATGGAATGGACACTTTGGACACTGACCCTGGTTTTGGCTCTGCTGGAACCCCAGCTGCATCCTTTTCAGGACCAGGTTAAGGGGCATGGGACTTTGCAACCCGAGAAATATAATTCCATGCCAATAAAAAACATCCATTCTCCCATTAGGACCTCCGGAAGGGCTCATTCCAGTGGTGCCCCAAGAACCCCACTTCCACTAATGTTAGGGAAATTGCACCCACTGGTTTCTCTGGCAACAGATTAGCAAGCCAGGCAGGAGTATAAGAACTGGGAGAATGGACCTGTGGAATGTCTGGAAAAAATCCCCTTGCAGCCTCCAGACCGGCACTCAGAGAAGGAAGCAACAAGAGAGATAAAAGCACATTGTTTTTTTTAGTTTACTTGCCAGAGAGTGTTCCAAGAAATTTAGCCATATTAACTCTTTTTTTAGCTCACAGCCATGTGGACCACACACTGGACTGATGGACTAAATCTAGCCGGATGCTCTGCCAGACTCAACGCCATCATGGAATGGACACTTTGGACACTGACCCTAGTTTTGGCTCTGCTGGAACCCCAGCTGCATCCTTTTCAGGACCAGGTTAAGGGGCATGGGACTTTGCAACCCGAGAAATATAATTCCATGCCAATAAAAAACATTCATTCTCCCGTTAAGGCCTCTGGAAGGGCTCATTCCAGTGGTGCCCCAAGAACCCCACTTCCACTAATGTTAGGGAAATTGCAGCCTCCAGACCAGCACTCAGAGAAGGAAGCAACAAGAGAGATGAAAGCACATTGTTTTTGTTAGTTTACTTGCCAGAGAGTGTTCTAAGAAATTTAGCCATATTAATTCTTTAACTCTCACTATAACCCCACAAAGTAGCAGCTGTTGTTAACATTCTTATTTCATGGGTGAGGAAATGTGATGCTCAAGATCACACAGTTAGGAAGTGTCAGGGCAGGCTATGAATCCAAGCAGTCTAGTGCCCGAGCCCACAAACATGACCACCCCTCTCTGTGGCTCTAATGCAGCCTCCCAGGCTCAACCATGTGACCTTGATACTAATGAGATCAAGAACCATACATTACCCATGCTTATGTTCACTCAGCACTTAGCCCATTGCCTTACCTGTGGTGATCATGTGTCAAATTGAATCAGATATTGAAGTTCCTGGAAATGTCAGCAGATAGGTGAGGGAAGAAAGATATTAAAGTTGATGCTCAAAATCAACAAGTTAGTTGGGAGAATGTCCCAGAGATTGTCAGAAAGCAATGATGATTAAATAAAAATGGTGAGCATGGTGATAATAAATGCAAACAATCAGGTTCTTATGGAACCCAGGAAAAAAAGTAGTGTAAGAATGAATGTTTTTACAGGGGAAAATGCACTCAAAAGAAAGAGGATAACTTGAGTAGGACACACATATATATGATTAAATTGTCAAACACAGCCCTTCAGTGGAGAGGAATGACTCATTGGCTTTATAGCTTGATGAAAATATCATCTCTCAAGGCCATGCAATTTTCATTTCTCTGATTCCATATTTACCAAGCATCATTCGAATTTAAATTCAATTTCTCAGTGTTTCCTGACCTGGATAGGAAAGCACTAAGAAACAAAAAACCAAACCCACAAACAACCTGTCTGCTTTACAGCAGAATTTTCATGGAAAACTATTAAATTTTTTCTTTGTTATAAATTCAAGCAATGCTGCTTGAACATTTTATCTATACAAGGAACTCTTCCAGAGCATGGCGTGGTATAAAGCTGACTGGAACATCATCCCTATTCTCAACTTAGAAAGTTGGGAGGGCCAAATTGTCTTTCTTTTTGGTATAAATGTCAGCCTTATTATCATCTGGAGGAGCTGACCATTACATTCCTTGACCTGTAGCAGCGGAGAATCAAATACTGGACCCATATTGCTTGGATTGATATGTCTCCACCTTAAATGCTCCTCTTTGCAGAACATAAACATTCCCTTTCAGAGAATTTGCTCACTTAGCTCTGTTCGACCTTCATTCCTGCTCCTCCTCTATCCTGTGAATTGTACTGACCTTGTGAACCAGCAATGAACATTTCCCCAACTATAAACTAAGATAATACATGGCCTTCCCTCATAGTGGCACCATGATATTGGTGCCATCATCCCTTTTGAGTTGTGGCCTTGGGAAAACTTAAGAGACAAAGGTTGGGTGATCTTTGCAATAACTTAAACAATTTTTTAAATCATTTACTTGCATCAGAAAATCACAGAAGAATAACACATTTAAGCCTGTTTTGAGAGTGTTCATTTTCAATCAAGAATCATGTAGTTTGATAACTCTCTTATTCTCATACATGTGTGTGATACACACACACACACACACACACACACACACACACCTTCTCCCAGCATACCATTACAGAATTTTCCAATTTTTATACCCCTAACACAGACTAGAATCAAACGAATCACATGGAGTGATGATTTGGTAAAAGAGCACGTAGATAGCGTTATCTTGAAAGATGTGAATGAATTTGTTTACCACTGTGACCTTCACCTTTTGCCCTATTTGTGGCTGCTAACAGCTTACAATTTTCACCATTACCCCTTGAGCTTTCTGCGGGGATCCCTCCCAAGGCTAATGTTAATAAGTTGACACAAAATACTCACCATTACATAGATCTTAAGTATCAACTAGGATAACAATGAAACACATTCTAAGACAAAGGGAGTGGAGTTTATCACAGAATGGCTCAGTTTCATAGATAAGGAACACAAGCTTGCTGGTTATTACACTGCTTTGTACTCCCGCATCTGTGACCTGGCCCCCCAGGCTTATGTGGCAAGGCCTTAAATCCTCCTTTAGCCTTGATTGAAATCAGTCTAAACTAAATATAAGGTTTTTTCCTTCCCACCCCCTCTTCTGCTCCATTCCAGGCCTTTTTCATAGTTAATGTCTTTGTGGAACTAACTCACTGCACTCCTTTTCAATTCGTACTTCCTAAAGCCTCCTCTGGAGTCATAAAACCATGAATAAGAGGAATTAGCAAACAGAAAGCCTATGATTTTAGAGTATCTGGGGTAAATGGGAATATAATTAGGCTAGTGCTGGTTTACAATTAGGAGAGGGATTATGTCTGCCTTTATTCTCTATCTACCACCGTAACCTGGAGAAATATGACTAATTTGGGGGAGAATGATCATGTTAGTCCATCGCTCTAGGTCAGCCTGTCTCTCCCCCAGCTGTGGTAACCCTACAGGCGCTTCTTCCAGAGAAAACACCAGCTACCACCCCTGCTGCTTTATAAATGCTCTCTTCAACCTGAAGGGATTGTGCTCACAGCACAGTGCAATTTTCATTTAGAAATGGGCTTCCAATTGTGTTGACACACCTCATTAGCTGAGCCCTACCTCTTAAGGCAGGGACTGTCCTACAGGTGTTAAGTACTGGAGGAAAAAACCCAAGTAAATGAAGAAAAGCTCCATTCTTTACCTCAATAAATAAGGGTGGGGGGCAGCGTTCCTTATTTCAAGTCCCTTGTACCATCTAATTCTAAGGTTTACTTTTTGTTGTGGTTGCTATTATTTATTTTATTTCATTTTTCTTTGCTGTGGGGTAGGAAGTCACATTATACGCAGATGATGAGGGTGAGGTTAGATACGGGTTTGGCTTTTTAGAATTACAGAAAAGTGGCTCAATATTGTTTTTCTCGAGGTGGCTTCCACTACTGTGCATTTTTTTCATCGTCAGGAGTGCCATTTGGAAGCATCCGGTTAAATTTATTTAAATGTTTTATTTTATCAGCTTCTGCGGAGGGCATATTTGGCACTTGATTTTACTTACTGGTTTTTCCGAGGGCTTGTTTCTCGGTTGTCTCAGGGAATATGTGCACTGATGACTGAAGCAGGTGTTTAAGCGTTTGGCAGGGTTTGACACTTGGAAGAGACCCAACCCAGCTTGGGCCAGGTCCTGCGGTAGTAAATTTCAGCTCCACTCTCGGTTTCTCTTGTGCAGGGATGATTTACATGTCAGGAGGAGCATCTAGGACGTTCTATTGACTTAGGTGACACTGCCATCCTCAGAAATATTTAATGAACCAATTCCCATTATAAGACCAGGCTGGAGACAACTGCTCGTCTATTTCGCCCCTTTCTTCCTGCTTCTTTCGAAGCACTTTCCTGAGAAGGACAATTGCATCATAAACCTGCTGTGTGCAATTAATATGTGATAGTTGCCTTTTTCTAGAATCCTCTTTATGTTTCACAATTCGCTTTTGCTAACGGCAGAAATGGGAGAAAGTCGCGATAGAGGAGCTATTGCAAAGGCTTTATGTCACAATCCATAATGGACATTTCCTGAAAAAACACGGCTGCAGAAAGATGGCAAGGTGCAGGGGAAGCACCAATGACCACCACAGATAACAGCATACATTTAATTTCCTTTAAGTTCTTTATTCATAGATTATGGTTCTGGGAAAAAGCATATGCTGGAATGCTATTTGAGTAAATTGATAGGTTTTAGAACCCTAACATTTTTCTTACTCAGCTCGGTGCTATTTTTCATGAAGTTATTTTTTTAAAGCCCTCTTTCCATGTCCTTTTCATTTGACCTATTGGTAAACTATAATTTGCTTCAATCTAATATTGCCTGTCTCTATGGATGTTTCTAGAAATATCAAAGAATGACTCTACTTTTGAATTGTGCCACCTGACCTAAGACAACCAGCAAGCGGCCCCCCACCTGAAACACATATCCTATTCTGTTCATAAAATGTTCCCTATGATTCAGGAATTGTGTTAATGTCTTTACTTACTCATTTAAGACGTGGTGATATCACAGTAATTTGAATTACAATGATTTTGAAAAAAAAAGCCTTAGGCCAGTGTTTCCAAAGCTTGAATAATCATAAGAATCACCTTCTTGAAAATATAGATTCTAGCCTGAAACTAGACAGGTTTGGATTAGACTCTCCAAAAGGGAGGGGCCCAGGAATCTGTAATTTTGACAAAAGCTTACTCTTATTATCAGAAAAGTTTGGGAAACACCTCTCTGTGCCTATGACCTACTGATTTAGGGGAAAAAGAATGGGGTATGAAGATAGACCGACATGGGCTTGAGTCTCTGTTTTATCATTTACTAATTACAAGGCCTTTGGCAAGTAAATCTCTCCAGGCCTCACTTGTCTAATCTCTGCAGAGAGGCGTGGGTGAGCTACTAATCATCAGGGGCTGATATTAAAAACATTTGACTGTCAGATGGCATGGCAGCACCGATCAGAATCACCACTGGCCAGAGCACGGTGCTGGACGTCAACCATTTCACTGCTGGGTCCTGGGGAGGGGAGGGCAGGTGGTAGCAAGAGAGACTGGGTGGCTGGGGCGTCAGGGGAGGGCACTTGGAAGACTTAGGCAGTGCCTAGGTACTAACCCATGAGAAAGTAATACAGTACTTTCACGATTGGGAAGGCTAGATCCGTATGCTTATCGGCAGACTAACTGCCCTGAAAAAAATTAAAAGGTGGTTGTGAATATTAAAATAATACTTGAAAACACAGGGTCCAGTACTTTGCAAGTATTCAACAAATAGAAATTCCTATTTTCATGAATGCTTTTTTATGACTTATATGGCATCGGTTATACTTGGGGTATGGAGCTGAATCAGATCAAAGAAAGTAAGAATCAGGAATCCATAGACACCTGAGGGCTTCTGAAATCGAATTGTAACGAGATTATTGATCTAGCCTTAGGAGGACAGGATGGGACTCTAGAAAGAGAATATAAAATTGGGAGATGACGCCACGAGGAAAGAACAGCCTGCATATGAATCACGGTTAGAGTGAATCTCACGGGTCGCTTTAAGCAGAGGTGGAGCAGGTAGTGATTATAGTGTCTACAGAGACCCCAACTCTGTAGAGAGATCTGGCAGAGATCCACAAAGCGAGGTATTCAGATATTCAGTAGGAGATGTCAAAACCTAGATGCAGGGATGGGACTCAAAGTGGGTGAAGGACCAGGTAAGAAAGATGGCTCAGGGACAGGAACCCAGCCTTGCAGAAACTTGGTTGCACTAGTCACAGTGTTATAACAGCAAACAAATTAATTTAACTTGGAGCTAAAACTTCTTAAATATGAACCCTTAAATTCCTCTGCCTAAGGACTGGGTCGATTGCACTGTATGGACAAGTTTTAGCCCATAAATAAATGCTAAGTGAACATTTTTCCAAGCAATAATTTGATCTACATGGCAAGAGCCAAGCACATCATTGCAAACTCCAGGGAGTTACTGAGAAAGGCATGGGAGAGAGACTGCGGTGAAGATTTGCAGCAGGGCAGTCCTGGGCAACAGGAGAAGTCAGCAGGCATGGGAAATGTCCTCTGGTGATATGTCCCTGTTTTTCTTCCCACACTCACCAGCTCTCTCTGCCTCTCACCCATATTTCTCTCATCTATTGGTATTTGCTCCCCAAACAATGTAATTGTGTGGAAGCATATCTCCAGTGCTCTGGGAAAGTACTATATACAAATGTATACTAGTATATTAAGTGGAAACAGAACTATTTGTAGAAAACTTAACTGTTATTTTAGGAATTGTATTGTTTAATTAATAGACTATTTAGAGCAGTTTTAGGTTTATAGAAATATTAACCAGAATGGACAGAGTTCCCATATACCCCTCCTCCCTCTCTTGCACATTTCCCTGTTATTAACTTTAGAGCAGTTTTAGGTTTACAGAAATATTAACCAGAATGGACAGAGTTCCCATACACCCCTCCTTCCTCTCTTACACATTTCCCTGTTATTAATAGCTTGCCTTGGTGTGCTAAGTTTTTTACAATTGATGGACAATATTGATACATATTATTAACTCTAGTCCATAGTTTGCATTAGGGCTCACTCTTTGTATTTTAATTTTTTAATTATTTTTTATTTTTAAATTGAAGCTGATGTACAATATTAAATCAATTTCAGATGTACAGCCCAGCAATTAGACATTATATAACTTATGAAGTGATCATTCCCAATATATCTCATATCCATCTGGCATCATACATAGTTATTAGAATAATATGGACTATATTCCCTATGCTGAACTTTATAGCCCTACAACTATTCTGTTATTATCAATTTGTACTTCATAATCCCTTCATCTTTTTCACCCATCCTCCAACCCTCTCCCATCTGTCGACTGTCAAACTGTTCTCTGTATCTATGCATCTGTTTCTGCTCTGCTTGTTTGTTTATTTTGTTTAATTGAAAATACTGCTCTTAAGGTGGTGACAGCAGTGTGGCCTGCAACCCTGTCATTGAACTTGGCTGGAAGGAAGAATCCAGCTGCAGGCACCTCTATGGAGCTGGGAGAGCCACCAGAGCCAAAATTAAGAAAACTGCGTTTTGTAACCCACAGCAGTATTGATTATTCTCTCCTGTCTTTGGTGGGAACCAGAAATCAGAAGCGGCAGAAGGCTGGCCAGAGGCAAGTAAAAAAAGGGGTTTTCAAGTAGTTCAGGAAACACCAGGGAGGGGAGCATCTGTAGACTGGCTACCTTTCATAACCTGCCTCTACCTCTATCTCCCTCTTGCCAGTGTTGATGTGGAGTAATCTGGGGCATTGCCTCACTCCATTATTAGCAAACGCCAAAGAGAAGTTTTACCGAACTGCCTGCAGGTTGCTCTCATTTCTAAGTTTTGAGCTGGTGATTAGTTACTTACAAGGTGGGTGCCTTATACTTGATGACTTAAATAATACATACTTATTTATATCTTTAAGTATGTTTCTTTAGGCACCTACTGTTCTAAGAAGTGTTACAGTTAAGCTGAAGGGAGTGAGTTCGAGCTGGAAAGACAGCGTACGTTTCTTGAGTCTAAATTACATCCTTGACATCACAAAACATTACACATACATTACCATTGTTGATTGTGTACTGTTCGTATGCTTTTGCTATTGCATTATTCAGAATTAAGTTAAAAATTCTTTTTATTGTGTCTTAATGTTTGTGGGATGTGGACAGATCAATATTTCTAGCCTGTGCGCACACTCTACCTAAGGGCTATGAGTCATATTTGCTTTGAAAGAAATAGCTCTTAAGGCCTGTCAGTCAAGTCAGTTGTAAAAAAACATAGAACTCTTTAACAATTACTCTGCCTCCTCCTCACATCTAAATATAGCTAACCAGTTGGCTGGTGTGTCTAAGAAAGATAGCTCCACAGTATTTTTAAAATGGTGCAATTGCAACTAATCAATGCAAATAAAAAGCATATATATTTAATAAATATATAATCTTTATTAAATTAACATTATATTACACTATGAGTAAGGAACATGCGTAAGGAAATGACCCAGTTTCCTAAAGTCATTTGTATAATGATATTGCACTATTTTGTTTTAATCGGTCTATATGCCCAGGTTGGGAAAGCACTGGGCAGGGTGCGTGAAAATGGAATTCCTAGTCTCCATTTGGCCACTGTTTAACGGCATGACCTTTAAAAACGACTGCCTTCATCTCTTCCTTCCCAAGGTCTCGGTCTCCTTTCAGACTACAGGTTAAAGACTACGTATTAAAATTAACTGTATATTTTCAGTTTTACTTGCTGTGTCTCTGTGAGGGGTTGGCTTAATAACAATACATTTTGATATAGAAGAAATCCTCAATTAACACTAAAACTGGCTTGCCTAATTAAGACCTGTTTACTGTTCCTGAAAGTAAATAAAAGCAAAATTGTTTCTCTGGTATCTAATATACTGATAACATAGCAAGTATTTATCCATTGACTACTTACTTTAGGCTCATCACAGTGCTAGGTATATATAATCTTCCTGTGTAAGATTTCATTTACCTATCCCATAATTTATATTTGCAAAGTTACACTTGGATTTTTCTGGCACATTACTATCAAGGGTGCCAATAAAGGAACCATACCGTCCCCTAATGTCCCTGATTATATTTGTATCAGTGTCTGTAGAGGTTGTATCAGCAGACAGAAGAATGGACTGTACCATTAAATTAGCACAATTTTGTAGCATCGCCTGGCAGAAGCTCACACTTAATCCAAGAGGTTATCCAACCCTATCCAATATGATTACTCTATAAATATTTGCCCAAGCTCAGCACCAGCCGTTATATCACTAATCACACACAGGTTTGTTATAGCGAAGACCCCCAGTGTCAGCAATTTGAAAAACAAAGCTAATTAGTTTTGATTTAGGGATGGGAAGTCTTATTAAGTTGAAGTGAACAGTTCACATAGTGTAGCAGCTATTTACAGCACATATGAATATGAAAAAGATTTACTATTGTTTGCGAAGGATTTTGAGAAGGAATGGAAATATTGCTGGCTAAGAACACAGACAGATGTGACAACCAGTGGCAGCAGTCAGTGATGGCTGGAGTGGGGGTCGCGCAATAGAACAACCTGCTTAAAAATACTTCTCCAAATAAATATATAGTAAGTAAACACCGTTCTTTCTACGCAACCAGCTTTAGGACATGTCCCTGGCTTCCCCTTCCAAAGAGATCACTGCTCCTTAACTCCTCCAGCAGAGAATTCTGGTACAAATAGTGGTGTTGACTTATATGATTTGATGTGGGAGAGGGTAGAAAGGAGACTCTTATCCCTACATCCCTCAGCTAGCAGTCTACTGTGTTACTTGAAGAATTATTATTATTATTATTATTATTATTATTTTTGCATTTGTATCCTTGGAAAATGCTTTGAAAGCTGTTCCCTTCTTTCAGGTCACTTGCTTCCTCCATGTGAAGTAGAGGAGCAGGTAAGATCACCGGTCTCTCAACTTTTTAAAAAAAAATTATATTATTCTATTAGTGAATCAAATCTTTAAGCTTTTACTTTCTAACATATATTTATGATGTCACATGCACATA
Organism: Myotis brandtii; assembly: GCF_000412655.1. NCBI lineage: Eukaryota > Metazoa > Chordata > Mammalia > Chiroptera > Vespertilionidae > Myotis > Myotis brandtii. The sequence continues at coordinate 2,929,552 of NW_005358943.1, read as the reverse complement.
TATATGCACTATATATATATGATATATACTATTGTGAATTCAATCATTCAATAATAAGCTCATTTCACTCTTAAGTTTTACACTAAAAATATGTAAACATATAAAACCTAATGTATTTTCTCCTCAACTGCATGAATCAAGATTTCTGTGCACCCTACTTTGGAAACTACTGGATTAGATGATCTCCACAAGATCTATTATTCTAGGTCACCTGTTCAGCTTTATAAATTATAGAAAGAATGTATTGTTGAAAATCTTATTGGCATGGGCACATTATGATAGAGGGGACAGAAGAACCTGTAAAAACTAGTCCAGGAAAGTTTAGTTGAGAGTCCTGAACCATGTAATGTTGGGAAACTGGGAACTCAATACATTGGGAAGAAGAAGTATAGATGAAAGCAGATGATGATGACCATAGTAATCATAATAAAAATAACAATAACAACAATACTGGAGGTTTACCTACCCAGCAGTTGTATTAATCAGGATTCTCTAGAGCAGCAGAACTAGTTGGATAGATATAAATAGATGACAGATAGATAGAGAAAATGATAGATCATGTGATGATGGGAGCTAGGAAGTCCAAAATCTTCAGTGTGGGCTGGCAGCTGGGAGACTCAGGAAACCCAATGGTGTGAATAAAGACCTATGGTGCAGATGAAGACTGAAGGTAGTCTGCTAGAGGATTCCTTCTGTTCTGGGAGGTCCGTCTTTTTATTTTATTTAGTTCTTCAACTAAGGCCCACCCACAATATGGAGGACAATCTTCTTACTCAAGGTTCACTAATATAAATATTAATTTCATCCATAAATACTTTCCTAGTTGACACAAAAAATTAACCACCATGGCAGTATAAGCCATTCAATGTATTTCATCTACCTGATTTTAGAGATGGATACTTGACCCAATCAAAACCAATTAGGACCAAGAAAGATTATCTGTGTGACTTAATGTGTTTCCAAGGAAAAGACTGTCTTGCAAATATCAGGGAAGAGATTTCTTGGAATCTAGAAGACATTAAGAAAGCAAAGCAGAGTGATAGAGAAAGATCCCAATTTTATTTTTATAAAACTTGATCTAAACCCTTATAGAAACTAGGTATACCTGTGGACTACCCAATTATGTGAGTTAATAGATCATGTCTAGTTGAATTTGGGTTGGGTATTTTTATAAGTGTAACTTTAAAAGTTATATCAAAGCCCGGCTGGCATGGCTCAGTGGTTGAGTGTTGAACCAGGAGGTCATGGTTCAATTCCCCGTCAGGGCACATGCGGGGTGTTGCAGGCTCGATCCCCAGTGTGGTGTGTGCAAGAGGCAGCCAAAGGATGACTTTCTCTCATCATTGATGTTTCTATCTCTCTCTCCCTTTCCCTTCCTCTCTTAAATCAATAAAATCTTTTTTAAAAAAGTTATATCAAGTATTTAGAAAGAAGTTAGATAGTGAAGGAGCCCAAACATTTTTAGATCAACCTCAGGTTGCAGGCAACTACCGTGCTCTTTCATAACAGGACCAGGGCAACTGACTATTAGACAGATCCAGGATAGCACTGCAGGCATTTTCATGTTTTCTAGGTATCGAGAAAAGCTTGGTTGACTTTTTCTGCCAATGAGCTATTGCCTACTTCATGGTTTCACCTAAAGCTCACTTAATGGCTAACAAATAAAAAGAAAGATGTGGCCATATACCAATTAAACCCAAACCAGAAATTTTTGAAGGATTTGTGACTAAAATTATGTTCATAAATCCTATAAAATAATTCATCTTAACTCCAGTGGTAAAAATCTTACAAGAATCAGGGGATACAAATCTTTCTTTCTTTCTTTCTTTCTTTCTTTCTTTCTTTCTTTTCCTTTCCTTTCCTTTCCTTTCCTTTCCTTTCCTTTCCTTTCCTTTCCTTTCCTTTCCTTTCCTTTCCTTTCCTTTCCTTTCCTTTCCTTTCCTTTCCTTTCCTTTCCTTTCCTTTCCTTTCCTTTCCTTTCCTTTCCTTTCCTTTCCTTTCCTTTCCTTTCCTTTCCTTTCCTTTCCTTTCCTTTCCTTTCCTTTCCTTTCCTTTCCTTTCCTTTCCTTTCCTTTCCTTTCCTTTCCTTTCCTTTCCTTTCCTTTCCTTTCCTTTCCTTTTCTTTCCTTTTCTTTTCTTTTCTTTTCTTTTCTCTTCTTTTCTTTTCTCTTCTTTTCTTTTCTTTCTTACCAATCCAGGTCAATCTTTCTATATTTCTGTCTATTCTTTTACTCACATTGTCCCCCTCCTGTCTATCCAAAGTTACCAAAATGTGCTGTCTTCTTCAAAAGCACTTTTTCTGTTTATTTTAACCCATGTTGATTTTTCCTTTCTAAACCATTGAAGCTTGTATTGCCTGTTCTACTCATTTGAGCACTTAGTTATCTGTTGTCTTACATCATTACCTGTAGACTTGTGTGCATGAAAGTAAAAGAGAGAGAGAGACACATCACTCCAATTCTTTCTTAGAAGACCAAGATAGGATGTACTCAAAAATTTTCCCTATGGGTTGAGCAAGAAAGAGCAAACAGAATGGAGGGGTGGGGGGTGCGGGGAATCTAGATGTGCTGCTCAGGCTGGGGGTGGTAAATTTAGAGATAGGCATATGGAGGCTAGAATGCTTTCAACTGCAAAATCAGTCCAGAGACAGAAAGATGTAAGTACCTTCAGGTTCAAACAAATCCTCACTGTCTGTCAAAGGAGGAGCTTTGACTCCTGTCAAACTCATAATAGGAGTTTACACTTCACCCCTATCTTTACCATCCCCGGTGAGTAAGAGAATTGAAAGTCATTGATCTTACAAAGAGATGGCAGACTTGGAGAGCATCATCATTCATAGCCAGTCAGTACTTAAAGATCATATTAAAAAAAAATAAAACAACCTTCCCACTGAGGTCAGAGATAGACTTCCATCTATGTAGATTGCACTATGAGCAATTGTCCAAGTAAAGATTGAAACTTCACAATAAGGTGTGGGGAACAGATATAGGGTTAAGCCTCGGACCGACCTGTTGGCAAAGTCACAAACAAGTCCCAGCTTAGAGGGCACGGGTCCTCTTAGCATAATTAGGCTTGACCTTATAACACTCCCTAGATCTTATCTGGGAAGCTAATGGGCTGAGGGAAGTGCAGGAAGTGTAACTATGGTCAAAACAAGTGAAACTCACAAGAACTGTGTAACTATGGTGACCACTGTCCTGTTTACCTCTGACTATAAAAGGTTGGTATGGCCTGAGCACCGGTGGAAGTCCTTCCTCCTGAGTTGGACTTACTTGCCCGCCTGGCCCCCAATATTCCCAAATTATCTCGTGTCTTTTCTCTTTCATTTGTGTGCAGCTCTTCTTCCAGATCCTGAACCCTGAACCACGCGGGACGTGGAGGGAAACATTTACCAACAATAAGGATTCTAAAACAAGATGTAGCATAGATTTGCTGAACAAAACTAGAATAGAACATATAGGCGAAAAATCCATCTAAATCAAGTCATTCCCAATTATTGAGTTATTGAATTTAATCATTGCCAGTTTCTTCCCAAGGAGGAACTGGAACTGTGATCAGAGCCTGCTGGATGTTCATTGTTTATGAGTTGTTCAAGAAAGACATGGCTGTGCTCAAGGGGCCCCTACATCCTCAACCTGTTGGTAGGAGCCCAACTCAAAACCTCTCATAAGATCCTGAAGGAAAATCAACTCCCTAAGACTTTAGAAAGAGCTGGATACTCTACTGAAGACTGTATGGGAAAGGAGAAGGATGGTCACAATACACACTATCCCTGAAATCTTGATAAAAATCTTCACTTAACTATGTGTCTTCTTCTGAAGCGCCTCTTCTTCACCAGCCAGCTCCTCTCTTTCTCAGCCCTTTCCTCGACTACTCCTGGTGACCTAATGGTCTGGTTTTTGCTCTAAGAACCCTCTCCTCCTTTTATCTCTCTTTTATTTACCGGAGATCTATTTAAACTCTCTTTTTTAGTTGCCTACTTCTTTTGAGGGTGTCAGGAAATGGTAAATTACACATTTTACAAGTTTACAAAAATATACTAAGATTTATTGTTTTTTTCCAAAATGTTTGCTTAATGATTTCCAACAAATCTTTCAAACTCTTCAAAGAGAGAAGCTTGAGTTAATAACGTAAGTACTCCTTTGGGTAACAGTGCCAACCCAGAAGTTGTCCAAAGCAGGCAGGAAGACTCATTCAATTTCCCATGTACTTCACTTTTACTACAAGATTATGATCCGATAGTTGAGATTGGAAATATATACTGGTTGAAATCATTAAGTTTCTTAAATTCTACTACAAGTTGCAAGTAGAAGTGTGGCTTGATCAGAGCTGTGCTTCAGGAAGTCCAAATAGGCAGTGCTGTACTGGTGGGGAGAGAGGCTAAAACAAATTTGTGGTAATATTCCTGTGGTCACCTGGAAGGTATTCATTGAAGAGAACCTGAGATAATTCTCCAAGTTCTAATGCAGCTGGATGAGGCATTTCTATTTTTCTTGACAATTTATTTTCTCATTTGGTTTTCCACCTAGAATGGGAGTAATTTATGAAGTAGATATGAGTAGTTTGATCAATGGAAGTGCTTAAAAACTATGATTGTAGTAGTGTATGCTTGAAAAGTCAACATTAGAGAGAGAAAGGGAGAGGGAGAAAGAGAGAAACATCAATGTGAGAGGGAAACATCAATTGGCTGCCTAATCCTGGGCCCCTACTGGGGATTGAGCCTGCAACCTGGGCATGTGCTGTGACCTGGAATTGTATTGGCAACCTTTCAGTGCACCAGATGACGCCCAACCAACTGACGCACACTGGCCAGGGCAGAACTCTCTTTTTTAATTTAATAAGTTGAAATTCTGATTTATAAATCATCAATAATAAATATATTAGTATGAATTCATTTGGAGAGCCTAAACACTTTCCTGGGCCAAAAAAAAAGAGCAATATTGAAAATATTTTAATATTAAATTAAATATAAAATATTTAAAGACAGGTATCTGTGAGCATGGTCAACCATGCTTCTCTCTCCCCCACTTTATTGTTTCATTGCCATATGGCCTTTCAAGGACATTTAGTCTCTATTCTTCCGTTTCCTAATCTACACAGGGAAGATAATATTTGTCCAAAAGTTAAGAATCAAATTATCAGTAGAAAAAAAATTGTAAAAAAAGCGAAGTGCTACAAAAATTTAAAGGGATAAAAGGTCAACTTTGTAAACAGAAATTGTTTGGCCCTATGTTCCTGATGGGCCATACCTGGCCATGCTGAAGGGTAAGATACATTTAATTTATATAAAATGTATTAATGTTTGCTAAAATGTTTTCCATTCTTTGACTTTGCATTATTTTGTTGAGAAACATTTATATAAGTTTTATATTACTTCTAGGATAAAATTTTTAGATAATATAAATTGTTAACTCCGTAACAGTTATATTGAATGATTGGAAAGATGTCCAACTCAGATGAGCAAAATCAGATGTTCTCAGTTTGGGTTAAGTTTTTCTCTGCGCACCATCAATACAATCCTTCTTAATACCATTTAAAAATCTCAGTGGCCGAGTCTCCCTTTTTTAGCATTAATGCCATACATCAGCCTTGCTTGAAAATTTGTACTGTTGCTCCCACTGATATATCTGTTCTAGAAAGAAACAGGCTTTCATTTCCAGGACTGTCAAATCAAGAGCTTTCACAAGAATTCAAAGATTCACTCTATTATTGCACATCATAGACCTCATGCCTGTAGCTTGAAAATAGAAATCTTTGGTGTAAGCATGTGCTTGCTTGACAGTTCTGTTCTAAATTTTGAAGCCGGTGGTACTGTAAAGTGCCTGTCTGACAATGGTGTACCAGAGCTTAGTCATGCAAAATAATTCTTGTTCACGGTTCCTTAGCTAAAGTCAATAGCTCCGTGTAAAACACAACATAATGCAGAGATCTAAAGTTACTAAATCGAGACTGAGAAAAGGAAGAATTTTAAAGCGGTTTGGCAGAAAAGAATAGCTTCTACAAGATCTGCCAAGATTTCTCTCAGCACATGGGAGGCTCTACTATTTCCAAAAGGGGGTTGTGATAGAAACGCTGGTAACTTTTATCAGTACATCCTGGTCATTGTTGTCAGTGAGCTTATCTGATGTCAAAAAAAGCAATTATGGAGATATTAACAAATGGTGCATGTTGCTTGTTTTCTAAACTTGAAATAATAGGTTCAGGTTTGCTTCTGTGAATACATTGTTTTAAAGTCTCCAATATATCACCTACACTGAGTGGGTTGATTACCTAATCTTGGGCCCCTACTGGGGGTTGAGCCCACAACCTGGGCATGTGCCATGACCTGGAATTGAATTGGCAACCTTTCAGGGCACCAGATGACGGTAAGTTAACCAGAGTTTGAAACTAAATTTTTGTGAAGAGTGTCAGGATGCCTCCTGGGACTGTAGGGTCCATGAATCAGTGTAGTGGTGTATGATGAAAAAGTCAACGTTAATCTCACAAATGAAGAATTACGTCTCCACATTGCCTGAAACATTTGCCAGAGACTCTTGGCAAGATCAGGGATTGTTGCTTGACTGCTTGAAATGAAAGGGATGATGCCCTTCTTAACCCTGGAAGGCAATTGCATTTGGGAATATCCCTCTTCTGGGAAAAACAATCTTTCACTTCCTTAGAAGAGGGAGAAACACAGAAACACATTAGGATTTATCAGATCCTCAATAAATATATTTACATACATTTGCCCTTTAATACTCCCCATGCAATAGTAAGATGGAGTGTATAAAGGTGAATATGTCACTATTTTAGGCATAGCTCATTGCCAACTTCCACAGTTAATGAATTTTTAAGAATTCATTTGTTATCAGGGTAGAATTTGTATACAGTGAAGTACACAGATTTTAAGTGCAGAGTTCAATGAGTTTTGACAAATGTATACAGTGCTTATGTGTAACTAATATCCTGAACATTTCCATCCACTCCAAAAAGTTTTTTAATGCTCTTTTGTAGCCCATCGTTACCCATTTCACTAGAAATAACCATCTTTCTCACTTTTATTATCATAGTTTTACTTGTTTTTGAACTTTTTATAAATGAAATCATGCAGAATGTACTAGTAGTCTTTTACTTAATAGTATTGACACTTGATCATATTATTGTGTGTATCAGTAGTTTATTATTTTTTATTGTGGTGTAGTTAACATTCATATACGAATATACCACAATTTATTTTTCCATTTTTCTGCTGATGGACATTTACATTTTCCAAGTTTTTGGTAATTATGAATAAAGCTGCAAAGAAATTTGTAAGCTATCCTTTTTATTTCTCTATGTCCTCATGTCTCTTGAGTGATACCCTGCAGTAGACTTGCTGGGTGATAGCCTAGGTCTATGTTTACGTTTATAAGAAACTAGGAGACAACTTACCTAGGATGTGTGTTTCATTTTATACTCTCACAGGCAACACATGAGAATCCCATTTGTTTCACAGACTCATCAATATCTTATCCTGTCTCAATTTTTATTCTTGCAATACTAATGTTCGAGTAAAAGTATCTTTTTGTGGTTTTGTATTGCATTATATCTGAAAACTAAAGATGTTGAACACCTTTTTATATGCTTCTCAGCCATTAATATATATTCTTTTGTGAAGTGTCTGTTCAAATCTTTTGTATATTTTTCTATTTTAACTGTAATTTTTGTCTCAATTATTGTGATAGGTGTTCTTGGTATATTTTGCATATAAGTTCTTTGTCAGATAAATGTATTGAGAATATTTTCTCCCATTCAGTGGCTTGCTTATTCATTTTCTTAATGATTTCTTTTTTCTCTCTCTCTTGTTTAAAATCTTTACTATTGAAAGTATTACACATGTCCCCCTTCTCCCCCTCATTGATTTATTCCAGCCCGCCCCTGTCCCCACCCTATACCTTCATCACCCTATTGTCCATGGGATATGCATATATGCATACAAGTTCTTTGGTTTATCTCTTCCCACTCACCCACCCTTTTCCACCTTTTCTCTGAGATTTGCCAGTCTGTTCCATGCTTCTATGTCACTGGATCTACTTTGTTCATCAGTGTATTTTTTTTCACTAGAGGCCCAGGGCACAAACTTTGTGCACTGGCAGGGTTCCTAGCAGCTGCCAGCTGCCAGCCGGGGCCTCCCTCCCTTTCCCCAGCTGGCCCAGCCCCCTGGTCGAAATCTCAGACAACTCCCAGTGGAGGAGATAATTTGCATGCTATGCTTTTATTACATAGGATTATATTCCACATATGAGTGAAATCATGTGATACTTGTCTTTCTCTGACTGGCTTATTTTACTTAGCATAATGCTCTTGCCTCCTTTGTCAAATATTAATTGAGTATACTGGCTTGGGTTGATTTCTGGATTCTCTGTTCTGTTCTTCTATATACTTGTTGTTGTGCCAGTATGAGGCTGTTTTGAGTACAGTGGCTTTGTAGTATAACTTGATATCTGGAATTGTGACCCCCTCCAACTTTGTTCTTCTTTCTCAAGATAGCTGTGACTATTCAGGGTCTTTTTCGGTTCCATATAAATTTTTGGAATGTTTGATCTAGATCTGTGAAATATTCCATTGGTATTTTAATAGGGATTGCGTTGAATCTATAGATTGCTTTGGGTAGTATGGACATTTTAATGACGTTGATTCTACCAATCCATGAACACAGTATATTCATCCACTTGTTTATAGCTTTCTTTATCTGTTTTTTCAACATCCTGTAGTTTTCTTAGTATAGTCTTTTACCTCTTTGGTTAAGTTTATTCCTAAGTATAAGATTTTATTTTTTTCTGAGGTCCAATTTATCATTTTTTTATAGATTATTTTTGTATCTGGTAAAAGAAATATCTGCCTACCTCAATGTCATGAAGATATTTTCTTCTAGAAGTTTATAATGTTAGCTTTTAGGTCTATGGTTCATCTTGAATTCATTTTAGTGTATGGTGTGAGCTAGGGTTTGAAGTATTTTTCCACATGGCTATCCAGTTGTTGAAAACTTTCCTTTCTCCATTGAACTGCTTTGGTACCTTAGCTGAAAATCAATTGACCAATTGGTGTGATTCTGTGTCTGGTTCCTAATCTATTCTTTTGACTTACTTGTCTATCCTACACCATATTCTCTGGATTAACTTCATGAGTTTTATAATATTTTTTTCTAGCTTTGTCCTCTCAATGTGGCTACTTTTTTGTCCTGCAGATATGTATTAGTTTCAGAGTTTATTTTTTCCATTCTTTTTCCCCCCCAAATATATATATTTTATTGACTTCAGAGAGGAAGGGAGAGGAAAAGAAAGATAGAAACATCAATGATGAGAGAGAATCACTGATTGACTGTCTTCTGCATGCCCCTTACTAGGGATCGAGCCCGCAACCCAGCCATGTGCCCTTGACCAGAATCGAACCTGGGACCTTCAGTCTGCAGGCCAATGCTCTGTCCACTGAGCCAAATCAGCTAGGGCCAGAGTTTATTTTTGAAGTTAGTACAAGTTCCAAATTATTCTGGATCTCAGAGTATTTATCTCTAAAATAAGAGAAATAAGAACCCCCTTATAGGGTTGTTGGGGGAGATGAACAATCTAGTATACCTTTAACATAGATTATAATTCTAAAACAATAACTGTATGTTTAGAAAGTTGCATATTTTTATTTTACTTTTTGTCTTCCTTAATCTTAAAACATGTTTTCTGAAATCTTAAAGAAGGGTATGCACTCTTCGTTTCAGATTGTGGGGACACCTAATCTGTGTATTTCAGAGAAATAAAGATCTAAGATAATTAAAAGGATCATTGTTGTAGTGCCTGAGGCCTTCCTACTTACTGGAAACCTGGACTAGTGATGATGGTACTCCTTTTTGATATTTCTCTTTTGTCTAGTTTTGAAAAGGCAAGAACTACTAAACTTCTAATGCTTTATTCTTCCAGACCTTTTGGATTTGATCTCCTTTTTCTTTGTTGTGGCAGCTACTCTTTGCTGAATGAATGACCTTTGCTATCCCCAGCCCAAATCAATGCCCTTTGAGATGGTTTAATATTTACCAGGGAATTATTTGTCCCAAAGCTTGGATCCAGTGTCCCTGATAGATTTCCATATAGGCTTGAAATGGTGGTGAGGAAAAGGGTTCAAAGTCTGAACCTTTCCTTTTATCCAAACTAAAGCAAGCCAAGTAATAACTCTTTCTCTTCTTCACTGATTAAAGAGCATATATCAAAGATGAATAGGAAGTGTAAATTCTTTTACAACCTTTTCCCTGTTATTGCCCTAGTTTATGCCCAATTTTCACTCTCATTTTTAAATTGAAATCTTTTCTTCCTCAAGTTCAGTGGCAACTGTTTACTCTTTTGGCTCTGTGTTTACTCAATTGAAACTCTTTGAGCACAATTAATTGATTTTATTTATCTTGGTTTCAGATTTTAGCATCAAGCCAAGCACCTTGTATTTACTTCATAAATGGCTGTTGTAGTAAATTGATTACAGTCAAGTGCTAATATTATACCAAAGATAGTGTCAGATATATAACAGATAGGCAATCATTGTTCACTGATAGCAGGAACTCAGTATTTATTCATTGATTGTTAAGTCTGAATACATGTTATAAGTGAGCATCAGATGAGTCAGGTGCCCCTTTTCTTTTCAGAAGCAGTTAAAACTGCCCATCTGGAACCCTAGCTGGTTTGGCTCAGTGGATTGAGAGTCGGCCTGCAGACTGAAGGGTCCCGGTTTTGATCCTGGTCAAGGGCACATGCCCAGGTTGCTGGCTCTATCCCCAGTAGGGGGTGGGCAGGAGGCAGCCGATCAATGATTTTCTCTCTCATCACTTATGTTTCTATCTCTCTCTTCTCCCTTCCTCTCTGAAATCAATAAAAATATATTTAAAACAAACAAACAAACAAAACTCCTCATCTGGAACTTTGCTGAGCCAATTATTTGTTTTAGCTGCCTGTACCTTTTCTGTAAAGTTATCCATAACATTTGGGTCATATCACCTTACAATAAATGCATGAAAAGAGTCTTTTAATGCTTCTAGTACTAAACTCCTGTGGTGAGAATTCTGAACATACTTATCTCAAATCCTGCCCTATTCTAGTTAGTGTCACAGCCAGGTTCCCATGTCCTTTAACAAGATAGGCGAATAAATACTGTTTTCAAAAGATCCAGACATGAAAATGAAGTGCTAATGTCTTCTGATGCTAGATTTCCCATTATCTACGGATATGCTTATATAGAAATTGTTCTCAGGTCTGTGATTAATTCCTCTGTCCTAAAGCAAATTGCTAAATCTTATTTCCTTTTTCATTAATTTATTTTTTGGGGGGTAGAGCTTGGACTTGTCAATCAAATCCAAGACAGCTAGATATGGGAGCACTCCTTAAAGCCTAAAGGAGGTAACATTAGGACTAAAAAGAAAAAGGTAACATACTACACATAGCAGGTGGTAAATGTGTGAGAAGTATTACAGGAGAGAAGTAACATAGATTGAAAACATAAATCCTTAAACATTTTTAGATAAACCTTGGGAGCTAGATCCATAAACATTGTGGGGTGAGGAAGCTTGGAAATACCCTTAATGTAGATGTGGATGTTAGAATAGCTTTGCCTTCCTAATGCATTCCACGAATGTCCCTGTAAAAGGCATAGTAAACTGATTGTGTAATGAACTGAACTACCATAATCTCCACTTCCGCTTTGGATTCTGAACCTAAGGGGACTGAGTGAGGAAGCAAGTTGTCTGCGATCACAGATTTGGAACAATATCCATGAGATTTACTAAATGTTTACATGTGTCCAAGCTAGCCTTTGCCTTGCCGGGGTGCAGGACAAGTGAAGTTCAAGGGAACACAATGTTTACCCCCCCCCCCCCCCCGGAGATGTAAATGTTCTCTAAAGCTTTTAATGTTTTCAAGACTCCACATTGCGATCTTTTTACAATGTTTCCAGCTAAATAAAAGTTACCCGCCTTTACCTTGCTTGCCCATTCCCACTCAATCGCTAACGTCCCCGCCCCACGGAATAGGACAAATGGCATTTCAAGAAGGAGAGCTGCTGGCTTCAGGCGCCAAATACAAGTGTTCAAAGAGGGGAACCAGTAGGCGGTGGTTACTCTGGGAAAGAAAAGTCAGGCGATTTAGGGGCGGGACTTGCCGAGGCTGGGAGTCTTGCTTGTAGCGCTGGAGAGCAAATTAATAGGAAATTAGCCAGAGTGGGCGTGGCGCCGGCGTCCGGTCCGCCCGAGCGCAGTGAAAGTCCCCCCAGTTCAGCCACCCGCTTGCCGGGACAGGTCTGCTGCCTCGCTCCTGCTGCGATCCACGGGACCCACGGTACGGGCCGGGTGGGGGTGCGGAGGGAGAGGCTCTGGAGAGGGTGGGGGGCCGGAAGGGGAAGGTGGGTGGCGGCTGGAGGCTGGAGACGTCTGCGCCAGCCTGCAACTTCCTTGCTCCATTTAGCTGCTGACTCTGTGCTGTTCAGTGGGTCCCTCTGAAAGGGAGTCGTGCTCCTGTACCCTTGCAGGTAAAGAGTCCCGTTGTCAGACCCCAGGAAGGAAACTGGAGTCATCTTTTCCTGTTTCAGTGGTGATTTACTCCTTATCCTCATCCACTTTGAAAGCCCCCCCGCCCCCCGCCTTGGACTTTGGGGGCAGAAAAAGCACGTGCAAGTTGTAGTAATGCATATGAAGTCGCCGCAGTTTAAGCAACTTCTGTTCACCCCAAGGGTGTAAAGTCCCACAGCGGCTCTATTTCGTGGTCAAACTGGCCTTTGGACCTTCTGAAAGATAGGGCCTGTGCTCCCCGTTCACTTTGATAGGCAGAGAAACGTCAGCACGTTTAAAATGGTAATAACCACCACAAAGTGCAGGAGGACCTGGGCTAGACCCTGTGATATAAAAATAATTAAATTGTAAAGTGCAGGAGGACCTGAGCTAGACCCTGTGGTATTTTTATGGCCGGTTAACTGGAAGGCTAAGGCTGGAACTCCCAGCAGGCGCTCTCCATCCCCCAACCTGGAGGGGGAAGCCATGTGGAAGGAGTAACCGAGAAGGGGACCTTCTTTGGGAGTGAAGGCCTCAGAGATTATTGTTTCTGGGGGGGGGGGGGGGGGGGGGGTGTGTAGGAGGGAGGGTGGAGAGAAGAGTGACTTCCATTTTCCCGTTTCCTTTGAAATAGTCTGGAGGCCTCTTGGTAGTGCCGGCGCCACTGTTGCTTTGTCCTGTTCCTGTCCCTGCTTTCTGTCCGAGGGAGCGCCAAGTGGGCTGCAATCAAGCATTGTTTATGGTCAGAGGGAAACTTTCCCAGGCGTCCAGCTCGCAGCCTGGAGTTCTCAGGGCCCTGGCCTGCTGCGAATACCAAGCTAGACACTCCTTGGCATTCCCTGCGGGCTTCTGGCCTGGGAGATTGGGTTGTTTGGGGGCTTTGCTGTCCTTTGCTGTGTCCAAAAACAAAGGACTATTGCATGTTGACTATCTTGAGTCACTTTTTAAAATGGCAATTGGTCCACATTTGCATATTGCTCTCTGTGACAAACAAGTGCCACTTTTCTAAGATTTTGCTTTTGGAGTGGAGCTTTTTAATCTCTGAGGTTGGAAAAGGAAGCTATCCCCCCCCCCAGAACACCCCACATTTCCCCCCACCCCCCAGCCACCAGCAATTTCCTCCCAGTACCTGGGCTCTGATCCCTAGGAGACCAAGTCTGCAGGCACCTCAATCCTTCAGGAAATTCTAGAACTTATATAAACAGTAACGGAGGGCCCTCAATTATCTTTTTGCCTTATCTTGTGGGTAGCCTTCTGTTGGTTTCAGAAAGTATAAAATTGCAGAGTCATGGCCCTGAGGATGTGTTCCCAGATTTTTCCGCGTATTTCACAATATTGGCATAGAGAGGCGACCATGAATATAAGAACTTTGCTCTTTTTGGCTAAGAACCTGTAAAGATAAGCGGAATATTTTTCAGTTGAGAAATGAAGACTCACCTGGGATAGGGGTGGCATTTGACAGAAAAATTCTCCCAAAAGACCAGAGTAATCTTGAATTGTCAGCCTGAAAGTGTTTAACCAACCCCGAGTTAAACACTTGAGAAAACTGGGTTTCAGTGTGGGCTCCTCAATTGTGAATTTGGGTCAAATTAGTCCCTCTACCTCTCTGGGCCTCAATTTCCCTTATATGTTAAAGGTGGAGACAAATATTAGGTGCTCTGACTGTAGTAGAGTTTTCCAAATCAAGTGAGATAATGTAAAGGTTTTAGAAAACCCTAAAATTATATGCTCGATGCCCAGAACAGCGCCAAAGTAGGAGCTTATTTACCCAATGCTTTTAGAGCACTTCCCAGGTCCAGTACTTTCCTCAGTACTTGACACATGACTCATTTAATGCTCACAAAATTCCTGTGAGGTAAGAAGTACTACTGATTTCATTTTACAGGTAAGGTAAGTAGGCCCTGGAGAAGTGAAATCACAGCTAGGAAGTGACAGAGCCGAGATCCACCTGAACCCCAGTCTGGCTCTAGAGTCTGTGTGTGCTCAGCACTCTCTCTGCCCTCTGTCCTCTCAAAGGCAGACGCAGCCATATGAGGGGACTGAGCCCTCTCTCTGGTGAGACAGATTGAGATATTCTCTATTATGTCAACCAATGATGGCCAATAAAAGGAACACACCATACACTGTAATACTTTGTTTTCTGTCATTTATAACCAAGTTTCATATTTTGCTCTGCTTACTTTACTTAGATTATTTCTACCTCGTTCCTAAAATACTCAAAATCATCTCACATTTTACCCTCTTGTTACTACTACTGTATACTGCCCTCCTTTCTCCTGGCGACTTTTTCCGGCAAAACTTTTTCAGTAATTTTGCGTTGAGTGCAGGGCCCAGCCATGATGTAGGCTCAAGGCAACTTATTGCAAATCAGCTTTGGAAAAAGAAAAAGAAAAGTCTAGACCAGCAGCACCTTCTCTCATGCTATCAGTGACTCCTGTTTCTTGTGTCTTACCTTTACTCCTCCTCACCTGGCCCTCGGGTGTGTTGTTAGTAGAAGATGTTGTCATAGACTTACATAAACAGGGTGTGGCATCAGAGACTGTGTGTTGGCCCTTCTCCCAAAACCACAGGCCTGGGGAGTTAAGCCACATTTTTGGTGATTGAGAAACTGTGTGAAGTGCACCCTCAATATATTGTTCACATCGAAAGAAGCTTCCCATTGCCTGTTTGCTCCAACTGCTGACATTTGTGTGTTCTTTTCCCAACAGTTCTGGAAGGCTTCCACTTTCTCTCTTCCCATACCAATTTTCACCAAGGAGAGAACATTCTCTGATATTCATTGATAAATAATTTTTTTTCATTCTGGGAACATTAGTAGAAACCTGCTGTTATAGTTTTAAAATGATTGTTAAATAGGAACACTTTCTACTGGATAAAATTATCTTAATTTTTTAAGAAATGAACTTCCTCAATATTTCAGATCTCTTTCCAGAAGCATAGGACTTCGGGTTCTCTTATTAAGCTAATTACTTAGCTCTGAAGGATAGAGCAGTCTATTCATGGTTTTCACCCCTCAGCCCTTAGAACAAGTGCAGCTGAATGTTACTAAAAGTATTACCTTGCACAGAGAATTTATCGCACATACTGTGCTTTCAAGACTACTGACTTGTGGAGGTGAATTAATTTATCATATGTATTTTGTTTTTGTTCTTTTTAACTAGAATATATCATTTCTGTTTGCCTAAATCTGAGTACTTTTTTGGCTTACCCTTTAAAATAGGGGTTACTTAGGCAACTTTGGTTTATCTGCACAATGGGAATAAAAATGCCCCCTTGTAACATAATTGGAAGAGGAAAGAAGGTAACAGATGTTAAGGGGAACCAACAGTGCCAACCACAGAGTACACATTCAGTCAGTGTTGAATCAGAATGAAGCAGTTTGCCATCTCTTGAAGGAGACAGTACGGTGTGGTTCAGGTATGAGATGTGAGGTCAGAGACGTGTATTTGTACTCCCACTTTGCTGCTTAACATATCTAATTCCCATTGTCTTCAAATGTAAAATGGATCTAGTTATGAGGATTTTCATATTATAGGTACAAAGATTATGGAAGGCAATGCACATAAAGTACATGGCATAGTTGGACTCACAGTGACACATAAAATTAAATATCTGTGTATGTTGTATATATCACATTCCTCAGTAGCGCATAGACAACTATATGACCAGTAACAGAATAGAGAAAGATATATAAATTTATAGATTATTGGTAGGCGGAGAAAATGATTAGAGTTTGACAGAGGTTAGTATAGGACATTTACATGCAGGGGTTGAATTTTCAAGACAGGAATGAACTTTGTGTAGAAGAGAATGCACTCCATTAAATAGTGTCTAAGCTTGGGTATGAGAAAAGATGTGTGTTAATGTGAAAGAGATAGAAGAAGCAGATAGCAGGGTGATAACAGAACACAAAGAGGTTAAAAATTATGACTACCAGGTCATGTGAGGAGTTTAAATGTTAAGATTTACCTTAAATCCGTACCCACTTTGACTTCAGTATCACCAGTGTGCCTTAGTTTTCCTCCTAAGTACACTCCCAATTATAGGTTCAACTCTAGGCTAAGATAGATACATTCAATTTACTCTTGACATCTTTTAGATAGAAGTAGATATGGCATGTGAAGTAACCTAAAGAGTTATGTAAAGCTAATCCTCCTTCCCTTATTCCTTCGATGAAAGTAGCATAAATGCCAATTTTCCCCCTTGCATTTGCAAGCCTATCTTATGTTTGGCTCCCTTATCCTGCCTCTTTATCTTCATTTGTGTTGGTAATAATGATGACCATGATCATGGTGATAGTGATGATCATGATAAGGCTGTAATAAATTTTATTGAGGGTTTTTAATGGTGCTGGCCTAAGTATATGCTATCTCAGTTAAATCCTGACAACAACCCAGTAAGTTAGGAACTATTACAAGTCCCATCTTATAAGTGAAGAAATTTAGCCTTAGAGAGGCCAAATCTCTCAACCAAGGTTAATAAGAAATTAGTGTAATTGGAATTCAATTCTTGGAACTTGAGATCCTGAATACTACTGAAATGACAAAAAGCTGTAGGTTTGGTTTCTAAAGCAAAACTTATATAAGAAGTTAGGCATTCCTAATCAAACATTAATGGTATTACTATTACATAATTTGATATTTCTAAAGAGCTTAGTCCACGAACTGTGGTCTTTTGTGTCCAATTTGTGGTTCATCTTGATGTAAAAATATGACTTTAATCTATCTTTACAGTGTTTTTGCCTGTTTATTTTGTCTTATAATGCCCTTACATTTTCATTTTCATTCCACTCATTTGGTGTCTTCAAGTTTAATGACATAGAACTAGAAAAAAATAATACTGCTTATTTTGAAATTTTAGAAAAATTAAATGATTATTTCTTCTGTAAATAACCCAAGATATTTGAAAGAACAGTGTGGTTAGTACTCTATACCAAGTGCTCATCAAGGTATTTGGGGTATTTATGTCTGCTTTTTAAAATCTTGCTTATTATTCCAGATCAAAGTTGAAAAAATGGCTGACCTTGCCCAGCTAATGGAAAATGAAGTATTGATGGCATTTGCCTCCTATACGACGATTGTTCTTTCAAAAATGATGTTCATGAGTACTGCAACTGCATTCTATAGATTGACAAGAAAGGTAAGAAATCTGAAGGAAATTTTTTTTTTTTACTTTTAAGAGTTGGAATTCTGAAAAGCAATTTTCTTAATTTCCCTTTTTCTTGGTAAAGCCCATAGCACATTGTTTAATGCTGCAAATAAAGTATGCCGTCATTTGCTACAGATGGATTTTATGTATTTATGAAACAGGTGTTTTCCCCCAGGAACTAGTAAATGGTTTTTTTCATTGTGGATTTTACCTTTTGTCATGCTGCTTCAGCATCTGAGATTTCTGGAGTATCAAAGTTTTCAAGGAAACTCTCTGTGATTTTGAAGTTATTTTTGCCAACTAGCATTAACAAAAATAGTCATTTTTCAGACAATTAACTGGTATTTTCATCTCTGTTACAGGTCATAATATGCCTTTGGGGACAAAATTTAAGTTATTCCCATGGTAGAGCTTCTTGTGGGACAAGGCATTTGAATTTTGTATATTTCTGATTTCTTAAATGAATACTATTAATACCCAGCATTATAATTATGATTAAAAACAAACAAACCACAAAGCAAAACTGGAGGCATGGGGGAAAGTGGTAGAAAAATTTGGAGCACCATCCTGTATTCAAGCAAGGAGTATGACAACACAGTAAGGAGAGTTGAGCAAATCTACCTTGACAAAGCGAAATGAATTTCACTGTTGTGGTCCCTGTGCCTATTTAGCAATTTCTTTTTCAGGAAAACCACCTATTTCTTTCTCAGCGCCTGTCCTGGGTTTTGCCCTCCAGAGCCTTGCTTTTATCTAGAGGTCATAGTCCTTCCTAAGGTATTTCCTTGTACTGTCTTTAGGTGTAATTCCTTCCCCAAGGATATTTACATTTTAATGGGACAACTAACCTGTGTTTAACTCTCTAATGGGACAAGGTGTTGGAGCAGCTGGCTATAAAATAGCTGCCTCCCACCAGGTCCCCTCATCCTCCAGAAGCACAGTGACACCAGGGATAGCAGAAAGGTACCCTGTCTTATGAGAAAAGGACCAAGGAATTCGAATTTGTAGAGTGCTACTGATGTGTGGCAGGAGTCATGGTGCTCTTTACATGTAACAGATCATGGAATCAGTTCACATAATCATGTGAGATCCTCATTAGTGTCCTCACTTTACAGCTGAGGAGCTGAAAGTCAGAGGAGTAAAGCTTACCCAAGGTTTCACATCCCTGCAGTGAGGCTGAGGTGCAAATTCATATTTGTTTAAACTCAAATCTCATATACTTTCCATTATAATACAATTATTTACTGACTCAAAATTCACATATTGGCTAGGAGCAAGATGGGCAGCCCTGACCTCAGGAGCTGATGCTGTATCACACTCCTGCCCATCAGATCTCCTCAGCATCTTTATCTGGAATAAATACTCATATCATATTAGGAAAAATACTATAATATTTATGAGATTTCTGAGCTTAAATTAAGGCTAATTTTATACTTTGTTTTTTATTCATTAATTTATTATAAATTATTAAACAATCGACTATACTTAAGTATTTTTAAAGTGCACATAGTTTTAAGGAATGGGGAAATCATTTCAAATAGCGTAATAATTATAGAAAGGAATACATGAACATATGCCCTGGATCATGTATTTGTAGGAATGTAATCAGCTACTTATATTTCACTATATTATTCAACCTGAAGTTTTAGTTAATTCAGAAGAAGAAAAAGAGGTACACATATTCTAACAAAGTATAGAATACATTTATTGCCCCTTGCTCTTCTAATATCTTTAGCAAGTAAACCTATGACTTCCAGGTGAGCAATCAGTTGGAAGTGTTAATGCCCTTGAGAGAAGGTGCCTGAATACCACTATGAAAAAGTGCCAGTTCACCATAATAATAGTCTAGATGACTTAGAATTATGCCCTCTTTTCCATTTTGCTTCCTTTTCACTATTGTTATATATTGGTTTTTATTAAAGTTCTTATTTATGCCTCTCTTTTCAAAAAATTTTTGCACTGTTAATAAAAATTCAGATTTAAGCTATAGATGCTCTCATCTCCTACTGTGTTTGATCGATTGCTCCAAATTTTCATTCCATAGGGCCATCCTGGATGCCTGTTTCTAATGTTAAAATGAATATAACTTAGAATACCACAATGTTATCTGGTATTTGAAGGATATTTTCTTGGTATTTGTAATAGGTTTTTGCCAACCCGGAAGACTGTGCAAGCTTCGGCAAAGGAGAAAATGCCAAGAAGTACCTTCGGGTTGATGACAGAGTAGAACGTGTACGAAGGTAAACCCACTATCCCTGAAATTGTTTACTTGGTCAAGGAATTTTGGTCAAGGAATTCAGTGAGGGTGTTGGGGTTTTGAAGAAGAAGGATGAAAAGTCAATCATCGTACTTAGTCCATATAATAATTACAGAAAATTAGGAATCTAGAAGTTTTCAACTACCATTGCAGTTACACCTATTGCCAATTTTTTTATATTTCTGTGCACTTTCTTGGGATTAATGATTTTGCTCTGTGCAGGAATATATCAAAACTAATGATGGGTAGGAGGTAAAATGAGAATGGTAGATTCTTACAGTTTTGTTGTCTTTCTCCAGAGGTGAAATTGTCAACTTATGTAAAAAGATGAAGAACTAGGTACTTTTGCATAAGATACAAAATATAAATGAGGGATATATTTCTCCTCTCTCTTTCCTTTATAGATATTATGTTTAATGTACTGAGAATGCAGTGAACAATGAAAAGCAATAAGCCAAGATATCATCTACACAGCTTCCTAACAATACAATTAATATACTGATCTTAAAAAGCACATTGAATTTTATTCTGGGGGTATTTTTCTTAATTTTTGTCATAAAGTCAGGAAAATAAAAAAATTCAGCTTTACTGAGGTATAATTGACAAATAAAATTGGAAGACATTTAAGATATACAACATTATGACTTGATATACATATCTATTGTGCAAGTATTCCCCCCACTATGCTAATTGACACATCTATCACCTCACATAGTTACCCTTCTCTGTTTTTTGTTTGTTTGTTTGTTTTTTGGTGAGAACATTTAAGTCCTACTCTCAGCAAATTTCAATTATGCAGTACAGTGTTATCAGCTATAGTCATCATGTAATACATTCTGCATTCTATCTTCAGAACTTATTCATCGTTTTTGTTTTAAATATACTGTTATTGATTTCAGAGAGGAAGGGAGAGGGAGAGACAGAAACATCAATGATGAGAGAGGGTCACTGATTGGCTACCTCCTAAATGCCCCCTACTGGGGATCAAGCCCACAATCCGGGCATGTGCCCCCAACACGAATCGAACCTGGGATCCTCAGTCTGCAGGCTGATACTCTATCCACTGAGCCAAATTGGCTAGGTCCTTTATTCATATTGTAACTGAAAGTTTGTACCCTTTTACAAAACTCCCCTTACTGTTCCCTTTCACCCCTAGCCCCTGGCAACCACTTCTACTCTATTTCTATAAGTTTGACTTTGTTTCATTTTTAGATTTTTCCCATAAAAGTGACACCATACAATATTTGTCTTTCTCTGTCTGGCTTATTTTACTTAGCATAATGCCTTCCAGGTTTCTTCAAGTTGTTGGAAATGACAGGCTTTCCTTTTTAAGGCTGAATAATATTTCACTGTATGTATATCACATTTTCTTTATCCTTTCCTTCATTGCCAGACACAGGTTCTTTCCATAAATTGGTTGTCATGAATAATGCTGCAATGAACATGGGACTATACACATCTCTTTAAGACAATACTTTCTTTTCCTTTGAATATACATGCGGAGTGGGATTGTTGGATCATATAGTAGTTCTATTATTAATTTCTGGAAGAACCTCTATACTGTTTCCCATAGTGTCTATACCAGTTTACATTCCCTATAAAAGTGTACAAGGTTTCCCTTTTCTCCACGTCCTCACCATCATTTATTATTTCTTGTCTCTTTGATAATAATCATCCTAATAGATGTGAGGTTATAACTCATTGTGGTTTTGATTTGCATTTCCTTGATGATTAGTG
Organism: Myotis brandtii; assembly: GCF_000412655.1. Lineage (NCBI taxonomy): Eukaryota > Metazoa > Chordata > Mammalia > Chiroptera > Vespertilionidae > Myotis > Myotis brandtii. The sequence continues at coordinate 2,907,881 of NW_005358943.1, read as the reverse complement.
ATGTTGAGCACCTTTTCATGTACCTACTAGCCATTTGTATCTTTGAAAAAAATGTCTATTCAAGTCCTTTTCCCATTTTAAATTTGGGTTATTTGTTTTTTGTTTTTTTGCTATTAATTATATGGGTTCCTTGTATTTTGGATATTAACCCCTTATCAGATAATGTGGTTTGCAAATATTTTCCCCAAATACATAGGTTGCCTTTCCATTTTATTGATAGTTTCTTTTGCTGAGCAGAAATTTTTTAGTTTGATATAGTTCCACCTGTGGGTTTGTTTGTTTTATCTGCTTTAGTTGCCTTTTCTTTTGTGTTCCCCCCCGCCCCCCCCCCAAAAAAAAAAATCATTGCCATGCAAGGAGATTACCCTCTATGCTTTGCTTTCTTCTAGGAGTTTTATGGTATCAGATCATACATGCAAGTCTTTAATCCATTTTGAGTTGATTTCTCTATACAGTGTAAGATAAGGTCTAGTTTCATTCTTTTGCCTTTGAAAATCCAGTGTTTTCCCAACAGTTTATAGGATGGAAGCCACGTGACCCAGGGCCCTGTCCCTTATGCAGCAGGTATAACGCTGGGGCACAGATATATGCTTAGCTCCCTCCAAGAAGATACCAGTGACTTGGAGCAACTAAAGGGTAAAGGCAGGGGAAGTGTCTTCTCCAAATTTGAAATATCTGTCCTTTTGGAATGTTGTGAAGGAGAAAACTAACATGCTCATGATTGAAGGTGAAGATTTTCAGCAGAATTCAGAGGGTGAAATAAATACCCCTGATGTCATTGGTGAAGCAGGCCCTTCTTTAGTAGAAAATGGTATTTCCATCCTTTCTTGCCCACTTTACTCTCAGGAGCCATTGGGTGGTTCCATGATAAAGGGGACAGGAACATTCATATCTTTCTGGCTTTGCTTTTATTTAGGAACAAGCAATTCTTAATTTAAATCTTTCAAAACCATTACTTCTCTTGATTACTGTCACCTTCTTTATACCTTTATGTGTCATCATCTCTGTCAGGCAACCTTAGATACAATCTATGGAAAACAGGAGGAAAGAAAAGACGGGAAGATCATTTAGAACACAATAGGCCACTATTCTATTTTTTTTCTAAAAGAAAAGAGTAACATAAAGCAAAAATATTTTTCATTTTGAAATATGTATCAATAGCTGGTAAACTCTATAAAATCTTTATTTTTACTCTAGATTCTGCAGTAACTTTTAATTCTGGAGACTTAAACAGGAACATCAGATTTTAAAATTAAGTGCTTAAAAAATATCAAGTCAGTAATAGATGTGCCTTGTATTCACATTCCTGCCAGAGAAACCCAAGGTGCCATGAATTGGAAGAAAATTGTGGCTAAATTGTACTTTTTTCTTCTAGCTGTGGTATAAAGATAAAATTTAGGAAACACATCTTTCTCTCTATTGTCATTTTTGTGTATTCTTTCTACTTTGCCCCCTCACTTAGCTAATTCTTTTTGTAATTTGAGGATACACTGGCTCAGATCTTACCCATAGTTGAAAAGCTAGTTATATATTCTGCTCTTTGGATGTTGAGAGCATGAAATTCTTGGTATTAAATTGGTAAATTAATTCTTTGCAACCTGTGGTTAGGGCGAGTGAGCAAGGATTGTCTCAGTAAGACGAGCAGAAGTGAGGGAGGAGTCTTTAGAAAGATCATAACCAAAAGGATTATCTTGCTTTGGGAGGAAGAGTTTTTATAAGAAGAATCTTGAATTGCTATTGTATGAACCCTGGAAGAAACAGTATTTCATATCTACAAAAATAAAGTGAGATTTACTATATAGATACAGTTTTAATATTCTTGAGAGTGGGAAGTGCCTTCTCTGTTATATGTCGAGATACACTAAAAATAAAAAGAAACAAATATAATGAGACCTTCTAAATTAAAACCAGGTAAGTAAGGAAGCAAGGCAATTTGAGAGAAATAATATGAATCTGTCTTTGCATGTTTCAGTTTCACTAACACACGCTTAGTTGTAGAGAAGAGGGGGAAATGAATATGTTTCTGTTGATTTTGAAAGTAGTGTTTTACCAGTCATCTTTGTCCACAGGGCCCACCTGAATGACCTTGAAAATATTGTGCCATTTCTTGGGATTGGCCTTCTCTATTCCTTAAGTGGTCCAGATCTCTCTACAGCTGTCCTGCACTTCAGACTCTTTGTTGGAGCACGGATCTACCACACAATTTCATATTTGTTACCCCTTCCCCAGCCAAATCGTGCTTTGGCTTTTTTCGTTGGATATGGAGTTACTTTGTCAATGGCTTACAGATTGCTGAAGACTAGATTGTACCTGTAAGGAGAATCATACAACTCATCACCCTATTATTTTCTAAGAATTCTGTATTTCCAATTTATAATGAAAACTTTTTAAGATTTTAAGTGGGAGGGAGCAGAGAAATTAAGATGGGAGAAACCTAGACTGAATCTTAACATCACCAATGTCCTTTACTCTTGTGTTATATTTGCACTAGAAATTTAACGCAATTCTTAAATCTATTAATTATTCTAAAAGTACTTGGTTATACATTTTGATTGTAATTTGTAACATTTGTTCACCATTTCATATATTAAACTTATAAAGAGAGTGAGTGCATGTATGAGAAACCTATTTCAATATTGCTGAAATGGACGTATGAAATAAAGAATTTAAAGAGTAATTTCATTTGCTTTTATTTTTCCCAACTTGTATTTTCAAAAGCTTTGAACCTATGGAAAAGTGTAAAGTAATACAATGAACCTTCATATGTCTTTCATTTAGATTTACTAATTGTTAACATTTTGCTATATTTGCTTTAGCTCAACCACTCAGTGTTTTTTCTGAACAATCTGAAGGTAAGTTGCAGATGTCAGTATACTTCACCACGTGTTTCCTATGAACAGGACAATCTCTAAATAACCACAATATCATTATCACACCCAAGAAATTTAATATTAATGCAATAACATTAATTCATATATATACATATGTAATTCATATTTAAATTTCCCTAATTTTTTAATAATGTCCTCTATAACTGCTTTATTTTTGATTCAGGAATCAAACACGAGCCACATAAGCATTTGGTTATCATTTCTATTTAGTTTTTAATAAAATGAAAGAGTTCTTTAACTTTTTTTTTTCCTTTGCATTTTATGGACTTCACATTTTTTGAAAAGTATAGGTTGGCCTGGCCTGCATGACTCAGTGGTTTAGCATTGACCTATGAATCAGGAGGTCAAGGTTCAATTCCTAGTCGGCCCAGGTTGTGGGCTCAATCCCCAGTGTGGGGCTTGTAGGAGGCAGCCAATCAATGATTCTCTCTCATCACTGATGTTTCTATCTCTCTCCCTTCCTCTCTGAAATCAATAAAAAATATATATATTTTTTAAAAAAAGGAATGGCAGGGAATTCATGAAACTGTCTTGTAACTGTTCCATGGTCTGATGGTCTATATCCCAAGTCAGTCCATTCTGCCCCTGTGTTCAAGCTGCCTTGGAAGCTAAATCATGATCAGAAAGTCTGTGTTGATTTTCTCTGAGGGAGTGAGACCAAAGGAACCAAAGTTACTCCATGACTCAGTGCTTTGCACATTGCAGGTAGGCTCATGTGATAAAAAAGCATGCTTGGTGAGTATGGGTCTCAACCAAAGAGAGCTTGATGAGTCAAATATTAAATGGCATAAAACTAAGATACTCTGACACATCCATTTCAAGATAGGTGATCTCATGAATGTGAGCAGAATACAGTCCATTGTCTGTAGCACCCTGCATTCATCTCCACACTAGGAAGAGTTGCAAATGGGACTGGCAAGATCACAATAACACGAGCCCCCTCACATTGTGTGTGCTTTAGACAGACACAGTCAATGCGTATTTTTATATTCTTACTCGCTGTTTCCTTGGCTATATAATCTCTCTTTTGATTAAAACATGCTTCCTTTTATCATATTAAAACACAAAGAGTCTATCTCTTGGATCGTACTAACCTGGCTGCTAGTGACTTGGCATGTCTATGCTGTGTTCAGCTAGGAGGTTAACTCAGAGTCATTATAGAATCTCTGGTTCCTCAAGAAACACCTAAGCACCACCAACAGCTACCCTCCCACTAACATTTAATGACTCTAAAGCCCGACATTTCTCCAGCAGTTAGAGGGGCATGAAGTTTCTGGTGCCTTAAACATTAAACTTTAAGGCAGAGAGCAACTCAAGCCTAAGGAATCCTGCATGGATTCTATAAACCATTCACCTGAGGATTCTACTTTATAAATACCAAAAAAAAAAAAAAGGTTTTTGAATTGCATAGTTAGTTGCATCACACCCCTCTTCTTGGAGGCAGATGGTGAGGAGTGAGGCAATTTGCCTTGGGAGTCTCTACAATCCATTTAGAAACAGCAGCACAAAAATCCTATGATCATCTCTCCCCTGCCAGCCGGAATTGTCAGCCCTGTGGGAAGCTGATAGGTGTTCCTGCTATCAGCGGAGGAAGCACCTCTACATTCGTATCTTTCAGGGCATTTTATTCACTATATATCCTATGTAAACTGTTGGGTTTGACAAGGAGGAGTTGTTGAAGGCAGACGACTGGGAAGGGGCTATGTTGGGTTGAATTTGGCACCAATCTCTCACGCTTGACAGCTCAAGTACAAGATTGTGGATGAGCTATAGGACCTATGAGCCTCCTCAGTCAGCGAGCGCAGGCCCTAAGTCACATTTAATTCAGAAATCCCTGACAGCCCTGCATAAAATGGGAGCAGTGAAATGGAGAGAGAGGAGCTGTGTGCAAGAGTGGGCCATTTAAGTTATTTCCTTTTACTGAAGTTTTGGAAAATATGAACCAGGACAATATAGACTATGATACATCACAAGGGGGTCTGTGGTAGCAATTTAAAGAAAATATTCCAAACTTTAAGCCAGGGTGACATGACTTAATAGCTAAAAGCTACGAGGGGAATCAGTGGAGAGTGAGATGTAGCTGTCTAAAATTCTTAATCTATTAACCTAAATTATTTATACCTATACCTCTGTATAAGCAAAACCACCTAAAATAAAGGGAAAAGTAAAGGGCTGAAACAGTTTAGTATAGTAGAACACTCCAAAGTCTTGGCTCTGACACTTTCTGTGCCTGAGAGAATGACCAAGGTATTTAACCTCTTTAAGCCCCATCTTTTGTTCTAAAATGACAAAATTAATACTTTAACAAGTGTATTAATAACCGTTTGCCATAATAATTCTATGTAGCAATCACCCATGACTCAATGGCTTTGCAAAAGATTCTGCAAAGTTGAGCTAACGTTGGCTGGGTTTGCTCATGTGTCTGCTAGAAGCTACAGGTTGGCCAGGCAGTGCTCCTGGAGGTATCTGGCTGACTCACATAGCTGGGAATTGACTGGAGCTTGGCTGATTCCAAAGGACCTCAACTAGTATTACTGTGGCAACTCAACTCTATGTGTCTCATTCTGTAGCCCAAGGGTCAGAAAACCATGGCTCATCAATCAAATCCTGCCCATGGGCTGTTTTTATGAATAAGATTTTATTGGAACACACTTGTGTTCATTCATTTTCATATCTTATATGGTTACTTTTGTGTCACGATGGTAGAGTTGAGTAGTTGAATAGTTGCGGTAGAGACCACGTGGCCCACAAAACCAAAAAGATGTGCTATTTGGTCTTTTACAGAAAAACTTTGCTGACTCTGGCTCCAGTAGGCTAGCCGCCACGTGTTATGGCCATGGCAGAGTAAGAAAGGAAAAGGAACTGTCTAAGCACCTTCTGAAGACTCTGCATTTATCACACCCACTACGATTCTATTAGCCAAAGGAAGGCATATTTGTGACTGCAGGATTAAAGTGCTAGGAAATAGACAACCTCATTAGTGAGAACTGCAAAGTCACATGGCACAAGGACATGAATGCATGGAGAGATGAAGAATTTAGGCCATTCATGTGATCTATGGCACCTGCTCCTTTATATAGTTGTTATGAGGTTTAATTCAGACACATATAAAGCATCTACAACATTATGCAATTAAAACAGCATTCACTCTAGGGCGTTATCATTTTATCAGATTAGTGGTAATATGTTATATCATCAGTATGACAGCGAGAGTTATAACTAAATTTAAAAAATGCCACACTGGGTGTGTGAACTTGGCCTTCTCCCTCTCATTTGCAATGTGCTGCCTTAGGGAGACAGATGGGACAAGGAACAAATATTTGGATAGCCTTATTGCCTCTGTAATCAAGTTGGTTCCCAAACTGTGCCCAGTCTGTTCTCTGGAAATTATCATCTGCACCCTGCTCCCAACCAAGTGTTTCATAAAAATTAATCAATTTCTGACTATTGGCGTATTGAATGTAAAACAGACAACATTATCACTGGCCCAAATGTAAAAGTTTTGTTAGTGTTTGCTGAAACAGTTGTATATGTTATCTTTCTAGGGGTTGTATTAATCATGAAAATAAGGGGTTTGCTAAATCCTTGTCTGAGCTATTAAACCCATAAACTTAATAACTAGTAGAATGAAACTAATTTTCCTTATAACTCATCTTTCATGGCAACATAGTTGGAGTTGAGAACTAAGAACTGGTCTAATGGTAGCTTTGCCATTAACTGACATGAGACACACAGGCAAATCACCTACTTTTGCTCTCTTCTTTTCATTGTGTTTAAAGTAGATTGAACTAGAAAAATATTTGAACTATCCTCTGATTCTAAAAATTCTATTTGTTCTGGAGGCAGGTGTAAGTCTCCTCTGTTCCAGTGATAAAATATGAGTAACAAGATGTGGGGATATTTATAGTATAAAGATTGTAGCTTCTGTTAATGAGGTCAAAGCTAAAGTTGTGAGTTTAATAGCATTTTGTGGCTAATGTCTTAGAATAATAGTTTTGAAATTAATTTTCTCTGAATCACCAATATGATGTCACCAAAAACAAATGGTCATTTGTTAATTGTCAAAAAAATTAAATGCATTGAGTTACCCCTATTTTAAAATGTCCTTCTATTAAATTTTCTTTAGACATGGAGCATGCTCTCACTTGAGTAGACCAGTCATTAGTGGTCATGATTGTTTGTGGGCCAAACAACTGGAATGCCCAGAAGTAAGTGAAATAGGATTCCTTGTTCTTTTTTGCTGTGGACTCCCAGAATCTTGATTTTTAAGAGTTAGTTAGGTTTTACCTAACCCAAATGTCTATACATAAAATAGCAGAAAATATTTTATTCATTGCTTCATAAGAGGAATATTTACAAAGGGCTTCCTATATGCCAGGTGCTTGGTATACATCAATGAATAGACAAGTGAATCCCTACCTTGCAGTTTGTATTTTAGTGGGGAGTCTTTAAGTTAGGGCTTGTAAAGAAAGCAGAAAGATTTTTGAACTGACTGAGCCCATAACAACATGTAAATTATCTAGGCCAGAGGTCAGTGCACTGTGGCCTGGGCCAGATCTGGCCTACTACCTATTTTTGTTTGGCCCACAAGCTAAAAGAGGTTTTTACATTTGCAATAATTTGATGATTGGGAACACTAACCTTGAAGCTCAATTAAGCAACGTTATCATTTGAATAAAATTCCTTTCTTCTCACTAGTAGATCTGAATTACAAAAGCAAAATTATGCTCTATTATTATTGTTACTAGAGGCCCAGTGCACAAAAATTTGTGCACTCGGCAGGGGGGGCAGGGTCCCTCAGCCCGGCCTGTGCCCTCTCACAGTCTGGGACCCCTCGGGGGATGACCACCTGCTGGCTTAGGCCTGCTCCCCAGGGGATTGGGCCTAAGCTG
>NW_005358943.1:2899339-2899748 GCF_000412655.1 Myotis brandtii | reverse complement strand
ATGGCTGTTTTCAGGCTGCCCGCACCCCCTTTAGGGTCGGGGTCTCCACTGGGGTGCCTGGGCAGCCTGGATGAGGGGCAGATGGCTGTTTTCAGGCTGCCCACACCCCCTCAGGGTGGGGGTCCCCACTGGGGTGCCTGGCCAGCCTGGATGAGGGGCTGATGGCTGTTTTCAGGCAGGCCAAACCTGCAACTGGGGGCAGATGGCTGTTTTCAGGCTGCCCACACCCCCTCAGGGTGGGGGTCCCCACTGGGGTGCCTGGCCAGCCTTGACGAGGGGCTGAGGGCTGTTTTCAGGCAGGCCAAACCTGCAACTGAAGCTCCCAGTCTCTCTTTTTTTTCTTTTTTTTTTTATTCTGGGATTTATTTACCTTCTGTAATTGAAACTTTGTTGCGGCTCCAGCTCCGAG
>NW_005358943.1:2883340-2899283 GCF_000412655.1 Myotis brandtii | reverse complement strand
CATGTTCGCTTCAGCTGCGTGGCTGCCGGCCGCCATCTTGGTTGGCAGTTAATTTGCATATCACCCTGATTAGCCAATGGGAAGCATAGTGGAGGTATGGTTAATTACCATGTTTGTCTATTATTAGATAGGGTCTTTTGAATTTCATCAATAAAAAATGTGGGGATTTGTTTTCCCTCTAGTTATATAAGTACCTATATAACATACTTGATTTTGTTCCTTAGCTCCCAAAGTCTAAACATTTGCTATCTGAACTTTTACAAAAAGTTTGTCAATTCCTGAGATGTACAATAAAGTTAAAAGGGACAAATAAATACAGAAACTTGTCTAGTTTGTTTTTACTAAATGACTTGCTAGAATTTAATTGAAGTGGCCAAGAAAACCACTTTGTTTCAACATTGATCCTCTTGCATTTGCCCCAGATTATGTATTGTGGTTTCAAATTATTATGGTATGGTAGATGCTGGAATATTTGCTAATCTTTTAAGTATTTGCTCAATTGTTAGGTGTAAATTAAAATATTGCTAATAGACATCTATGAGAACATAGCTTCTTGAGTCTGTATATACTCCACCTGGCAGCAGAGCTTTCTCCCTGAGATCAGCAGTCTTGATGTTGCGATGATGGATATTGAAGTTTTAAAGCCTCTTTTGCTGGAATAGTCTCTTTTGCTTGGAGCAGATATACAGAAATCATGACACTTCCAGTGTAACACTATTAAATCACTCACTTCTCAGAAATGGTAGTTAAAACCATTAATTTTTAATCACGTCATACCCAATGCCAAGTAGTACACTAACAGAAAGCAGAATAATCTATGGCCAAATGAAACCGAACGAAAAACTCGGAAACAGCTGATGAGGTCTAATTTAACATCTTTGTTTTTTCCTGGGACATTTATGCTCATGGTTGTGATTTTATATTGCATGCATATAATATAGTTATGGTTATTGCCTTTAAAATTGCTTCTGGTTTCTTTGATGGATTTAAATTTATTACTATTTTATGGAGAAATAGTATATTGTTCCCCTAGGAAAATCATGACTTCTCATTGCTCTGCCCCACAAACAAATTTTAAATCTACTAATTCAAAACCCTTTATCAAAAACAAAACAATAATGATTGTATTTGAATTCTAAGTTTGACTTTTAAAATATATTTCAAAATATAAACTAGAAAATTTACATAGATCCCCATTTTTAGGAATTTATCCCAAAATTGCACCACTCAAAAATATAAAAATACTTGTGATCAAGGCTGTTCACAGGAGCACCATTCATAATGACAATTTAAATATTCACCAATAGGGAATAGTTGAATAAATTATAATGTGTTCATATAATGGATTATTATGCAGTGGTATAAAAGAATTTTAAAAGTCTATATTTTGCTATTGTGTAATTTCCCAAGTATAGGAATATATACACACATGTGTGTGTTTACATATGAATGTGTGTATATTTGCACTTCTATTTTAAAAATCAGTAAAAAGACAAACCACAGAGTTAAAAAGAAATACTTAACTATAAGAAGAAGGAAGGAATAGAGTGGGAGAGAGAGAAATACAGACTATTTTTTTAATACCTTGTTTTGAATATGTAACTTTGGAAATGTAAGTATTTTACATAATAATTTAAAATAATTAAATACAAAGAGCAGTTACCAAACATTGAAAGTAAAAAGAAAATGAAACCTCAATGTGCAGCCTGTTGATGGCATAACCTCCCACAGAAGAACTATCACAAGTGTTTTTTTTGTTTTTTTTAAAATATATTTTATTGATTTTTTACAGAGAGGAAGGGAGAGAGATAGAGAGTTAGAAACATCGATGAGAGAGAAACATCGACCAGCTGCCTCCTGCACATCTCCTACTGGGGATGTGCCCGCAACCCAGGTACATGCCCTTGACCGGAATCGAACCTGGGACCTTTCAGTCCGCAGGCCGACGCTCTATCCACTGAGCCAAACCGGTTTTGGCTATCACAAGTGTTTTTAAAGCATAGAGTTTGATTCCACATCCCTAATGGGGACAAAAGAACTTAAAAAAACAAAAACTTTTCAGTCATTAAAAAATCAGTGGTAGTGTTGATATTACTCTGAGACCGTTGTGTATATGGGATAAAGCAAATGAGTGATTATGTTGGTGGCATTGTAAACTACTATTTGGGCATGGCGGGAGAGAAACAGAAATGACATTAGTTAAAGTAAAAACCATATCTTCCCTAATTTGAATTAGAAGCATTAGCTTGAACTTATGATGAGTCTTATTTAAAACAAAACAAAAATAATTATATTTTCTATGTATGTACATCCACTAAAAGGAACTAGCAGCCAGATGCAAAAAAATAATGTAAGATGAACCTTGCACATAACTTGTCATAAGGACTCTGGGGCCAAAATGAATAAATTTTCGTATCAAAAACAGGATGAATTGAGTATCAGAGAGTATAATAGTTGCAATAAATTGCAAGACATCAAATATATTTAAATCCATGAGTTCATAAAATATATACATGTACATATATGTATGTACACACATATTATATACATAATACTAGTATATATGGAAGATCATATATATATATATATATATAATATTCTTTGAAGAACATTAGGGATCTTTTTGAAAACTTAAAAAAGAAACAACCAAGCTTTTATTTTGCCTCTCCTGTGCAAACTGTATGCCAGCACAACCAATCATTGTTGAGGAAGAATGGTCTCTTTGTAGTATTTCAGCTAAAATTGAAGTAATGATTTATCTTTTCAATCCTTAATAAATTAATAGATCTAAGCAAAGAGCAACAATAGCTGTTAACATCACAGAAAGGAGATAAACAGGGATTACTTATTCCTGAGGGAGGTATACAACACGACCTATGAGGTTGTCTAGATAGAAAAGCGAACATGAATCTCTATACATCACTAATTTTGAATACAAATTTATAGAAAATAAATCATGAAGAAGATGAAGTGAGAAGAATTCAGACAAAGGAAAACTTTATAGTGAAAAACAGAGTAAAAGACAGAGGCAGACACAGACATTGGGAGAACCTATAGATTAAAAGAAATTTGAGAGGTTTATTCATTTCTCAATGTATGGATGCCATTTGGATTCTAATTCAAAAAACAGTAAAAACAAAGTGAAAAATGGAAAACAATTGGGGGAAATGCTAACATAATAAAATATTTGCTATTAAATAATTGTTTTCAACATTTTCAGGTGTGATAATGTTAATGAACACGCAAAAAGAGTATCTTTTGGGCACATCTCTGAAATGTTTGCAGATGTGATGTCTGAGATAGCTGAAAAAGTCAGGGATGGGATAGTGAGAGACAAAAAGTTGTCAGTACAAAGGAAACAAGGTTGGTCATAAGTTGTGAATTGCTAAAGCTAAGTGATTGGTATATCGGAGCATTGTTATACTGTTCTCTTTACTGTTATTTATGTAATACTAGAGGCCTGGTGCATGAAATTCATGCATGGGTGAGGTCCCTAGTCCTGAGCGGCGAGCGAAGCGTGAGCGTCTGGTGTGGAAGGACAGGTTCCAGCTGACCTCTGGGCCCTGGGAAGCATATGGGCCCCTGGGCCCCCATTTGCCCCCCTCCGCCTGAGTCACAGTGTCCGAGTCCCCATGTGGAGATGCGGTGAGTGTGGCCAGACGCCACGGGCTGGGGCACAGCGTGCTGCACGGAATCCAGGAGGGCAGTGCACTCTCTCCCAGCCGGCCTCACAGACTGGCTCCTGTGCGAACCCATGGGGAACCCGACTGGGCCCTGTGGTCCCAGTGGCTGTGGCCTGGCTCACCAGGAAGAGGCAGTGTGGGTGCGGGGCGGGCTCCCAGCAGGTGCCCGGCACCTGAGTAGGAGGGGCTTTCCTGGTGCGAGAGCCCTGGTGTCCCAGTGGAGGGTAGCAGGGGGAGTGAGAGCAAGCTTGGCGGACACCCCGCATTCTCACCGCACTTCCGTCCCCGTTATCCCTGCCCCCAGGTAGCCAGTGAGAGGTCACAGCATGTCGCCAACACCCCTCATGGTCCGCGTCATCCCCTGGTGGTCAGCGCACGTCATAGCGAGTGGTCGAACTTTCAGTCTCCTAGTTGAATGACCGCCCGAGGGGACAATTTGAATATTAGGCTTTTATTATATAGGACTAGAGGCCCAATGCATGATATTTGTGCAAGAGTAGGCCTTCCTTCCCCCAGCTGTCGTCACCAGCTTCCCTCTGGCACCTGGGACCCAGGCTTCCCTTGCAGCCCCGGCTTCATCCAGAAGGATGCCTGGTCTAATTAGCATATTACACTTTTATTATTATAGATTATGAGTCTCATGTGGTTTATAAAAGAGAGGTCCAGAAATAAGACCCCTAAACCTCTCTTGGCTCACTCATAATTTTTCCTGGAGTTCTGACATGTTCCCAGAGAGAGCTAAGAACTGGTAGACCAGTCCTAGAGATCCCTATATGAGGGATGACTCTAGTGAGGGCTATGGTAGAGGCTGTGGGTGGAGGTGGGTAGCAGAGGCAAAGGTCCTTTAAGAAGAGACAGGGGTTGGGTGGGAAGGGGGAGATAATATTAAACACTCAATGTGCTGAGGGAACAGACTGGATTTCACCAGTATAGACTTCTTAGAATAGATTTAGACAGGACAGTCTGAGGTCAGAGAGCAGGAAACCCGGGTATAGCGCAGGGAAGCAGAAGCCAGGAGAGAAATATAACACAAGATCTAGAGACCACTTTCCCCGTATGATCGTCTTTTGCCCAAATTTCAATTGGGAAAGGAGGAGAAACTTGAAGAGATGAATTGTTTGAATAAATAATTTGAATTGCAATATGCGTTCAACTGGAATGGGCAATTGTAACCGAGAAGAGGTTTGGTGAGCATGATGGACAGGTTTAAGAGCTTTCTTGTCATTAAATGGGTGGGGATTGGTGAGTTGAAGGGAGGACTTTGAGATGATATCAATTGGATAATTTTTAAAAAGCTACATTAGAGTGCATGAATTGTAGTATGTAAAATTTGACCTTGCTAAATGTAGAAGAGGCAAAAATCAGTGGTAATAGACTTTCAATATTTTCCTCATAATAAAATCCACTATGAGTTTTACCAGCTAATTTAGACCTAATTTAATTTATTTGCACATGTGTCTGCCTGTGAAAGAGTCAGCTTTTGACAGTGAAAACCTACTGCAACTGTATCCGTTTCAGCTTCAGTCTGACCATCAAAGGCCAGGAGACGCTGGCTTCTTCTAAGGGCTCTGTTTTATCAATCTGGGTGGCTAGCTTTGATTTGGCTGGGTCATCTTGCTGGGAGGCTCACGAGCAACTCTCATTAAGAATTCTGCTGATGCTAATTTTTTAGATCAGCAAGTTTGGAGGACTGTTTTTAATGTATTTAGTTGATTTCAGAGCTCTGCGTCTTTTCTACCTCTCCAGAGTCAGCTCGGTTTTACAGCCAACTAGAAAGAGAGTACTGAAGTAATTGCCCATAAAATGAGGGTCCCCTGTCTCTATTTGCTCCTCAGCACACTGGCCTAAAGAATGTATCTGTTGCCTTCGCTCTTTGCTTCACTTGGCTTCACAGTGACTTATCAGGTGTGGCCTAACAAGTGGCCAGGGTCTCCAGTTCCATTTCAGGGGCTGCAGGTCACTCTGACCTCTGCTTGCCTTCAGACGCAGTGGCTAATTTGCGAGGGTGTGAGGTAAAGTTCCATAAATGATTCTCAAGCCTGCGCAGCTTGTAGTTTGGAAATTCTTGGACTCCTTTGAGTAGTTTGGTGATTTCCCATTGCCACTAGGTGTCCCTATGTGGCTTTTCTTTTGGTCATCAGTGCTGAACACAGGACAAGTTTTTTCTGTTCTGCTGGATAGAAGGACGTTCTCCGCGGTCTCTGAAGAGGCGGTTGACAGTGGAATATCATCCGGCCTGTGACCTGACACATGTTGGCCCTGGTGCACTGATTGCCAGTAGGTCACGGCAGAGCTGAAAATTACTCCGAGACCGTGCAGAAGTTGGGACTATCTCCACAGAGGTCCCTAGGTTCTTTCTCACTTGAATTCATTAAAAATTTTCCCACTTCTCTGCCCACTCTTAATAAAAAAAAAAGCTTTAAAACTCTTTAAAGCTTTTAAAACTATTTATCATGAAGAACTAGCTTTTAAAAAATAGTTTCTGCCCTTCTGATCTCTTGCAGACCACGTCTTATTTTGCATGACCAGTCTGTAGCTTACCTCACATGCAACTCACTATGTGAGTTGATAACATTCCAACTCAGCATTCCCTGTTTAATGAAATGAGTTCACTCATTATGTGCTTGGACGTGACCGTGTGCAGCCAGGCCAGCTGACTATACAAGGTTTGTTGTTGTTGTTGTTGTTGTTGTTGTTTTACATGCAGATGTTCTATTTCTGTATTGACTTTATCATTGACTGGCAGCAGTTTGTAGACCACACTGGTCTGAGGAGCACCTTTTGAGTGGCACTGGCGTAGGTGTTATCCTACGGCTTCGTTTCACATCCTTGAATAAAACTAGTGGGCCAGGAGGAACTGCAGAGGTTCAAGGAGACTTTAGAAGACTTGAGTGGAGACGCACGCAATGTGCAGAGGGCTGTGCTCCATCTCTCCAGGGCTCGGGTGCTAGGCCAGGCTGGAGCTTCCACTGAGCCACTGCACTGAATCTCAGATGAAGGCTACTTTAGACCAAAAACAGTGGGTGATCCCCATCAGCCACAGCAATGAAGAGAGAATGAGAGTTCTTACAGCTTCTGAACTTTCTTGCAGAAATTAAGTGAATCTTGTAAATGGCCACTTTGTACTTTAGCATAGAAATAAAGGTGTCATAGGGGCGGAACATTCCATGTACTTAGATGCATTTCACTAATTAGCCATGGTGACACCCAGGTGATAGACAGTGTGGTGGCTTACCCAGCAACCAGCTGCAATTACAGACATAGTGGAGGGGAGCTTTAGTTTCACAAACTGGAAGGAAATAGTCTGTTTACTCAATGCACCAACGGTTAGTGTCTCAACAAGCATTTATTAAGCCAGTTAATTGTAATGCAAGAGCACAGTTTACCTAAAAAACAATGTTGAGAGGAGGGCTAAGTTGGTTCATTCACAGAAAACCATTTAAACCAGGCAGTAACTGAAACAATGAAGTAAATATTTTTCTCATTTTTTTTTTTTATGATTCCATGGATCCTATCAAGTTAGCTGCAGAGAACATCACTTTCTCCATTCCAAATTCTTGAACTCCCAATTTCAGATTGCAGTAGAAGGGATTCCCCTCTCTTTCTCAGGATAGCCAGGGGGGAAATGGGTTTCTATGGACTTCCTTGCTCTGATGGGGTACCCGAATTCCTATGGCAGTAATTGGTGGAGAGATGGGATTTCAGACAAAGGGGAAGAGGGAAGAGGGTTTCAGTAGCTGTTTCTGTAGGGGTTGAAGTATAACACCATGTTTGATGAGCAGTGTCAGGGCTTTTGTGGTTAACACTCCCAAGGGTGGCTGAGTGAGACACTAGATCTCTTGGAGAAGGAAAAACAGAGTGGTGTGTGCCAGAGGCACTGGGTTAGCGGTTAGTCAGTAGAAGTGATGAGGGAGGGTGGGGTTGGGCAGCACAAATGGGCCTGAACCATATATCATTTGTGGTACAAAAAAAAAAAAAAAAAAAAAGAAAGAAAATCTAAAAATATAAAATCAGGTATGAAAATAAGTATTTATTTAGATGAGAAAATAAAAACAAAATATCCATTTTAAAAAGCTAACAGACTACAAAAATAACAGTACTTTTCATTGTCAGGCGTATCTCTAAGATTTTTTTTCTACATATTTTCAATGCCTCTTCTTTGAGTGCCTCTCCAAATGACAATGATTGTGGAAAATGATTTTCTATTGTACAAATAGAAAGATATGTTTTTCTTCTAAACACTAGCATGTGATGGGGTTCAGGACACACTCCCCCAAATATGGCACCGCGGCACATTGAATATTTTAAGATGAAGTCGTTTGAGACAATAGCAGAAGCAGGAAGGTTAGTCTGACTTCCCTCATCCCATTCTCCCATGAAAGAGGTCATAAAACCCTCCTGTGAGAGGCACACCATGAAGAATCCAAACACACGGGCTTTGCCAAGTTTCTTCCCATTTATTGAATTTACCTCATACCTTTAACCTATTGTGTTTCTACATGACTGGCCTCTCTTCTTCAAACCTAGAATTAAAATACTCAGATCTGTCTCTTTGGGTCTTCATTTCTTTATGAAGTTTCTTATGCCAAACAAGACTTCTATCAAATAAATTTGGATGCTTTTCTCCTGTTAGTCTGTCTTTGTCAATTTAATTTTCAGATCCAGCAGGGACCTAAGAGGGTCAAGGAAAAGCTTTCCTCCCCTACATATGTTTAATCAAACATTTAAAAATGTATTGAGACTTTTAGAAAATTTTCAGTTTTATAACGTATTATCTGTAATGTCATGCAAACTTTTAGGATTGTTGATAAATTTAGAAAAATTTCTATCAAATTTCTTCATATGTGAAATTTTTGGAAGGTTTTTTCCACAGTGTAGGCTCTGGTTTCGTACATTTGAACCTAATTTCTCCCCCAGTATTTCCATTGCTTTGGCAGCTAAAACTCTAGCCTCTCATTTTTGTTCTCACCAGATGAGTCAGCACAGTGGCCAGTAAGAATATTCCTGCAAGCCATTCTATGGATGGATGCTTAGCAATCACTCAGCCATACCCAGAAATGACTACAAACAATATCTGTTTCTCCACCCACCCCAGGTCTATCTCTAAATTTGTTATGTAATTATCTATCTATTTATATATATTATATAAGTATATATATTTATTTATTGATCTATGGTCAATAGATAGATTGCAGATAGATATATCTGGCCTAGATAGATTGATAGATATAGATATTTATCTATATTCCACTAATATTATATTTAATGTATTTGTAGCTCAACTTTCCCATAACCAAGTATCAAAAATGCTCTGGGCCCGTGGTCGGCAAACTGCGGCTCGTGAGCCACATGCGGCTTTTTGGCCCCTTGAGTGTGGCTCTTCCTAAGCCTTAGGAGTACCCTAATTAAGTTAATAATGTACCTACCTATATAGTTTAAGTTTAAAAAATTTGTCTCTCAAAAGAAATTTCAATCGTTGTACTGTTGATATTTGGCTCTGTTGACTAATGAGTTTGCCTACCACTGTTCTGGGCTATTGTAATGTTACCTGTTGAAGTGTTTTTTTAAAAAAAAATATATTTATTGATTTTTTACAGAGAGGAAGGGAGAGGGACAGAGGGTTAGAAACATAGATGAGAGAGAAACATTGATCAGCTGCCTCCTGCACACCCCCTACTGGGGATGAGCCCGCAACCAAGGTACATGCCCTTGACCGGAATCAAACCTGGGACCCTTCAGTCCCCAGGCTGACGCTCTATCCAGTGAGCTAAACCAGCTAGGGCTACCTGTTGAAGTTTTATGAAAGGGATGTTAGAGTAGAAATTGACAAAGGCCTTCCTTAATTCATTCCCATTAAAATATCTTGGTTTTGCAAATTTAATAAAATTAAGACCAGTTGAATATATTGCTAGGGCTCCTTCTAGGTCCTTTGAAGAAACCTGTGCAAATAAGCCTCATTAACTTCATAATAAACTAGAGGCCTGGTGCACGAAATTTGTGCACGGGTAGGGTCCCTAGGCCTGGCTGGCAATCAGGGCCAATTGGGGCCTTCCTTCCCCTGGCTGCTGGCTGCCAGCTGGGGTCTTCCTTTGTTCTTCACTGCCCCTCCCTGGTGGTCAGTGCACATCATAGCAAGCGGTCGAACTCCCGGTCGGCCAAACTCCCAAGGGGACAATTTGCATATTAGCCTTTTATTATATAGGATCTGTGAAAGAGGACAGTAGCAGGAGGACTTGTCCCTAGAAATGTGGGGAATAAATTCTTTCAGGGCTCATGCTTCTCAGCTCTGAAAGAATGAAATACAGGAGGGAGCATGGAGGCACAATCACACCTTCTTTACCTGTCAGGGCAAGGAAACTGTAGTGAGAGGCTCTCACAGAAGCAACGAGTCTGGGACTTAGACTGCCACCACTGTGGTGATAGCTACAGCCACAAAGATGCAAGGGGAACAACAGATTTGAGGCATAGTTTCAGCAAACCTGAGGCCTGGAGGGACAGCATGTAACAGGGTTGATGGTTGTAATCAAAACGTTTATAAAACTGTGACATCCACCTGGGTTTGAGGGAAGAAAGGAGACTAAGATTCCAGATATTAAGCTGGTTGGGGCCCAGCTTAGTATTATTGTGACTCATATGCTCATTTAATTCTTTCCTTACATCAGTGGCCCAGAAAATGTCTGCCTCATTTAAACATTAGTAATTCAGTTAAACCACTAAGATAATGTATCAGTTAACACTCAACTCAAAACCAATCCCAATCTAATGGTATAGTTTTTTATTGTCAATTTTTAAAGTAATCTATGTATTAATAGACCTTTTTTCCTTTTAAATTTATTTTTCAATTACAGTTGATATTCAAGATTATTTTATATTAGTTTCAGGGGTACAGGGTAGTGATTGGACATTTATATAATTTGAAGTGATTCCCCCCCCCCATAAAGTCTAGTACCCACCTGGCACCATACATAGTTACTAGAATTACAATATTATTGGCTACATTCCTTATGCTGTACCTTACATCCCCATGACTGTTTTGTAACTACCAATTTGTATTTCTCAATCCCTTCACCTTTTCCACTCAGCCTTCCAACACCCCTCCCATTTGGCAACCATCAGTCTGCTCTTTGTATCTATGAGTCTGTTTACATTTTGATTGCACATTTATTTTGTTCTTTAGATTCACATATAAGTGAAATTATATGGTATTCTTTCTCTGTCTGACTTATTTCACTTAGCATAATACCCTCTAGGTTCATCCATGTTGTGGCTAATAGGTCACAATTTATTTAACCAGTTTATAAACAATTAGGTTGCTTCCACTTTTTGCTATTATGAATGCAGCTGTGAACATCCAGACACATGTGTCCTTGTGCTAACATGCAATATATTCTCTGGCACACTTAACTGGGAGACAAATTAATGGACTGTAGAATACACACATTTCCAATTTTGCTAGGTAATTACAGCTTTCCAAAGAGATGGCATAAAGAAACACTCCCACCAGAATTATATGTGAGTTCCTGTTACTCTGTACCTTCATCAACACTTGATATTGTTAGACAGTATTTCTCAAATTTGTGAATGGTTAATGGTATCTCATTGTGGTTTTAATTTACTAATTGTCCTAATTGTAACATTTTTGGTCCTTGGAGTTTGTCTTCTTGGAAGTATTCATTATCTTCTAGCCATTTTTCTATTGATTTACCCATCCTTTTCTATTTGATTCACAGAAACACTTTATATATTCTTAAATCTAGCCCCTATCAATTTTTAAAAATGTATTTTGATACCGATTTATTTATGTATTTTCCATCATAATTTATCATCCCCTATACCTTCCTCCACCTCTGCCCCTACTTCCTCCTCCTGTAATCACCACACTGTTCTCTCTTTTTTTTTCTTTTTTGCTCAATCTCTCCACTGCCACTCCTGCCCCCTGACAGCTCCCAGCCTACTCTGTCTCTGTTTTGCTTGGTAGTTCAGTTTGTTCATTAGATTCCACATATGAGTGAAATTACATGATACTTGTCTTTCTCTGACTGGCTTATTTCACTTAGTATAAGGTCCTGCAGGTCCATTCCTGCTGTTGCAAAGGGTTTGTGTGTGTGTGTGTGTGTGTGTGTGTGTGTGTGTGTGTGTGTGTGTTTAAGTGAGGTAGTTATAATATTCAAATAGAGGCAGCTCTTATTTATTTCTCCATTATTCATGTATTTATATCCTTCGTGGAACAAAATGCCACTTTTCTAATGGTCCTACTAATATAGTTCCAAACACTTTAATCATCATCTTCTTGGTTGAGTCAATTCTGGAATTTGCCTTTATCTTTGATATTCCTGAAGGCCTCCCAAGAGGCCCAGAGCCAGGCGGTTCATGGAGTCTTGCAAAGAGGAGAGACCCAGTGTGAGTTTAATTGTGAGAGTGCTGCAAGTCCTACTAGAATCACTGTCCAACATTTTATTGCTGTTAGTTTTAAGAAAACCTTCTTGACAAATAGTACAATATTATACTTAAACCTCAAATCTAGTAATTCTCAAATCTGGCTAATGCCCAGAATTTCCAGGGGCTTATAAAAAATAAAAATTCTTGCCCTAGCTGGTTTCACTCAGTGGATAGAGTGTCAGCCTGAAGACTGAAGGGTCCCAGGTTCGATTCTGGTCAAAAGCACATGCCTGGGTTGTGGGCTTGATCCCATCTGTGGGGGGGGGGGCATGTAGGAGGCAGCTGATCAATGATCCTCTCTCATCATTGATGTTTCTATCCCTCTATCCCTCTCCCTTCCTCTCTGAAATCAATAAAAATATTTAAAAAAATACAAATTCTTCACCCCTTGGGAAATTTTGTTTCAGTAGGTCTGAGGAGTTGCCTGTATTTTTAAGAAGTTCCATATTGATTCCGATATTCTATCCAGATTCTAGTTTAATATTCAGGGTAACATGTGTATAGTATGTCTCTCATTTCACAGAAGATGTTTTGAACAACCAATGGAATATGTGGGTGGTAGAAAAAAAAGACCTTCCAAAAGTAGGTACTATAGATATTTGGTGTCTCTATAAATGTTTGAAAAGATGTTGCTGCCAGTATGAAGCCATTTCAGAGGCTGTAAACCTACTACGCCAACACTATCTGCTCTCTTATCCTTTTTCAAGACCATCTTAAAATCTTGCCATGAATAAAGGCTTCCTAAACTATTATCACTCATACTAATCTTTTTTATTTTCCAAACTCTTATATTAACAAAGCCAACAGAATGTAATTGAACATTTAAGTATTGATCTTTATTAAATGAAATGGTGAGAACTTTATAAATTGCAAACTATGATTCAAATGTTAAATTTATTATTCTATCTTGTATTGTGTGCTGTTATGTGTCTTCTCACTATCTGTATTCCAAACTCTCTGAAAACTACAGATTGTTACACTTTTCTGATCCAAATAAAAAAATTAAAGCTCACACACACACATATGCTGGTTAACTTGGGAGTAGCGTTGCAAGAAAGAGAAGATGGACTGCTAGTTCTACCAAGGGAAATAATATTTGTGCCCAAAAGATAATTAGGTTCCCTAAGCTTTCATACTCTCTTTCTTGATTTAGTATAACAACTATTTCAGCTATGGTCTTTTAGTTTTATGTACTCAGATTTATGATTTTTGTAGCCTAAAAAGTGTATTCCACAGGTTAAAGACTCACACTCAATTAGTAAACCATTTAATAGGCTCAAACTATTGACCAAAAGAAAGATTCATGTCTTCTTCCATATAACCTGCTTTTTCTATGCCTCAAGATGGTTATTTAAAAATATTTTTGAATAATTACTATATGTTTTAGCATTTATGGTAGTTTAAAATATTTATATAAGGAACCAAACATTTAAAAGCAAATTTTGCATTTCTTAGTTGATATATACATTTTCTGGAATTATATATAGGGGAGAAAAATAATGTTCCTTCTATAATTTTGATCTCTTAACTATCATAAAAGACAGGTCAACAAGAGAAAGACAAGTTTATTAACAGATATGTATCATATATTCATGGGAAATATCCAGGGAAAAATGAGTAACTCCTCAAGGTGGCTTAGAATTCAGGCTTAAGTACCATCTTAAGAGAAGATATGCTAGTAAGTCTCTTACAGGAGAGTAAATGATTTTTAGGAAAGATAAATGGGTCCTTAGAAGAGCAGATGCGAGGTGTGACAGTTGTGACAAAGTTTGCCTGGGTGTGGCCTTGACTTCTTGTCCCCTCTCCTGTAAAAAGAGTCAATCTTCCCTGGTTAATGATACTTCCTGGGATACTTTTGACTATAGAGTTCCTTTGGAGGATTTGTCTTTAGGCAGACAGGAAATTCAGAGAAAGCCTATCCCTGCATTTGCTATTTCCCAAGGGTCAACAGCTCAAAATAATATACCAAAGCAACATATTTTGGGGAAGCACATTCTGCTATCTTTCATGCACATCATTATGATTTTGGATATTATACTCTTCACATATTTCTTGCCATTTTTCTAGTTTGAGCATAAATACAAGAACTTTGCTCCATAACATTTAGAGTTTGTATTGTTTATTTCATAATGCCAGTTCATTAATTTCTATAGTAAGGAATGGCACATTGCAAATTATACTAATTTAAGGACATCTTTTTACTTACTCATCAGATTTCCTTGGCCATGAATGAAATATACCTAACCATGCAAGTGAGGGAAAGCCAAAATTCTCAACAGCAGGAATGATTTGTTTATCTTCAAGCATCAGTAGGAGAAAACTCAGGTACAATTCTAAAAGTTTCTTTTATAACTATTTGTAGAAATAACTTAATTCATTTCACATATAGAAGGATTTTAACAAATAAACAATACATGATTAGAAGTCCTTTCTATGTATGTTTGTATATAATAACTAAATAGTTGCCTTTAACATGGGGTCAGCTGGGCCTATTCATTTTTACTTGAGAATTTAAATTTTCAATTTTGGAACAAAATAGAAAATGAGACCATGTGGAAAAGAAGGAACTTTGTAGTTATAGATTTCACTAATTATGAAGTCAATTTACACCTCTATTTTAAAAACTTGTTATATGTCTGCTTAAAACTATTGTTTCTAAATGTTCTGTTATAAACTTGTGGTTTTAATGATGTGAGTGAAGATAGTTTGCAAAAGTTGGAAATGAGTAAGGGTCAAACTTAGCCTAGAAAGAAACCACAAAACTGCATAGCTAAATATTGAACTAGATTGAAGTGCTATTGTTAAGGATTAAAAACGTGATGAAATTTCTTTCACAGGAAAATAAATAAAATGGATGAGGGTGGAGATATAGATTGTTATAGACTGGAGATACTTTGTTGAAGAGAAACCATTGAGAGGAAATTCTTAAAAACTGGGGAGAGTTGCTTGAAAACTTCTTGAAAGTTCATTATCAAACACTGAAGTTAGAAATGTGCAGATTTAGCATTGTGGATGACAAAGGAACCACATACTAAATGAGCTCAGGGGAGGACAGTATGGGGGGCCTTACCAAACACAGTAAGCACACAGGGTGATCTGAACATAAAACTCCCTAACTAAAAGTGGGTCATCGTAGGTAGTCCTGGACCAATCTTTAACTTTAAAATTCCCTATTGTCTTTGTGCATCTAACATAACATAACTTTGAAATGTCAGAGTAATTTTCTTTTCAGATCACTCAAAACATAATGGCCAGTACCAGAGCATGAGACCACATTGCTATTCTGTTGTCCACATAGCATCTTTATGTGCTGTAAATATTAACTATCCTGTACCCACCAATGGAAAAGAAGTATGTGTTTCTCTATTTTGCTTTTTATCCAATATCAGAGATTTCTCTGCTTTGCTTTCTCTTGCCTCCCTAATCTACCACCAATGAATTTTGTGTACCCCCCCTTTCTATCTCCTCCTTTCATTCTAATGTATAAAATAAACTGCAATTCCGTTCTCCAGAGCAATATTTCTCCTCCTTTGATTCTAATGTATAAAATAAACTGCAATTTCATTCTCCAGAGCAATATCTCAATCTGCTGAGATTTTGTTTCTTGGCAATTGTCAGTTTGGCTCAAATAAACTCTTATATAATTTTCCTTAGGCTGCTGAGATTTTGTTTCTTGGCAATTGTCAGTTTGGCCCAAATAAACTCTTATATAATTTTCCTAAGGTTGAATTTTTTAAAAATATAATTTTATTGATTTCAGAGAGAAAGGGAGAAGGAGATAGAGATGGAAATATCAATGATTAGAGAGAATCATTGATCGG
>NW_005358943.1:2851388-2883148 GCF_000412655.1 Myotis brandtii | reverse complement strand
CAAACGACCCTTTCACAGGGGTCACCTAAGACCATCGGAAGACACATATATAATTACATATTTTTTGTGATTAATCACTATGCTTTAATTATGTTCAATTTGTAACAATGAAAATACATCCTGCATATCAGATATTCACATTACAATTCACAACAGTAGCAAAATTATGTTATGAAGTGGCAACGAAAATAATTTTATGGTTGGGAGTCACCACAACATGAGGAACTGTATTAAAGGGTCGCGGCATTAGGAAAGTTGAGAATCACTATGCTACACCATGTCCAGATTAAAAGCTTGACAAGAAAGCCAGCTGAAAATGCACCAAATATTTTAGCCTATATCTTAATCATCTAATTGACTAAAATATTTATTGATTCAACACTTCTTTTTTGTAGTTTTTACTTTATTCTACTCTGTTGGACTCTGAGAAGAATGAATGAGAAATGGTGCCCCCCCCTCTTGGAGGTGCTAAGAGAGCTATTTGTCCAAGGTCTTTTATTTATTTATTTTAAAATATCTTTTTATTGATTTCAGAGAAGAAGGGAGAGATAGACATCCATGATATAAGAGAGAACCATGGATGGGCTGCCTCCTGCACGCCCCCTGCTGGGGATCAAGCCCGCAACCCGGGCATGTTCCCTGACTAGGAGAATTAAACCTGTGACCTCCTGGTTCATAGGTCAATGCTCAACCACTGAGCCACGCCGGCAGGGCTGTCCAAGGTCTTATTGACAGAGAGTAGCAGAGCCAGGGGAAGAGTCCGGGTGCCATGATTCCTGGTTTAGAGCTCTCTCTTCAAGGCCGTATTGCTTCTGAAGTTTAAAAGTCTGACCAATACCCAAAACAGAGAATGCTGGGCAGTGATGTAAGCAAGTCAGTACCTCTATTTCAAAATAGATTAATAAGAGCCTAGGTATTTTGAAACTATTAAAACTAAACCTACAGAATCTGAGGTAATGGGCCCTAAAGTCTCTTCCATAGCAATCAAACTCTAAATCTAAGAAACATCCCCAAACACAAGTATTAAAACATCAAAGGTACTGATTTTAAAATACAAAAGCACTAAAGCAAGTATTTAAAGTATCAAGACAAGTGTTTAAATGTAATTGAGGTCCTTTCTTAATTACTCAGTTAAAGCAATTCCATATATGGAAGATAGGGAATCTTCAATTTCCAGCTTGAATAGCTCTGCCTTGCTCCTTACTGTAGGGAGAGACTTAAGACTTGGTGGCTAATTGCACTTGTATTTCTTGGTCATGAAAGTAAAGCAGTCAAAGCAGGACAAAGGCAGCTCACAATTATTGAGTATCATCCATGGGCTCTGGACTTTATGTGTGTCATGTCATTGATTCATCAAAACGACCTTAGGTAGTAAAGATTATTGTCTTCATTCTACTGAAAATGAAATATGAACATTTTAAATACTATGCCCAAGGACATATGGTTTGCAAGTGGTAAAATCAGAAATGGAACCAGGCTGGTCTAATTCTAAGGTTCATGTTCTTTGCACCATACCATGTCACCTCCAGGGATCACAGACAGATGTAAATGAGAGAAAAAAAACAAAAAAACAAAAACAACACAAAACAAAACAAAAAATATATCTGAAATTGGAAGATGGAAATAGATGTAAATGAGAGAAAAAAAACAAAAAAACAAAAACAAAACAAAACAAAAAATACATCTGAAATTGGAAGATGGAAATAAGGAAAGGCTAACATTTAGATTTTTGTTGAATTAGTAAATACATCAGCAGGAGGGCTAGGTTTGTAATCCTCATTATTCTCTGGTCAAAAATCACTTTTCAACAAGTAGTTCCAGTTCACTCACTCATGCTGGATCCAGGAACGAACAATAATACTCACAGAGAATCTTCTGAGAGATTCTGCATCCATTGAGAAGTAGGAAGATAAAATCCTGGACTCTAGAGGCAGAGTTTAAATAACATCTCTGCTACCAAATATATATAGTGCTTTGATATATATATATATATATAACAGATTTTTTAAGTTTCTTGTGCCTTGGTTGTATCAATGGGGATAATTTTCATAATGTCTTACTCCTAAATTTGGGGAATAAAGTCAACATGGTGACTAGTTCAAAGTGAGTTTTCAACAAATGTTAGTTTTTATTATTACTTTAAAACGAATATAATAACTATAGATTGATTTCCTATACTCAGAGGCAAAAATGACACATATTTTTATATTGTAAACTATTTCGGATTGGTGAAACATCCACTGATTCATTTGGAGATCTCATTCTCACCCTTTGGAATATATGTTTAGAGTAAATGAGTCCTAAATTGGAGGAGGAGGATTGTTGATGTCCAGGCTCATCTGGCCTATTCAGAGATGGTGGCTCTATTCCCCAAATAGGACCTCTTTCCCAAGGCCTTATGGCACTTCGAAAATTGCAGCCATTTCTATCCAAGGCTCTACCACTCGATTGTCACCACCAATCCCCCAAACTCAAATTCAAAGATTTTTCTTTCTCAGCCTTAGAGATATAACCGCATATTTTGAGTTTGGACAATTCCTCTTCAAAATTCTGGTTTTTGCCTCTTTTAAGATACCCCAGCCTACATATTTTTAACATACAAACTTCTGTAACATTATCTTTAAGATAGCCAAAGCTTGTCTGGCATGCTCTCTTTGACTCTAAAGAAAAAGTATTCTTTCTTCACCAAGAGGTGGAAGTGGTGAGACAGATCCAAAAGTTTAGAAAACCAATTCTGGTCTATTCTTACTGATGGAAGAAATATACCTTCATTATTTTCTGGTGAGATTGTGTTAGAAAAATTCAAAGCAGCAGGGAACTTTCTCAGTAAATTGCCTTGTATAAATATGTGTAGAATCATACTATCTAAAGACTATAGGGAATATGGAAAAAAATATAATCTATCCATTCAAGGAGCTTACCCTATACTTAGGGAAATAAGACCTAGTCAAGATAAAACAACTGAGACACTTCTGAGCTTTCTGAAATTTCTATCAAAAATCTGAATATCCTTGCAGTGATTTTAAAATATGGCAATTTTAACTAAGCACTAGTTTGGAGAGTTATATCTCTGCCTGAAGATATACTTTGATGGCCATAATCTTTATCTTTCTGCTTCAGTGACATGGAGATGGCTTGGATGTCAGGGTGTCAGAGAATGTTCCTAGCTGATTAAGCTGCTATAGACATAACAAAGGCCATAGTTTAAATTAGCTCCAACAGTCTAATCAGAGTGAACAGACTACTTGGGTCAGAGATGGAGATGTATTGGCAGCTAATGAAGGCTGTCTAGAAGGATTTTGGTGAAAAAAACTGAAGTATATTAATGCTGAAAGCAGTTTGATTCTATTGCAAGGACTTATGGGTGATTTAAAAGGAAATGTTTATGCTAACAACTTATTTTGATTTTCTTTTCTTTGAAGTTTGACTTTATGTATGATGAAAGTTTGGCTTTTAAGAATCATGAAAAATATAATTTTTCTCATCTCTCTCATGAATGACTTAAAAATACTAATCTATTTAAATAATCACACTCAGGACCATTTGAACATCTCAGACAACCTCATCAATATGCCCTCTACCCTTGGGGCAAAATGCCTTAACTGCAGATTCAGAGTTTTTGATTGAGGAAGCCAATTGCATCTTAATTCTTCAACCTTGAGCGCATTCATAGTCTAAGGAAAATTTCCATCACTCATCTTTGGAAGGCACTGAACTTACTTTTATAAAGAACTTTTCCAGATTATATATAATTTTTAATATATTTTTTAACTTAAATAGAAAACTATCCTAAGTTGGGTTTCCTGGGAAATAAACTTAGGTTTCCATGCAGGATGTTTAGGAATGCTCTCAGGATCAAGGATCAACACTTGGAATGGAATGAAAGAACAATGGCAGAGGGAGGAGCTGAATTGTGATGCAATCGCAAAAAAGTCTCACTGGATCCGAAAGGGAGCTCTGGAACTGGGGTGGCTCTTTAGAGCTGGACCTTTATTCCTATCCATCAGGCAGTTCTTGGATTTGGGTTGTCCATGGGAAGAGGAGGTGACCTTGGGTGACACTGTTCTCTTCTGCTGAAGGCAACTTCCAGAGAAGGACTCAATTGAGCACCTTCAAACATTGGCTGAAGAGTTAGTTATCAGCCATTATAGTCTACCCACCCATTGAGTTTCTCAAATCCATTTCCTTTATATGATAAATTCTGGAAACAATTACTACAGGGTTCTGATTGGTCTCTTTTTTTTTAGGGGGAAACTTGCCTGAGAAAGTTTACTGGGCTGTATTCCCAACCCATCTCTGTAATGGTCTCAAGACTGCAACTAATACTCATTGTTTCTTTCCTCTACTACCCTCTGTTACCCATTTCCCTCATTTTTGGCTACCATCTCTCTTGGTGTAGATTACTTGACCTGATAAAATGATCCAGGCTTCAAATCCTGAGGAGTCTGAATCCCTGGTCACAATACTGATGGCTGCTGCATGTGTTCATTTATCAATAAAATTAAGCAAGGGAATAATAAAAAACATTCCAGTGGATCACCTGAGTACCAAACACATACCCCCAATGTTTAAGAGAAGCCTTATCACTTCTTATTGATTCATTACTTCTAACAATAGGGCTACTCCTTTCCTTATCTGCTGTTCTCTTTGCATGAAGACTCTGGTATGACCAGATAATAGCCTTACTTAAAGTTTAATAAGACTCTTGTTTTATTCCCTAGTGAAAACATTCCACTTTTTGGAACTAGTCCACTAAACCTATAAAGCTCAGAGTTTTAAGATTGAAAAGCCCAAGTGGGACCACTTTTATTTCTAGTTCATGGTTTCTAGGTCCAAGTATTCTATTTATTGAGGGCACAACAAAATGTAAGAGTTGCATTTTTAAGATATAAACTGCATGTAAAGGATATTGTCATATCAAGGTATGAAATTACCTCCTAGGTGCTATTTCACTTGTGCCTTCAAAAGGCTCTTCCATCACTCTATCTAACCAACAGATGGTATGATATCTAATTGGCCCATGGTCATATGATCACCGCCATGCCTCCTGTTCTGTAAAGTAGGTTTCTAGGTCTGGAGCAATGTTAGATGGAATTTCATGCTGATGGGTCAAATGCTCTGTAAGCCCTAGCATAGCAAGTAAGGCAAACCCACTCTTGGAATGTGTGTACATTTGGCCAAGATGTTTGGGACAAAACTTTTCTGAGTACCCTACTGAATGCCTCATGAAATACAAGGTTTTCCAGTCTGGCTGGAGGAAACAAGGCCTTGTTCCTTTGTATAAGCTCTAGATATTGTTTTCTCTAATCTTTTTGTGTGGTAATTTTACTCACAGGTGATGATTTTACTCACTGCATATACTGATCATTCTCAGCTGAATATTCTAAGAGAACCTCTCAAGATCTGTTGAGCTTCCTCGCTGTACCACTCTGATCTACAGCACTCTGCCCTGTGAACCCTAGCTGCCTTGTTTTCCCCACAATCTCCGCTTGTTTCCTCAACTAAGGAACTCTGTTGAGCTCTGCCTCAGTTTCCCTTCTTTGAGCTACAATAGTAAGCTCTCTAGACAGTAATGTGGAGCAATCACAGAACTCACCTCATTTTTCTCATCCTCCCAGGAATCATTTCCTTTCGCTGCCTAATTAGACATTAAGTGTTGAAAACCATTGTTTCTTTACTTATCTGGTTGTTTTATATGGGGGATATTAATTTTGTCCCATCTTGGTCAATGTCCTTGAGTATTAATGTTACCTCAGACATAGTATTTAACAATCCTATAATCATCTGGGTATTTCCTTTTTCTAGTATCTGGGTATGTCACTGCAAACATTTTGACTTCAATGTGAAACAAAAAATAATTCTCAGATACTTTGGTTGTCCTTTATGTCTACAACCTATGTACAGAAGATCCATATTGTAAATGATTATTATTTATCCCAAGACTTGTTGTACCCATTCTCTTCCCTCTTTCTGTGTGTATATTTATTATAATTCTAACTTCCTGAGGACTTATTTTGCTGCCCAATAGCCATTGCTCCTTCCAAATGTTCCCTGAATTCATTCACAATGGTTTCTCTATTTCACTCTTCTATTCAAGGGCACCTTAATCATTGGTAGTCCAATCCTGTGCTCCTTCCCCAGACAAAAATGGCCATTCTACCTGAAAGACGCAGCCTCACCAGACCCTTTCTGCTATAACTCCTCTGTGGTGGTTCTGCATCTGCCTCCTGCCTGGTCTTGGTGGCTCTTATTGCTCTAGTCTGGTTCTCCAAAATCCCAGCTGTTGTCAGAATTCCCCCAATTCATTTAATACATTTTCTTTCCCATAACATATGTGAAGGACAATTCTACTATTTACCTTCAATAAAATGTTCTATCTAGCTTTGCATTATGGTCATGTATATTCCCTTCTGAAACTAAACTGTGAGCCAATAAAAAGCAAGAACTATTGTTTGTTCATCTTGTCTTCTGCAAGACCAAGAAGAAATGTACCCCTAACGGGTTTGGCTCAGTGGATGGAGCATCCGCCTGCAGACTGAAGAGTCCCAGGTCGATTCTGGTCAAGGGCATGTACCTTGGTTGTGGGCACATCCCCAGTGCGGGGTGTGCAAGAGGCAGCTGATTGATGTTTCTCTCTCATCAATGCTTCTAACTCTCTATCTCTCTCCCTTCCTCTCTGTAAAAAAATCAATAAACTATATTTTTTAAAAAAGAAGAATAAATGTAAATGTTCAATAAATTCTGTATTCATCTTAATAAATCATCAAATGTTTTTAGCCCTTCCTTGTAGAGGAAGGACATATGGTTTCTTTATGTGAATATACCACAATCTTTAAATTCAATTGAGCAATTATAAAATCATCTTCAACTTCACCTAAGCCTTCCTGAGAGAACTTTTTAAATAAACAGTATTTATTATCCAAAAGTATATGAAATGGAGTAAAGCCCTTCATGTACCTCTGTACAAAAGTCTCTAACCCTATCTGCAAAATTTCATAGTCTAAAAGCTCTGAAATCTGTAAATTGTAATTGATAACACTTAACCCTCTTCCCTCCTGGATGTTTTCATGCCTGGCCATTTGAGTTGTTATTTTTTCTTTTCTTCTAGTTCATTGTTTTTTTCCTCTGGGGCCCAGGATTGAAATCTGTGGTCTGTTATTTCTCTACTTTCCTATGCCTACTGTATGTATGAAGATGGTTTCCTAATCTTTATTCCAAGGCATAATTTCTCAGCCGTGTTCCCATTTTACATCTGCTCCTGCCTGAGTGACATGGGCATATACATATACTGCCACCCATTAAAGCTAAATCTGGCACAAATTGAACTTCTCACCTTTTAAACTGTCACCTTGTCATTTTTCCCACAATCATTAAAACTATCATCATCCCTCAGACTTAGAAAGTGGGATATATCCTCTATTATATTACCTTAATCACACAGATCAACCCTACGTGAGTCACAGTTCCAAAAGTAAAGCTTCTTCTTCACCTTTCTTCAATTATATGCATGCTAACCAAAAAAAACAAAACAAAGATGTTTGGAGCTCAAGAAGAGAGTTAATCTATAGGAAGGAATAAAATCTGTTTCACTCAACCATCTCTCATTGGTGTTTCTGGGAATCTAACATCTCTTGCTCTAACCCTGAACTGATTTGATTCAGGTAGGAGTGACTCAGGATTAGGATGAATATTCTTTTCTACAGTCTTTATGGTCTTTTAGTTTATTTTTTTCTTTTACATTTTATCTACTTAAGGATAATAAGGCAGTTGGATTTAACTAAAGATAAGAAGATAGCCACAAGGTCCTCAGTTAAAAGCATGAAGGGATACTATATATTTGAAAACTAGATTTGCTTTTCTTTTTTGTTTCAAATTGTTTGAGTTATTTTTTTATATTGATACAAGAGTTAACTTCTGGTTTTATTTATTATATTTATTTTTGTATCAGCGCTGTTGGTTATTAAGTAGAATATTCCTTTGATTTTAAATCATCATTCATTCTTAAACTATAAGACACCACACCAATATAGATACTTCTAATTAGCTGATGACAACTAGACAAAAGCATGGTCTAGAGCAGCGGTTCTCAACCTGTGGGTCGCGACCCCTTTGGGAGTCGAACGACCCCTAAGACCATCGGAAAATACATATATAATTACATATTGTTTTTGTGATTAATCACTATGCTTTAATTATGTTCAATTTGTAACAATGAAAATACATCCTGCATATCAGATATTTACATTACGATTCATAACAGTAGCAAAATTACAGTTATGAAGTAGCAACGAAAATAATTTTATGGTTGGGGGTCACCACAACATGAGGAACTGTATTAAAGGGTCGCGGCATTAGGAAGGTTGAGAACCACTGGTCTAGAGGAAAGGCCGTTTCTTAAGAACTCGCTGTGTTCCTTCAGAACTTCCTTGTGCTTCAGTCCCTTATGTCTAACTGCTCACTGGGCCTCCCTTCTGCATATACTCAAACTCCTCATTTCCCCCAATTCAGTCTTAACTCCCTATTTGCCATTCACTCAAGTATTAAAGTACATTTTCAAATCCTTTTCTCTCAAGCTAATGAGTTAATTCATATCCATTTTATTTCTGAAATACCACCTTCATTCATTTGCTTATTCCTATTCCATTTCATTATTACCAGTATGTTCTGGTCTCATATCTCTTGCCTTGATTATAGCAGTAGACTCCTAAGGATCCTTTGAATCTAGCCTCTTCTCTTGACCTGTAATCCTCCATGCTATCAACAGATCTTTCTCATAAAAGGATGGGAAACCATAAAAATCTTAGAGGAATCCACAGGCAGCAAAATCTCAG
This sequence comes from Myotis brandtii, assembly GCF_000412655.1. Classification (NCBI taxonomy): domain Eukaryota; kingdom Metazoa; phylum Chordata; class Mammalia; order Chiroptera; family Vespertilionidae; genus Myotis; species Myotis brandtii. The sequence goes on along the minus strand of NW_005358943.1, from coordinate 2,874,317 downwards.
ACATATGCGGAAGCAATATCTTCACCGATACACCTCCTGGGGCAATGGAAATTAAAGAGAAAATAAACAAATAAAAAGCTTCTGCACAGCAAAAGAAACCATCAACAAAACAACAAGAAAGCCCACTGCATGGGAGAACATATTTGCCAATGTTATCTCTGATAAGGGTTTAATCTCTAACATTTACCGGGAACTCATACAACTTAACAAAAGGAAGATAAACAATCCAATTAAAAAATGGGCAAAGGACCTAAATAGACACTTTTCGAAAGAGGACATTCAGAAAGCCAAGAGACATATGAAAACATGCTCAAAGTCACTAATCATCTGAGAGATGCAAATCAAAATGACAATGAGGTACCACCTCACACCTGTCAGAATGGCTATCATCAACAAATCAACAAGTGACAAGTGCTGGCGAGGATGTGGAGAAAAAGGAACCCTCGTGCACTGCTGGTGGGAATTCAGACTGGTGCAGCCACTGTGGAGAACAGTATGTAGGTTCCTCAAAAAACTAAAAATGGAACTCCCATTTGATCCAGTGATCCCACTTCTAGGAATATATCCCAAGAAACTAGAAACACAATTAGAAAGGATATATGCACCCCTATGTTCATAGCAGCACAATTCACCATGGCTAAGATTTGGAAACAGCCTAAGTGCCCATCAACAGTTGAGTTGATTAGAAAACTGTGGCACATCTACACAATGGAATACTATGCTGCTGTAAAAAAGAAGGAATTCTTACCATTTTGCAACAGCATGGATGGAATTGAGAGCATTATGCTAAGCAAAATAAGCCAGTCAGAGAAAGCTAAGTATCACATGATCTTACTCATTTGTGGAATATAATGAACAACCTAAACTGATGAACACAAACAGATCCAGAGACAGACAAGCATCGATCAGACCGTCAAACCTCAGAGGGAAGGTAGGGGAGGGTGGGGGGAAGGGGGAGAGATCAACCAAAGGACTTGTATGCATGCATAAAAGCCTAACAAATGGACACAGACACTAGGGGCGTGAGGGCACGAGCAGGGGAGTAGAGGGGCAATAGGGGGATAAGGACACATATGTAATAACTTAATCAATAAAGAAAAAAGATTAAATTAGAAAAAAGGTCACTTTATTTTCTGAACAAAAGAATTTTGATGTCTTATTGCCTTTATGACAAAATTCATATTTTATTATGTGACATTAATTGCTATATTATGAAACCAATTATCAGTTAAGTGTTGAATTGCATTAAATGAAATTTTCTTTCTGATATCAACATTCAATAATGACATATTTCTTTTATACCCTTTATCTCTTACTACTCACTACCCTACTGCTGACTTTATCCTTTAGCTATATTAGAACTCTCTCTCTCTCTCTCTCTCTCTCTCTTTCACACACACATACACACATATTGTACTTAGTCAAGGTTCTCTAGAGAAAGAGAACTAACTAATAGGATATAAGTTCTATCTATCTATCTATCTATCTATCTATCTATCTATCTATCTAGATTGGTTATATATAATACATATGATATATATATATAATAAAGAATTGGCTCTCATGATTATGGAGGCTGACTGGTCCCAAGATCTGTAGGATGAACTGGCAAGCTGGAGAGCCAGAAGAGCCAATAGTGGAGTTCCAGCCTTAGTCTGAAGGCCCGAGAACCAGGAGAACAGATGGTCTAGTTCTTTCTGAAGAATAGCAACTTTGAAACCCAGGAAGCGCTGATGTTTTAGTTCAAGTCTAAAGAAAAGAAAGAGCCAATGTCTGAGTTCAAAGGCAGTTAGGTAAGATGAATTCTTTCTTACTGAGGGAGAATCTGTCTTATTGTTCTACTCAGGGTTCTATTCAAGATCTGCTTTACTCAGTCTAAGATTTAAATGTTAATCTCATTAAAAATCCTTCAGAAAAGTGCTCAGAGTAATGTTTGACCAAATGATGTGCTCCTTGTCAACTTCACCTAGTCAAATTGACATAAAATTAACCATCAAACACACACTCAAATCCAAGACAGCTTTCAATGTTTCCAAGGCATTTTGTTAGTGTTCATGTTGGTTTCTGATACCTATGCTCTATCTCTCTTTTCTGATATCTGCAGAATTGATTTTGGTCGAGGAAGCCAGTAGCTCATGCTAATTTTCCATCTGGTCAGGAACCTCCTCTTCAGTTTCCAGATTTTTTTATTTCATCACCAGTACTTTTTTCCTGTATTAGAGAAAATAGCCTCTCTTTTTCAAAACTAACTTCTACTTTCCATCTCTTTCCCGAGTCTCTATTATATTGTTCATTTTAACAACCTTGTATGTATATATATGTAAGCATGTATTTATTTCTAATCTATATGGACCAATAAAGATGTTCTTCATATAGAAATGTTTATTGAATGAACAGATAACTGAATGAATAATGAATGAATGAACGAAATTATCACTGAGAACAAATTTTTAATGCAGAAATTATATGACATTATGCAAATGAGAAAAATGCATCTCATAAATGGTGGTAGAAATTCATATAGTTGAGTTGTGAAGTATTAAAAATACTTTCTAGTTTTAAAACACAAGATTAAACATTGGAAATTGCTGCATTTTATAATCACTTGTTATGTCTCATTATAGTTCCAAATAATTCTCATTTATTTTATTTCAATTTGTGTGTGTGTGCTTGTGTTTCTGTTCAATTTTTAACATGCTTCAATTAGATTTGGCTTGTGTTGATATCCTGAATACTAGGAAAGACTTTCAGGAAATTATTTCATGATGTGTGAAGTCCCAGATGATTCAAAGATTTATTGTCACCTTAACTGAAGAGTAATTTTTCTATTTCACTTTTTCTTTCTTCACCTGCTTCCTATACTCTCTTTCTACTCTTTTTTTTCTTTTAGTAGAGAAGAGTGGAAATTCTGAATTGTTTTTTTGGAGCACTCAGTTCTCTTTGGCAAATTAGCCAGGGTTCTTGACTTCCAAGAACTCTTAGAGAAAAACAATTTGACAGAATGTAAATTTAATCCTACTTTGATAGCTTTCGCTGTGTGGTTTTCTCATATGCAGCGATCACATGTGATATTAGTTTTATATAGAAAACAATTTTCTTATTAAATTGAAAGACCATAAGGTATGAAAGTTAGAGGAGAAGTGATATATTTGTTAGTTTGACCTGGCAGGTTTGTATAACTCTTTAATTATTTATTTTTAAATTTATCTGAAATCCTCTGTTAAATATACCCAAGAAAAGGATGATTATCTCTTTATCCAGAAATTAATTTTAAGAAAAAAATTAAACTTCTATTATTGGGTACCTACTATATGCCAATGTGTCAGGTACTATTCCAGGACCTGGGGGTACAATTAACATCATAAGTTTACACAGCACAGTTCTGTTTGTTATTCCTTCTTTATTAACTTTATTCAGATTTAATTCTTTACCCAATTAAATGTTCAAATAAAGAGTAATGATAAACAAGAACAAATACAAAAGAATGTATATTGAAGCAGCACAGGTAAAATAATAAATTATTGTTCATAATTTCCCCAGATTTTGCTTACAGCTTATAGATGATATTTTTGCAATATTACTATGCATTGTTTTTCATAATTCCAGATAAATTTGTCTAAAATAAACCTGCACCCTGAATTTTATATTCTAAATTTGATTTTCTCCAATTCATAGCTAAAACATGTATCATTTTAATAAAATTATTACTATGAATTTTGATTTATGTTAAAAACACTATTTTCAAACAAACTTTTTTCTTCTTTAACATTCTGAGTATTAATAAAAGAGGGTTTTCATCCATTCAATATTCAACAAACATTTATTAATCCTTGCTTTTATACTGAGTGCTAGAGGCAGGATAATAAATAGACAAGGCATATAATCAAATCAGAGTTATAATTCTAAAAGTTGTGACAACAGTTGTAACCCTAGACCTCAAAGATAGGAAACAAACAACTCAGGCTCAAGTGTGGAAATTAAAAACTGTATATTATTGTGTTGTTTATTATCTTTTCATAAGATATAGAATCAAATGTTATGTTGTACTTAGGGGCATTGTTACTTCAGATACTATTCTAGGGTAGCCTTGAGTTTTCAATAGCCCTTGAGTCATAAGATCCATGTAGAAAAATTCGAAACATAAAACCTGTATGATATCCTTGAAAAAAGTTACTTTCAGCCTGATGCAACTATATAGGCAATAAGGCAGACCCTATATTCAAGTATTTTATAATCTAGTTAGGCAAGCTATGAGATGTGATATGCTACATTCAGAGGAAGATTCCAGAAAGCCTTGATCAAGTTGATGGAGTAAGTTTTCCCTAAAGAAAAGATACTCTTCACATTCATTGAGAGAAGGAAATATATTGCCTATGTCTTTTTTTAAAGTTAAATCTTTATTTTTGAAAGTATTACATATGTCTCCTTTTCCCCTCCATTGACCCCATTAGGCCTGCCCCCATCCCCTGCTCCATGCCTTCACCACTCTATTGTCCATGTCCATGGGTTATGCATATATGCATATAAGTCCTTTGGTTGATTTTTTCCCACCCACCCAACTCTGCCTTCCCCCTGAGATTCCACAGTATGTTCCATACTTCTATGTCTCTGGATTTATTTTATTGTGCTAAGCAAAATAAGTCAGGCAGAGAAAGACAAGTATTTATATGATCTCACTCATAGGTGGAATCTAATGATGAACAAAATGGTGCCTATGTCTTTTTAACTCCATATTGTATAGAACAGGGCTTTGCAATCAATAGAAGCTAAGAAAATATTTTCTAATTGAACTCACACAGGTAAAACAGTAAAAGAAGGAATTCCAGGGAAAATGTGAACAAATAATTACAAAAACAATTATAATAATAATTATTATTACAGCTAGCATTTACTAGGCACTGTTCTAACTGTTCAAATGTATTGACTCATTAAATTTTCACAACAATTTTATTGAAATAATTGCTATCATTATGCCTATGTTGTACTAATGAGAAAACTGAGGCATAAAAGTCAAACAACTTCTCCGAGGTCATACTGCTAGCTAGTGGTTGAGCCAGGACTTAATCCCAGGAATTCTGGTTTCAGCATCTATTCTCTTAACCACCACATAAAAATACTTTTCAAAGCACTAAGGGTAATATGAATGATATATGATTACTGCTTTCAAAGAACTTAAAATCTGAGGAAAGTTCTATAAATTTGGAACATTTGGATAGCTAAATAGTAATAAATACATTAAAGTTAAAGCTGTTACAACTTAATCTTGAAATGAGGAGCAAGGGCATGAATGAGTCAATCAGAGGAAGAAATTATTACTGAAACGTGGAATATTCCAGGAAGACTTCCTGAAGGAGAGGAACTTAGATTAGTCCTGGGAAGATGAGTAAGATTAGGTAGTTTGGAAGAAAGGTGTGGAGCATATCCCAGAGAGAGGATATGTTCTGAATCAAAGTAGGATGCATCTACTAGTAAGCAACAAAAGGCTATATACTCGGAAAACATGTACAGACCAGATTGGCTGGAATGACAATTCTGTGTTCGAGACTGGTGGATAATGGGTAGAAAAGTCTGTTTGAAACATGTAATAGAGGAACCTGAGTGACAGGCTGAGACTTTATCTTTTCTTGATCCTTCAGATCTGGTGACACTTGAATCTTTGGTAAAACAAGAAGACTCTGTGCCCAGGGTTCAATGGCTTCCAGAAATTGTCCTTGGGATAAACCCCGATACTCTCATCTCCATGGACAGCTGATACAAGTTGGATTTCAAGTTCCTGATACCCTGGATATAGCTTCCTCTTCCTTCTGGCCATCCTCAAAGGAAAGACACTTTCTTTTCTCCTTGTCCATGGCTCCTAGCGTGACCACTTCCCAAAGTTTAGGCATTTTTGAAAGAGAAGAAACACCTTTCCAGCATTTGCAAACATGCTCTGAGGCAAGGGATCACCGTCTGTTAGAATAAACAAATATTAACTCCTGACTGATATATGTGTAGCCATGAGTTTTATTGAGAGGTGACTTGTTGGTGTTTTGTCACATAAAAAGTGAAAAACGTAGATGAATTGTTCTAAAGTATTCCTGAAAGTCTTTCCTACAGGACCGCGTTGTCCTCACAGGGTTCACATTGTTTTAAAACTCTTTGGCATGCCCGCGCTTACCTCTGTGGCACAATAAATTTTTTTAAAAAAGCTTTTGCCTGCTCTTGGAAGACAATATTATGCTAAATATAGTGCAATGCTCCAGAGCTTGTAAAATCAACTACGTGGCACATACCGGGAGATGTCCTCAAAAGAAATATGGCAAGGAAAGTACATTGCCTGCTTTAGTCATACCTGCCATTTCCCTTGCAGAATTTCACTGGAGTGGCTGGACATCTGCATTCCACATCCTGGCCGGCGTTAATGTGATTTTTCTATAAAAGGAGAGGAGGACAAAAGGAAAAGCAAAATGTGCTCCACAATGGAAAATGTGATCCTCAGCCACTGGGGATAAAATTACATCGACGGGGGGAGTTTCTTTCCTCCTTCGAAGAACAATGTTTGATGTTTGAACTAGCCTCTCCGGCGATGAAGCTCATTACTTGGGAGATAAATCAGGTTCTAATTTAGAAAAGAGTTTTCAGAAGTTGCTTAGCGGGGTAGTTTTAAGGGTTAACTTCTGAATAGAGGTTACATTATGCCTTGTCTGTCTGTCCTGCGTTTGTTGGACAGAGATAATATGGCCTATTCCCCACGGAAGCACATACAAAGGAATTTCAATTCTATCACAATCATTCATTAGAAATACGGTGGCATTTTAATATCTAGAAACTGTTTAAATCTGGTCTAGTTTCTGCCCCCTTTTTCCCTCTTTATGTTGATTTCTACATCTCTTCCTATTTATCTCTCTTGTGCATCACACATATTTCACTATGAACTTGATTTTGCGGGTGAAAGGCCACAACTAACTGTTTGCATGCCTTATCTCTGCCCGAGAGAGTGGGAGCTCACAAATGGGCCAGCTGCACCTACTGTACATAAAACAGCAACATCACTTTCATCTCTCCCTTAATGTGCTAGGTTTAGATTACTTTGTGAGCAAAAGGGGTGAAAGGTGGCAGGATACTATTTTAACTAACTACTGGGGGCAGTATTTATTCCTGGTGCCGATTTTTAATGGGAAAGATGGGACATGAAAGGCTGTCAAATGCACTTCTCAAAGAGTTGACAACACAGAATATTTTTATAGATGAAAGGTGAGGAATCTCCACCTTCTCTGTGTAGCATAAACTGTATGAAAAAAGGGAGACATGTAAAAAAGCCAGATAGAAAACTACATTGCATTATGATTGCATGAAACCCTGCCACAAAACCAGAGGACTACTTCAGAATTGCATTTGCCAGCTGCAGAGAAGAACATGGTGACTTTTAAAAATATACACTTGGAGAAGGATTTTCGTTGCATTTATAATTAATGTAATATTATTTTATCAAGAACTAGGTATTTCAGGAAGTGAATATTCTAATGTGTTAACAAGGTGGAAGTCCATAAAGAAATATACAAAGATAATATTGCCCATGATTGGAGGAGTTACTTCTTTGTCTTGAACCCCAATCAGACTCTCACATCTATTATGTTTAATTCAAGAATAGCTTGGAAATTCTGCCTTTGATAAGACCCTCATCTTTCCTTTCTCAGATCGCTATAGCATTGCTCTGAAACAGTGATTCTCAATCTTTCTGTCCCTAAACACTCATGGTGTTTGATACATGCCTATCAATCACAGTGGTTCCCTATGACAGTGTTTCTCAAGCTGAAGGGGTGGAAAGTACAGGAGATGCATGGGAATCTCTGGAGTAATGTGTACTTTAAAGAAAGCTCTAACATGATTTTGACATGCCTATTTTTTCTCATTCATGCCCTGGAATCATTCATATTAAATTGTTTAGTGCTTTGTGATATTACTGGCTATAATATATTTCATAAATTATATAAATAATTCTGAACCCCACTTATATTCTCTAAATCTCATCATTTTATATATTACCAGAGGCCCGATGCACGAAATTTGTGCCAGGTGTTCAGCCCTTGCAGCCCAGGCTTTGTCCGGAAGGTCATCTGGTCTAATTAGCATATTACGCTTTTATTATTATAGATTCCATCTATCTGGAATATCAAACTCTACCTATCCTATTTTCTCTCTACCCAGCACATTTTTATTTCATTTAAAATTTCAAGCTCAAAATTGGTTCTTGAGTGAAGCTTTCTCTATCAGCCCCCAAAAGAATTAGTTGTTCTTGTCCTAGATATTTTCACAGCAACACGACTCTAAAAATGAATTTATGGTGTGATTTTCTAATTTGTCTGTTTAAAGAACTGTCTTCCCAACTGCACCACCAGACTGTGGGCTAGGATGTTTATTCATTTTTCTAAGTCCTAACTTTGAATATAGTAGCAACCATGTTATAAGTGATGAATAAATACTTTTTTGTATATGTGTGTACTTTTTATTTTTTTGAGAAAGCATATATATATATATATATATATACACACACACACACACACACACACTTATATATACTTTCTCAAAAAAAATATACTAGAGGCCGGATGCATGAAATTTTTGCAAGGGACTTGGCCCTTGCAGGCCCGGCTTCGTCCGGATGGTTGTCTGGACAGTCGTTCTGCTGTTCGGTCTAATTAGCATATTAGCACTTTATTTGATAAGATATATGCAAACCTTAAGTGTAGAGCTCAATAATTTTTACATTTGTATAATACCTCCATGTAACCATTACTCAGAAGAAGTATAGAACAATTTCAACATCCCAGAAGTTTCCTTCAAGCCCCTTCCTAGTCAATATCTTCTCTCACAACCAAAGGTTAACTTCTATTCTAACCTTTATACAATAAATTAGTTTTATGGTTCTTGAACAGCATATGGACTCTATAAATGTAATCAGTATTTCTTTTTTTGTGTCTGACTTTTTTTCATTCAGTATACTGCGTTTGAGATTCATCCATGAATTAATGTTCATTGTTTTGTATTGTGGTATATAGAATTCCATTGCATAAATATGCCATGACTTATTTAGCCATTCTCTTCTTCATAAGCATATGGACCATTCATAGTCTTTCATTCTTATGAATAAAGTGACTATTAACATTTTTGTACCTATTATTTTTGTGGACATTTAACACTTTTTTTTTAGTATATATTTAGGCATTGGATTGGTGGGCCAAGAGATAGGTACAGGATTAACTTTTCAACATATTTTTACTTCTTAAAAATGGCTGGGTCAATTTATACATGCAATAGCTAAATATGAGTGTGTGAGTTGTTCTATATCCTTGCCAAGAATTAATATTGTCAATCATTGATTTTATTTATTTCCTTTATTTATTTTTGGAAGTGTTTTATTTTATTTTATTCCAATTGAGTTTATTGGAGTAACATTGGTTCACAAAACCATACAGGTTTTAAGTGTACAACTCAATGAAACAGCATTTGCACACTACATCATGCACCCATTACCCTATTGACTTTAGACTTTCTGGTGGCTTTATAGTGGTATCTCCTTATAATTGAATTTATATTTCCTTAATAAGTAATAATGTTGAGCAAATTTTTATATACTTATTGGTTATTTGGATATAATATTTTGTAAACTCTTCAATTTTTTGCATATTATTTTATTGTATAATTTGACTATTTTCTATTGATTTATTGTAGTTCTCTCTATATATGGATACAACTACTTTGTCAGATGTATTGGAAATATATTTTCTCAAATACATTGACTTCATTTTTTGTTTTGTTTTATATTAATACTCACCTGAGGATATTTTTCCATTGATTTTAGAGAGAGTGGAAGAGAGAGGGAAAGACACAGAGAAACATCGATGTGAGAGACACACAGCCTTGGGTTGCCTCCTCCATGCGCCCTGACCAGGGCCTGGGCTGGGGAGGAGCCTGTAACTAAGGTATGTGCCCTTGACCGGAATCAAACCTGGGACCCTTCGGTCTGCAGACCGATGCTTTTGAGCTAAACAAGCTAGGGCTTGACTTCATTTTGATGCACAAAAGTTATTGAGTCCAACTTATCATTTTTTAATTTTAATTCTTTTTATGTTCTTTTAAGAAATCTTTCCTTCATCCAAGTTATTGACAATATTGTTCTGTATCCATCTGTAAATTTGATTGTTTAACTTTCACTTTTATAATCCACCTCAAATTTATTTTTCTGTTTGGTGTGTGGAAAGGTTCAAGGTTTGTTTATATTCCTAAGAGGCATGCAATTACTCCAGAAACACGTACTGAAAAGACCATCTTTATGCCCACTAGCCTGTCTTGAGAACTTTGTCATAAACTGGGTAACCATGTATGTGTAGGTTTACTTTTGGATTGTCTATGATATAGCATTGGTAGATTTGTCTTAATTACTGTATCTTGTAATCGGTAGAGTCAGTCCTTTAACTTTGAAGTTAATTAAGACTACCTTGAATATGCTAGGTCTCTAAATTTTTCATATAAGTTTTAGAATCCACTTGTCATTTTCCACCCACCCTTCAAAAATAAAACTGTTCTAAGTTTGTAATAATGTTGAACAAATAGATTTTAGTTTGGATAAAGACACTTTAAACAATTTAAAGCTACTTAGATTTTCTATTTTGTCCTGTGTTGGTTTTGGTAACATGTTTTTCAAGATTTTTTTTCTATTTAATTGTTGTTGTTTTTTAATTTTAAGAATATGTTTCTTTAAAAATCACTTTACTAATTTTTTAAATGTCTTTACAATATATAGTTATATTCCCTTTTTCACTTTGGATAGTGGTAAATTATGTTTTTTATTCACTCTCCCTTTTTTGGAAAGGGGGGTCCATCTCATTAGTAGTTTATGATTTTCATTTATCTTTTCAAAGTGCCAACTTTGGCTTTGTTGACTGTCTATCATATGCCCAATTCTGCTCTCACTGTATTTATTTTATTCCTTATACTTTCTTTGAGTATAGTTTGCTATTCTTCTTACTTTTTGAGGTAGAAGCTTAAATTATTGGTTTAAGACCACTCTTCTTTTTCTAATACATACTTACAAAATTATAAAATTCTTGCTAAGCCTTCTTTAGCTGAATCCCATAAATTTTGACATGTTGTGTTTTCATTATCATTTAGCTCAAAATATTTTCTAATTTCCCTTGTGATTTATTCTGTGAATCAAGGCTTATTTAGAAGTGTGTTGCTTAATTTCTAAATATTTATAGATTTTCAGTCATTTATCTGTTATTCAGTTTTAATTTAATACTTGAATGATCAGAATATGATTTAAATCCTTATGAATTTGTCAAGGCTTATTTTAGGAATAGAATATGGTCTATTTTGGTAAATGTGTTATGTGAACTAGAGAGGAATATGCATATTCTTACTGTTGCATATAATGTTCTATATATGTTAATTAGATAAATTTGGTTTGCTCATTTTTAAAATCTTATTCTCATTGATTTCCTTTTTGAGGTTTAGGCAATTATTTTTTCCCTTTTAAATATCTTTATTTTTTTTAGAGAAGACTTAGGTTCAGAACAAAATTGAGTAGAAATTATAGAGCTCTCTTATACTCTCTTCCTCAACACATGCACATCCTCCTACACTATGGACACCCCGCACCAGAATGGTTCATTTGTTACAATTGATGAACCTACATTGACACATCATTCACATCCAAAGTCCATAGTTTACATTAGGCTTCACTCCCTATTGTATAGCCTAAGGGTTTGTACAAATGTGTAATGACACATAGCCACCATTATACTGTCAAACGGAATAGTTTCACTTGCCTAAAAATCCTCTGTGCTCCTCTTATTAATTCCTCCCTCCTCCCTAACCCCTGGCAACCACTATTCTTTTTTATTGTCTCCATACGTTTGTTTTTCCAAAATGTTATATAATGAGAGTCATACAGTATATAGTCTTTTCAGAATGACTTCTTTCACTTATCAATATGTATTTAAAGTTCCTCAATGTCTTTTTGTGGCTTGATAGCTCATTTATTTTTAGTGCTAAGTAATATTCCATTGTTTGGATGTTATAGTTTGTTATATATTCACCTGCTGAAGGATGTCTTGATTGCTTCCAAATTATACATCAAGCTGTTATAAACATCCACAACATGCAAGGTTTTGTGTGAACGTAAGTTTTCAAATCCTTTGGGTAAATACCAAGAAGCACAACTGTTGGGTTGTAGGGAAATGGTATGTTAGTAAGTTTTCTCCCTGCAGCCTGGACTTACTGTAGGGCCCCTTTTTGCTTCAGGGCCCATTCACTATGTCACTTACTACATAGGCCAGAAAGATATTCTCAGGTGTAAACTATGTATTGCCTCTAGAACCCAAAGAGGCCTACTAGGTCTTGTGGTTTCTTCTTTGTGGTGGTGGATGTAAAATATTGCAGAGTCTGACTTTGGTGCTTTGAGTTTCTGAGTATCAATGTAAATTTAGAACCTGTATACAAAAGATCAATAGAAATGTCTGTTGACATTCTACTCCCTGTTTCCCAGTTTACAATTACTCAAATAAATGGCCAGATGAGTTCCAGTTGAGGAATGAATAGGAAAATTATTACAATATAAACTTGTTAAGGTATTGCAGAGTCTTTCTTTCTTGAGATACAGTTACATTTTCAGTGAACAGATTTGGGATCTGAAACTTCACTCAGGTCTAGGAACTGGACAAGTGACCATGAGGTTTTTTGTTTTTATTCTAAATGTATTTTATTGATTTTTTACAGAGAGGAAAGGAGAGGGATAGAGAGTTAGAAACATCGGTGAGAGAGAAACATCGATCAGCTGCCTCCTGCACACCTCCTACCGGGGATGTGCTTGCAACCAAGGCTCATGCCCCTACCAGAATCGAACCCGGGACCCTTCAGTCTGCAGGGCGACGCTCCATCCACTGAGCCAAACCGGTTAGGGCATGAGTTTGTTTTTTTAATTGAGGTGATCATCCTTAACTTCCTGTTTATCCATTCCTGCTATATATATGGCAGTACTCTTATTGGTTGCCCATCTATTTGCCTCTAGAGATGCTATGTGATATTCACATCCACAATTCTCTGAAAGTCATCCTCCCTTGTCTACCACTCTGACTTTGACAGTTCTTATGATCATTGAGATTCCCAGGCTTTTGGTGGCTAAGTGTTGCCACTTATCCTTTATTGCTTCTAGGACCTTTTCATTCATAACCAAACTCTGTGATAGCCTTTCCCTGGTATCCACCATGGCCAGGGAATAGAGCTACTACTGAGTTTATTATTGATTCTGTATGCTTCTCGCCAGAGCATACCTGATGTCCTTGTTGAATGGTGTGTCCTCTGGAACATAATCCTCTTATGGATCTTCTGACCTCACATAACATATCCACTCTAGCATGCCCACTTCCCTGAGCCTTTTTATCTCTTTCCTCATTGTCTGTCATGGCAATTCAAGCATTGCAATTTCACTCAGTATGGGCTGTTACTTTCTCTAGAGTTCTAAAAGGCAGCATAGCTGCAAACTTGCACCATCCTCTGGGGGCCTTACCAAGTGAGGAATTCATATCCTGAAAGAATGCCTCTAAATCAGTGGTTCTCAACCTGTGCGTCATGACCCCTTTGGCAGTCGAACGACCCTTTCACAGGGGTCGCTTAAGACCATCCTGCATATCAGATATTTACATTAAGATTCATAACAGTAGAAACATTACAGTTATGAAGTAGCAATGAAAATAATTTTATGGTTGGGTCACAACATGAGGAACTGTATTTAAAGGGCCAGAAGGTTGAGAACCACTGCTCTAAATAAATAAACTATGCATTTTTTGTCTAGTTTTATGTTCTGTCCTCTTGATCAAAGAACCCTCAAAATCCAGTTTTCCAACTATTTCCAGACTCTTTTCCACATGTGTTGGCTAATTATGGAAGCTCTTTTGGAATTTGGTCTCTTTCCTCACTGATCAGGACCAATGTAACCTCTACTTGCCTTTGCTATGATTAAACCAAAATTTTGGCCTGGATTCAAACATGGTGGTGGTGGTGGTGAGGGTGGGGCGGGGGGTGGTTGAAGGTGACCCTGTAGCCTCGTGGAACGCAGAACTCTACAGTGTTTTTCCACAAGCAGGAAGTATAGTTCTTTAAAAGACAACCTCTGCAGGACCTGAGGATTTAGAGGGATTTGGGGATCCCAAATCTTTGGATGCATACCTGCAGATAACCCATCATATGTCAGGGTCCAAAGGTTTCTCAGCAAGGACCCTAATCTTGGCATAACGGAATGAACTTGGAGTATTCTATACTCTTTCCCAGCAGCTGTTCTCAACCAAGTCTCCTGGGAGTTCTACCTGTACAGCAAGCATGTCAAACTTGTGGCCCGCTGGCCACATGTGGCCCACAACAAATATTTTTGTGGCCCAGCCAATATGATGGTATGTAAGAAACATTTTAATATAAAAATTTTGTAACTTAATTTTTACAATATCGTTATACATAATTATTAATAGCGAACTACAACGTTTGCTAAATGACAGATTACTATAACCATGTTGCATTCATTTCCCTTACGCATCTTACGTGCAGGTGCACCATTTCTCTCCACAATACTAGCAGTGAATATTTTAGCAGCTGATTACCACATCATTAGTCTTTGACTGACTTGTTTGGTGTGTGCAACAGGAAATATTTTGCTTTCAGAGAACAAGAAAAAAAGGTTTATTTGCTTTACGCTTATTAATTTGTGCAGTTATTCAGTGTCTGGTAAGTTAATGTTCAAGAAAAAATGTTAATTTTTATTACAATGTTCTATTATATTATGTTAATGATTAATCATTTATTTCAGTCTTTTGTATTCAGCATGTCTCTATCGAAATAAACCTACGTTTCTATGAAAATTGAAGCTCTTGTTTTTTTTGTGGCCCACATAAACTTACACCTTGTTTATTTGGCCTGTGTTAGCCTTTGAGTTTGACATGCTTGCTGTACACGTTCAGCCAGCCCTGAAATGTCCAAGATCCTGTTGGGTGATTATGGTGCTTACTCACGGGCCTCTGATTTTTCATTGGGGATTGTAGCCTTTCCTCAGTCGCTTTCCAATGCCTACAAATACTTCCCTTACATATTGTTCCAGGTTTTCTAATTGTTTATGGTGAGAATTTTATTTCAAACTAGCTACTCTATCCTGGCCAAAACCAAAAGTCTCTTAAATGATTGCTGAATAAAAGAATTTGTTAGTTTAAGGAAATTTTGGTATATCTGATGAAAATGCTGAGAAGACATTGGAAGTCATCTGTATGTTAGTAGTTAAGAGAAGCTATAATAGTTGTTGAGATTTTCAAGACAAATTATACAAGGGCCAAAGAGAGAGAAATTAAAAAACAAACACATGAGGGAACAACAATATTTAAAGGATAGTACATAAGAGAATTCAGAAAAGACTTAAAATGAATTAAGACAAGTAAATATTTTATTTAAACACTCTGTGTTGCTCTTCAAATGAATGAACAAATACTGAAATTTTTCTATAATTTGTGTAATTAATAAAGGGAGGGATCATATAGATCAGTGGTTCCCAAACTTATTTGACCTACCGCCCCCTTTCCAGAAAAAATATTACTCAGCGCCCCCTGGAAATTAATTTTTTTTAAATTTTAATAGCAATTAAACAGAAAGATATATGTATTAATGTTTCTACCTTTTTCGTAAAATATAGTAAAGAAAGGTGTAAATTAGAAACATTGAAGTTTGAAATTATGAAACTATTTATTGAACTCAGAATAGAAAGGTAATACAAAAAAAGTTAAAACAAATGCACCTGTGGCCATCACCGCCCCCCCTGGATCGCTGCAGAGCCCACCAGGGGGCGGTAGCGCCCACTTTGGGAATCACTGATACAGATTTTTGAGTGAGTCAAGAATTAGGATTCAATGAGAAAGAACTTATAAGAAGAGTAAGAGTTCTGAGTTGAAGACTAACTAGATTAAAGCATTATGAAATGTGATAGATGTTGGGAATAGGGTTAATTCAGCCATCAGCTAAGCATGATCATGATTAAGACTTCGCTGCTGTGATGCATATGAGAAACTCAATCCAAAAAATATAAGGGTGTAAATAAATAACAATGGCTCCAGAATTTTCATGTTGATAGAGAATTGGGGCAACGATGCAATGCAGTCAGGAGATTTGCCTATAACACAGAAGACTTATGTTATTAATCAAAAAATGATATTGGGGTGATTTCAAACCCAGGTTTACTGATTCCCTTGGTTATTTAAATAATTATAGTAATGATTTAATTTGGGATGACTTGGGAGATTTTGGAAAGCCTGTAGTTCTCTCTAACCCCACACCAAGCTATGCTGATTTGTTGTTAATAAGTACATTAAGGTGATGATAGAAGAGAAAGGTAGAAGATTCTGAGTGAAAGAGGAAAGTAGAACACATCACCCTAATTGATCTGAAAGGCAGAAGTTCACTTTAAATTAGATCTCATTTGTAAGTGAGGCAAGGGAAGTTTAGAGTTTAAAAATCAAGCCAACAATGATTAAAATAGCCCATAGATATATTGGTAATTTTAAACCTAGTAGATGGAAAGAAGAATAGTGCTATGACGTTTAGTTGTTAAGGTGAGTATATGATACTGCATATCCAGGGGGATATCCTCTGTAGTTAGTAAAAGACACACAAAAGGATGGAGGAAGATTTATGGCCATCTTTCTGCCTGTGACACAAAAGGTAGTATTTCATGATGGAACTGTTCATCAAAATACAATGGCAATAGGCAAGATAAACTATGTTGTGATACCAATAGGGGGCTCTGTGGTTTTGCAATAGAATTGTATTCATTCATTAAAATCCCCTTACCCCAATGAATCATACAGTTTGCTGAGTTCATAAACAATTGGGTCCTTCTATTCATCCATCTATCCCTCCATCCTTCCATTCTTTCATTTGGTGTCATTCACCTGCATTCTTCATTACCGAACAGTGAAAATACTCAGAAGGCAAATAGCTCCATTGTTTTCTCTCTACCTCATTGGCATTGTGGGAACTCTTATTGAGTGGTGAGGGTTAGGGTAATGAAACTTGGAAAAATGCCATCCTATAATCCCTCTGTGCTACCAATATGCAAATAATTTAATAGTAATGCAGTCAAGAGTTCCCTGAGTAAAGACTCTCCATTTTCATCACTGTTGGTAAATGCCAAGAGGGACAGATGAGAATAAGTTATAGCCACATTGTGACATGCAATAAATCTTCCAAAAGAGGTTTACACGTACTCAGCTCTTTGGCTTTTATCCTGTGTACGACACTTCTGTTTGCTTTGCATCTAAGCAACAGAAAGTAATCAGCCTCTAAGAACTTAATTATTGGTTGCACGGATAACCCTTAGGGTGTGTGTGTCCAGTCACTTGGGCCTCCTTCTACATCTCTCATCACATAAAGCAATATGCTTCCCTGTGTTCCGCCTCTCTGGAAAGCATGGTGGTTCATTTCTTCTTCAAGGGGAAGACAAAGGGCTGCTGAAACAACAGAATACATCGAAATGGCCCTTGCTTGGGAAAATGAGCTGCTAATAGTTCTTGATGACTGAACGAAGGAAGAGTCCTTGGGCTAGAAATCACTCAAGAACAGAGCCTTGATAATAGTCAGCAGATGAGAGGTAGAAAGAGCAAGAAATTCCAGGGAGAGGAGTGAGGAAATACTGTAACAGGCTTGCAAAAATCCAACTCCGGATCACACCAGTATACTAATGAGACAAGTTTAAACCAGTCACACTCTCACCTCTTAACCAAACTGTTAACACAATTTAACACACTTTCAAAGGGGCACCCCTATGATGTGCTAATGAAGTCACTTTCTTCCCAGCACGAGTCCATGGGCTTCTCCCTCTTTGTAGAGCTCTTTGACGAGGCACATAAAATAGCCAAATATATTGTCAATCCTGGGAGGCTGTTAGTATGTTTTGTAAAGGTGTCTATGAGGAAACTGAGGCACAAAGGACCACATTTAACGTTTAAAGGCAGTACAATTATTTGAGTGTGAATTGATTTTCGGCCCCACTTTTCCCCTACTGCCATTTAAGTGCATTGAAATGAATAAGTGCTGTTCAGGAAGTATATCTTTTAAGTTTACAAATAACCTGCAGAGTATCAAAGGCTGTGAAATGCTCTATAATTCTTAAACACTGAACAAATGTATGAAGTATCACATTTCAATTTTAAAAATTACATCTCAAATTGTAATGGACTTTGAAGCAACTTAAAAAAAAACCAAAAAACTAAAATGGGTACATTTTAGAAACCAATAAACACATTTAAAGTAACCAAACAATTTAATTTTGTTATTTTCAGAATAACTTCAAGAACAAAGCAAGCTCTTAAAAGGCATTGTTCCACCCAGGTAGTTCCCAAAACAGACACTATGTTCTTTAGCCCAGCTCAGTGGTATGTACAAGGAGGCTTATTTTTCTATTATTTAAACTGTACATACACAAAATCTACAAAATCTACTTATATATGTATGATATATTTTAAAATAAAAAGGAATTTTCCAAAAGACTTTGTTCCATAGCTGAAATCTTACAATGAATTCAGTAGAGACAATGAAATTAGCACTCTTAAAATTTTCTTGCAACATTATATAGAAAACTGCCCATTGTTTTCTTTTGACAACAGACCTATGCATTTTGAAGAAAAACAAAAGGAGGACCTGTCTAAAACAGAAGGGTACTTTTGACTGAACTATGTAATATACAGGTCACTTACCTGTAACATTTTTATGAGAATCTAGATTTTGGTGTAAAAGATTTTAAAATTTGTTATTGCTCTTACAAACCTTGGTGATTGTCTGACAGTGATTCATGGAATATTATTGTCTATCCGACTTTGGCAGTTCCCCATTACACCACGTTAACATATTTCAATAAGTAATCAATTTGGTTTCCAGTATGCTGATTTAATTCAGGTTTCATTACTCGCCTAGTATTTATTTTTTAGGCATGTTGTCCATCTTAGTCTAAGACTGCCCTTTTTGCATTAGCCATTTTAGGATAAAATACTTAATAAGATTTGCATTTAAAAAATGAACTAGAGGAACTGGACCCCCTCCAGCCAGTACAAGTAATTATGTCATTTGTATTGCAAAGCAGGGGTGGCTATAAAGCAACGGTATACTTTTTTAAAGATTGATAACTGTATGCACTATTATATTACACATAAAATGGCAGGTCTGAAAGAGGAACTAAACGTGGGCAGTGTATAAAGTCCCGAGAACTGTAGAGAGTTGCAGAGTTTTACTTTGCCTTTTGATGAGATACTCCATTAAAAGTAACATCTGCAGTTTATATCTTTATTTTCTAGGACATCTCTGTGGCATAGATGGGTCTTTCCCTGAGAGAACCCTACCTTTATGTAGGTAGCAAGTGTGTCACGTCACATACCTGTGAATGCTCCTCAAATTCACATCCTAATATTCAGAGGCCCAACGTAGACTGTGTCTAAATGAAGTGGCCCAAGTAACACTGAACCTGGATAATTACCTTAGGATCACTTAGGAGGAACCAATTCTGCCAGACAGAAATCTCCCATCGTGATAATGAGTGAAAACTGGCGGTGCTATGAATGGTACTACCACTGCCAAGAAGGCTAGAACAGAGAGCCTTTATTGAGCCTTTGATACTCAATATTATGCTCCAAGTGCTGTGTTAAGTACATTATACACATTATCTTATTAATCTCCACAACAACCGTGCAAGGTTGGCACAGAGAAGGACTCTGTGCTTATGGAGGCTCCATATGGCCCCAGGGCCACCAGCTCTTAAAGTGGTAGGACTGGGAGTTGAGCTCAGTCTAGCTTAACTCCAGAGCTGATGTTCTTAGTTGCTATGGCAAAATTATATAAACTAAAAAAACTTCTTAAAATAGTTTTTAATAGAAGAATTCGTGACTATGTTCCAGGGAATGACAAGACATTAAAAGTTTGGGGCTCTAAACTGAGATCTTTACAATTAGAAATCGTCCCTAGTTTTATGGAGAAGGGTTTTATGATAAGATGTGACAAAATGATCAATGATGGTCTTTCATTAGGACAAAAGGTTACATCCAGGCTATTTTGTAGGCCTTGGTCAACTTGATATTTCTTCAATTTGATGAAAGTGTTCTAAACTTTCCCCCGCACAGGGCTCACATCCTCACAAAGGGAGACAGAAAAAGATGCAAAGCAAATGAGAAAAGCAGTCTCACACGAAAATCAAAATTCCACAGAAGCAACTAGCCAGTGTGATCTGAAACAAGAATGCTGACAGCGAAAGCTTCCGCTCTTCTCATGTGCTCGGAAACCCATTTATGGAGTTGTTAAAAACTGAGAGAGGCAATTTAGAGATAGCAGCATCTTCTCAGACTTCAAAGAGAAGGAAATATATTTAGGAACCTTTCTGAGATAAAAAGCTGTTATAGTTTTGAAGCTTTTCCTCAAAACATATTCTCAATTTGAAACTCTAATGTTCAATAATTGAAAGCAGTGTTTAATTGTTCAATATTTCAATCAACAATCTACTTGAAACAAACAAAAATGATCACAGACTGTTCTGGTAGTGTTGTTTACATTATTTATACATGTATACAAATACATATAGTGCATATATATTTAAGTCATAGTTGAAGTTCATCCTTCTTCAGTTAATTATGGAATAAGATGTATTAGTTTCTTATAGCTACCACAACAAAGTACTGAAAAATGAGTGGCTTAGACAACAAAAGTGTATTGTTTCACATTTCTGAAAGCTTCAAGTCTGAGATCAAGGGTTGGTCCCTTTTGAGGCCTGTAAGAAGGATTTTGGTTGGTAGAAGTATCAGCCTGATCTCTACCTTCATCTTCTCATGCCATTTTCCCATGTGCATGTCTGTCTCCAAATTCCCCTCTTTTATAAGGGCACCAGTCATATTCTATTAGTCCTCCATTGTATCATGACCTCATCTTAATATTACATCTGCAATGACCTTGTTTGCAAAGAAGGTCACATTCTGAGCTATTGGAAATGAAAGCTAACATACCAGTTTTGAAGGGACACAATTCAACCCATAATTATAAGATTTAACTTTGAAAAAAAAGTGAATGGCTTATATCAAAAAGTGTTAGAGTTGAAAAAAATATTTAGAATACCTCAACCCAGAGAATCCAGTAACTTACCCCCTGATCGCACAGCCAGTGGCACAGCTGGGACTGGGATTCAGATTCATAAATCCGAACACAGTATATGTCCCACCACCTTGGCTAAAACTTACTGATAATAATATATGGCTATAAATTATTTCATTGAGGAATTTTTTTTGTGATAGGCAAATTAAGTTGTTAAATAAAATTTTAAACTTGGTTCCGTACATTTTATATATTTTATTGTAGAACATTCTGGAAGCTTCACAAGAAAAAATATCTCAAATATCAAATAGCAATAATTTAATCTCTCTCTAATTCTTCTCTTTCCAATGACACTTAGATGACAAGGGCATTGTACAAAGCCCTTCACTTTCTCAACTGGTCCTCATTGTAACCCCAAAAGTAGGTGCAATTGTTCTCATTGTGAAAATGAGGTAAGAGAAAGAAATAAGTTGACCAAAGTCAGGCAGATAATAAATTACATAGCTAGGAATCAGACAGACATTTGACCTTAAAGTCCTTTCTTTTTCTAGTATGACTAACTCACCTCACATATTTGATTTTTATTATCCAAAATTAACCTATAAAGATGTAGAGCAGTGGTTCTCAACCTTCTGGCCCTTTAAATACAGTTCCTCATGTTGTGACCCAACCATAAAATTATTTTCGTTGCTACTTCATAACTGTAATGTTGCTACTGTTATGAATTGTAATGTAAATATCTGATATGCAGAATGGTCTTAGGTGACCCCTGTGAAAGGGTCGTTTGACAGCCAAAGGGGTCGCAACCCATAGGTTGAGAATTGCTGATATAGAGGAAGATAATATCAAATATAAGTAACTTTAGGCATGATTTTCTTACCAGGAAAATCGCCACCATATGAATAAAAATGTTCTTTAGGTAAAAATAATGTAAAGGATGCCTGGCCGGTGTGGCTCAGTGGTTAAGCATCGAACAATGAACCAGAAGGTCACCGTTTGATTCCTCATCAGGGTACATGCCCAAGTTGCAGGCTCAAACCCTAGTAAGAGGCCAGCAGGAGGCAGCAGATCAATGATTCTCTCTCATCATTGATGTTACTCTCTCTCTCCCTCTCCCTTTCTCTCTGAAATCAATAAAAATATATATTTAAAGAATATGTAAAGGATATATTTAAGGCACCAAAGTCAAATCATTGATGAATCTTGTGGTTAATGTAAAAAGATGGCCAATAAATTTGATTAGACAAAGAAAAAAAAGTTGGGAGATTTGAGGAGAATCAGAAAATGAAGGTGTTAGATATTATACATTAGGATAAATGTGAAGGAAGAGCATTTATCTGACTAAATTCCACACTTGAACAAATCTCACTCATATTTATATCACCATTACCTGGCTTACAGTAAATGATTAATATGCATGTATAAATATATTCAAATGGAAACTTTGATATTGGCTAAAGAAGGCATTTTTTTTTCATAGAATTTTGAGGACAATAATTGGATTGAGGTATATCAAACTAACATAGTCCCATAGGTTAACGTAAAAAACATTCAAAGCTGTAAAGAATTTTTGTTTATTTGGGCCAAACTGTTAACAATTGCCAGGAAGCAGAATCTCAACGTATTGAGATAATGCTCCGGAGAATGGCAGTTTGGCAGCTTGTTTTATACATTTCTATCAAAAGAGGAGATGTAAGTGGGTTCCATGAACTCCATTGGTGATAGATTAGGGGGACAGGAGAAAGCAAAGGGGGGGACCTCTAGGATTGGATAAAAAGTAAAATGATAGACACA